>NC_089591.1:31424015-31779468 GCF_019320115.1 Miscanthus floridulus | reverse complement strand
CCATCCAAAAAAAAGAGAGAGTCATGATTAAAGGAGTAACCAAATACCATATAATATATATATATGAGAGAGAGAGAGAGGGAGATTATATTCAGTAACCAGCTACAAAATAAGTTATTCTATAGCCACCTCTATTTACGATAATTTTATATACTATTTATGATAATATCAATACATATTACGATAGTTGGGTTACTATAACACATAGGGATATTACCATAATGTTATACTAAACCAATTAGTAAGGAGTTACTATAATCTCGTAAATTAATATAGTACTTATCGTAACTCAAAGTGGCTACAGAATAAGTTATTTTGTAGCCAGCTATAGGGTAGTAGTTATATATATATATATATATATATATATATATATTATATATATAATATATATAATATTTATATATATATAGTATATAGATATATTGCAACACTATTGAGAGCTTAGGGCTTCCCAGTAGCTCCACAAACCTACTGACCTGCTAGCCACCTGGTTCCACCAAACCAGTTAGCTCTAGGACGGACCGATCTGGTCAGTCCAGGCTCATTGAGTGGGGACACCACCTAGTCCTTTCCAGTTTGAAATGAGGCACACCCAGGCCCTCCTCTCTCACATAAGTTGTTGCCGGGGTCAAAAATCCCCCTTCCTTCTCTCGCATGTCCCAACTCCGACGGCGCTCCCCTCCCCGACGGCACTCTCTTCATCCTGGGCGGCATGGCGCACTCTCTCCTGATGGCACTCCTCCCCTGCCGGTGACGCTCCCTCTCCCGGCGGCCTCCCTCCTCCGATGAAGCTTCGCGAGCTCGGCCTCAGTGCGGCCAGAAGCACTGGCACGGTGGGCCCTAGTTCCATCATGTGGGAGCCAGGACGGCTGCATGGCTGAGGGGCCGGCGATGGTGGCATCGGGCCCATCCCACTGTGCTAGCAGCACCTATGGTCACTCCCACGACCGGCTCTGCTGCAGGCATGTCGCTGGGGGTCGAACATGCAAGTGTCTCCATCTCCGCCGACGGTGTCCGTAGCCTCACACCTAGATCTGGACGACAAACGCACCTGGCGATGCTCCTCCCTTGGCAGCGGTGCTCTCCCCCGATGGTGCGCTCGTCCCCCGATGGCACTCCTCGCAACATCGGCGCCAAAAACATTTCCACACATCTTGACCAGTGATTTTTATGCATCCAATCGGCCATCATGTGACATGATTCAAATTTCAAATTTTGGAAAAAGACGAGATCGTCTGCATGCTTCTATGCTCTCCCTCACAAGATTCTATGTGTAGACAGTAGCATAAAACTCTATATCTTAATGTGCAAATTTATGAATTTTAATTTTTTTCAAAAATATATTCACAATGGATCTTGAATCATGTACAAAAATGTTAGGAATACAATGGTGAAAACCGTTTTTGAATCAAATGCTGCGTTGAGAAATTATCATGAAAAAATGGAAGAGATAAGAGTGGACGCACGCATGCAGGCATGTGTCAGCATGTGTTAGCCTACGTTAGCTGCTGTTAGGTGTAATGTCCAGCTTGCAGAGAGGTTTTAATGTGGTAACGAAATGATTTTAATTGATACAACCACTAGATTTTATGCATTGTCACGATAAAAACCCTTTATGTGCAGCCTGGCCTAGGATTTTATGTGTCCGATTGGTTGGGTCCCCATGGGGTCCCCCACCTGCGCACGTGTTCAGCTTCGTGGGGGGCTGGCTGGGTGGCTAGCTGGGGCTTCCAATAGCTATTTGCAGCCCTAGGCTCCTAATAGCAGATGGGGCAGACTGGAGGCAGGGCGCGGTGGCAAGCAGGGGGAAACGAGCGCGGCGGTGAGGCGCGGCTCCAGCGGGTGCGGGCGGACGGGGTGTTGAAATTGGAACCGCAAACAAATCATGGATGGGGTGGCAGGGAGCTTTAGAGCTGCTATGTCCGCTCTATCTCGTGGGTGGGTGGGTGGGTCAGGGCTATGAGCCTCAAGCCCAAACAGAGGGGTGGGCAGGTGGGCCTATTCGCCTGGCTAATGGGACACTAGATGACTCAGGTCTGGTGATTTGGCTCGGGTACTGATTAGTATTCAGTACCCAGGGTACAATATGGCTCGGGTATATATATATTAGGAAGATTATAAAAACTCCACACACTTACACGTCTTGATCAAAGTGTATGACTTGCATCTCCTTGAGGTCTGGTTTTTGACTTAGCAATAATATGTGATGCAAGTATGCCTTCTTTTATACCTACCCAAAGATCCACATAAGCCATTTAGGTGGTAGGATGAAAAGAAAGGCAAACATAAAAAGCCTTTGGTGAGAATCATACACTTCTGAGCGACCGAGTGAATCATCTGAGGAACTTAACTTTATTTTTGAAAAACTTTCAAAACCTCCAGAAAGAAAGTGGATCAAAGAACGAATGATAAGCATTTCTGTGAACCGTTCTAACTTGCAACCACCTAAGACTTGGAGAAGGCCAAAAAGCCCTGCAAGTAACAAGATAATAAAGGGTGGATAGAATGCTAATTCATTCACATCAAGGAAGAAAACTGTGTTATAGACATGAAACTTTTTGAAATGTAATTGGCATAGTAGCAACTCCTAATCAACAACCAACGTCTTAGCGTTTGTTCGAGGATGAGCAAAGGGTAAGCTTGGGGGATTTTGTTGGCGGTTCTTACCGACAAAATCTAACCGCCAACTATGATCCAAAAAGGAGGAAACTACATGTTTCTACACACATATATCTTTACTATTGACATAGTTCCACTTGTATTCTGGGATTACTGTTTTGCAGGTCACATACATGAATACAAGGGAATTATAATCAAAATACGCCATTACACAAAGCGTAATGTAGATTATACACTAAAGAACAAGAAGACGGCACATTCAACGTGCAAATTTAGGGCAAGCACCGACATAGCAAGGACCTAGGCCCATACAGGAGTCCACCTGCGTAAGGCGGTGGCGAGGCAGGCTAGCAGGGTGCGCCGCATCACCCCTAGCTCCTCTCTAGGCCCACCTTGCACAGGTGGTGCATTTATGACACCTAGGGTCAGTTTTGTGTGGTTTCCTATTTTATCTCCCACCAAACCGACCTCTAGCTAGTATAAAGAGGGGGAGAGCTCTCTCTCAAGACACACCACACAAGAGCCTCTCTCCCTACACACTTGTATACTTTTTACCTACTTTTAGTTTTGTTGGAGTTAGGAAAGAAGCTTCATTGGAGAGCTTGAACCTTGGAGTATTCTTGGTATGAATAATATGAAGAGTTCTCTTATGTTCTTGCTCTCATTTTATCAATATAGCTATGTTATGAAATTAGAGCAAAGTTCTTATGTTATTCATTTAGCATATGAAACTTTATGCTTAATCTTTCATACAACATTCATGTTTAGACCAAGACCTAGATTGAGGTAGTGAGTTATGCTTTAAGATTAGTTTTGGTCATTATATTCTTGTGGGTTCATCGTCCATTCTCATGGCGGATGCTCTAGTAAAAGGACTCCTGATAAAGACGGAAGTTCATGGCCATCGCTAGAGTAGTAACTAATAGTGTAGATGTGGTGTCTATGTTAGAAGTTACATTCGTTTGCATCGCATCCTCCAATTGAGGGGTAGGCGGCAGGTGGTGACAGCCCTATCTGTCCTTCTTAATCCCCCATGTTCAGATACGGCGTAGAGCTACAGGCCAGAGGTGCTTGGCAGACCGAGCATAAGCCGGTGCCCAAAGTAAGTTTATGGTGACCAGAGCTATCTTAACTTAGGATCTCTACCCTTAGAAATTCATGTATTTGTATGATCATCTGCTCATCTTAGCATAGCTATACAAGATAAGCCTACTCTTGTTTTGGTATATTCTTTTATTCTTTATTCTTTCTTTTATCTTTATCCTTGAGATTGGCTTGAGTGTGTGTGTCACACTATCCACTATCTATCTTGGATTACCCCTGTTACGAACTTTGGT
Source organism: Miscanthus floridulus (assembly GCF_019320115.1). Taxonomy (NCBI): domain Eukaryota; kingdom Viridiplantae; phylum Streptophyta; class Magnoliopsida; order Poales; family Poaceae; genus Miscanthus; species Miscanthus floridulus. Next base: position 31,775,512 of record NC_089591.1, on the reverse strand, counting down.
CTACTATGCAGTCATGTTATCTTGTCCATATCCATAGTAGAGACTTTTACACCATGCCTTCCTTTGGAAAAATATAAATGAACGATACCCGAATACTTCTAGGGTGAAATGCTACAACGATATATCCATGCGCTTATGGAATATTTCTGCATGTGTTCAAAAATATCGTCACTGGTGTTTTTGGTGCCATTGCTAGGAAACACAAATCCTAGTGGTGACGCTAAGAAACGCCAACAATCATCAATTGAAATAGGCTTAGGAGTGTTACCTAGGGGACATGAATTAACCATGTGTCCCCTTTCTCAGCATAAGTAGCAACTTCTCTTGGATTGAGCCTTTTCTTGTTTGCTCATTTGTTGCTTCTCATTACCTTGCCTCTCATGAGTTGCTTGAGCCTTCTTCTCAAGCTTGGGTAGGACACCACGAGGCAAAATGTCCCATATCTCCACATTCGAAGCACTTGATGTGAGCCAAATCTCTCTTCTTGTCTTGATTCTTGCTCACTATCTTGGTATCTTGATCAAGCATTGGATGCCTTGCTCTTCCACCCCTTCTTGTCTTCTTCTTCTTTATCAACAAGTCACCACCATCTTCATGGTTGATCTTGATTTGCTCTTGGGGCTTCTTTTCTTGCTCAACTTGTGCTTTATTTGAGGCTCTTCTTTTTTCTTTATCAATTGCTTGGTTGGGCACATAGAGGTAAGATGACCCCATGTGCGGTACTTGTAGCACTTGACATGCTTTAGCCTCTCTTCTTCTTTCTTCAACTTGAGCTTTTCTTCATTGGGGCAACCGTTTGCAAGATGTCCCACTTCATCACATGAAATGAGAGAGCTTTTCTTGTTCTTTCTTCTTCATCTCTCGTTCATATCTTCTCTTGCCCCATCTCTTGTCCTTGATCTTGCTCTTGTTGAATCCAATACCACTCATGTCATTACAGATTTCTTGATGATTGACTTTGCTAGTCTTGAAGCCGACGCCACTCTTGTTACCAAACTTTCTGAGTCTTCAACATATGCTCGAAGGTGACTTGAGAGTTGTAGCACCTCTCTAGATTGTTGCTCAAATTCTTCACTTCATTTTTGAGCTCATTGTTCTCCTTCAAAAGATTAGTCTCACAAGACAAGGAAGTGGAACAAGCATCTATATGTGAAGAACATGGCATAGCTAATAATTCATCACAAGAGGTGGATACATGTTTCTTGCCTACATCACAAGGGTTTGCAACATTATGTGATTGATTATTTGACCCATGTGATGAGCTCTCACTAATTTTAATTTTTCCATTAGAAAGCTCTTTAGTGAGAAAAGCATGGTCCTGTACCAAGTTATCATGAGCAACACTAAGTTCCTCATGAGCCAATTTTAGCTCCTCATGTGAACAAGTAGTAACATAAAGTAGATGCTTTTGTTGTTCACATGTTTTCTTTAGAAATGAGTTTCCATTTTTCAATTTCTCAATTTTAACCATATCTTTTTCTAAAGCTTTGATCATGCTACCAAATCTATCTAGAAGCTCCTCATATGAATCAAGATCAATCACATTTGCATTAGATACCTTAGTGTCACCTTGTGACATGACGTAATGTGATGTAGTGGATGAGCTTGTAGTAGCAATGTCACCCGAGCATGATCCATCATCATCACCATCAAGTGTGCATGGAGTAGCATCATCTTTTGTATCACTTGAGGCATCATCATCAATCTTGTCAAGTGAACTTGTGGTAGATCTTTCATTATGATCACTTGACCACGAGGTGGAGCAATCTTCCACAATTACCAAGTTGTGGTTATGCTCAACATCCTCATGCGCCTCCTCTTTGGGCTCATCATCATCATCATCATTGGAGACCATCCCATACTTCTTGTTGAGATAACTACAAATCTCATGGGCAGTTTTCATGTCAATGATCTCTCCAATATGCAATCATCCAAAGAACAATACATGATGTCAGTAGCTTGGATGTCGAGATCTAGGCATTTTTCTTGTGCTTGAGTTAGATTATTTTCATCCAACACATGAGAAAAGACTACATCTACCATCCACCACATTTGAGGGCAAATAAACTTAAAATTGTATGTCATCCAATATTTCCACCATGCAAAGTATATGCCATCAAAAATGTGTGGATAATCAACATCTAGCCCATAAGTCGCCATTCTCTTGGGTCGGTGAAGACTACAAATGAGAGACCAAGCTCTGATACCACATGTAGGGTCAAGATGGCGGACTAGAGGGGGGTGATAGTCCTTTCTAAAAATTAATCGCGCTGCCTAACCAAAACAAATGCGGAATTAAAACTATCAGTCTAGCCAAGACTACACCTCTCTATCTAAGTTCACAAGGACCTTATAAAGATCCTAATTGGCAACAAAGGTGGTGGGCTAGCTAGAGCTCACCTAACCAATTTAGGGACCAAGGTCACACAAACCTATGCTGCTAGTACTTCAAGCATGGGGGAGCTCCTACACAACTAGAATGCAAAAGCACAAAGCCTAAGCTCACTAGCAATGCTCAATAACAAGGCAACTAATGCCAAATTATAGAGCGTAAATTACTTAGCTACACAAACTAATCAATGTGACTAACAAGGTTACTCAAACCAAATTAGTCATGCAACGGAGTTACTTCTATGCTACACAAGCAAGAAGGTAACTAGCAAGCTACACAAGCTAACTAATTACAAGAGTAACTACACAAGCACAATGTATGTGAAAGTAAATACAAGTTTGTGTAACGAGGATGCAAACCAATGGGAAGATAAGGAAGGCACGGTGATTTTTATCCCGAGGTTCACGTGCTTGCCAACACACTAGTCCCCATTGAGACAAGCTCTAAGATTGTCGCCGATCCTCTTGCTAGTGGTGACCTATAAGTCACACTCTCTCACATGGAGTGCTTACCACAAGCTCTAGCACTTGATTCGGCCAGACCGCTTGTAACCCTTCTGTAGGGATGAGATGGCGGACTCGAGGGGGGGTGAATAGTATTTCTAAAATTAATCGAGTCGGCTAACCGAAATAAGTGCGGAATTAGAACTATCGGTCTAGCCAAGACCACACCCCTCTATCTATGTTCTCTAGCACCTTCCAAAGATACTAATTAAGCAACAAAGGTGTTGGGCTAGCTAGAGCTCACCTAACCAATTCTAGGAGCAAGGTCACACAAACCTATGCCACTAGTACTTTAAGCGAACAAGGGAGCTTCTACACATGCTAGTAAGCAAAAGCACAAAGCCAACTAAGCTCGCTAGCAATGCTCAATAACAAGGCAACTAATGCCAAATTAGAGAGCACAAATACTTAGCTACACAAACTAAGCAAAGTGACTAACAAGGTTACACAAACCTAATTAGCCACGCAAGGGAGCTACTTCTATGCTACACAAGCAAGAAGGTAACTAGTAAGCTACACAAGCTAACTAGTTACAAGAGCAACTACACAAGCACAATGTATATGAAAGTAATTACAAGCTTGTGTAACGAGGATGCAAACCAACGGGAAGAACAAGGTTGACACGATGATTTTTCTCCTGAGGTTCACGTGCTTGCCAACACGCTACGTCTCAGTTGTGTCGACCGCTCACTTGGTGGTTCGGCGGCTAATTGGCATCACCCGCCAAGCCCGCACAGTCGGGCACTGCAAGAACCTACCCCTAAAAGTGAGGGTAGCTCAATGACATGCTCAACTAGAGTTGCTCTTCGCGGCTCCCGCGGGGCGAGCATAATGCCCCTCACAAAGCTCTTCTCTGGATCACCGCACAAGCTTCTTGCGGGCTTCAACGAAGACCACCACCAAGCCATCTAGGAGGTGGCAACCTCCAAGAGTAACAAGCACCACTAGCTTGCAACTCGATCACCTAGTGCCCACTCGATGCAACCTCATGATGCAATCGCTACTAGAATCGCTCTCTCACACAATCGAATGATCACTATCAAGTATATGTGAGATGGAGGACTCCCAAGCACTACTACACAAGCCACCAAGGCTCTAGTGTGCTCAGCTCTCGGCCTAAGGGTGACCATGGCTTCTATTTATAACCCCACGAACAAATAGAGTTGTTACCCCTTCACTGGGCAAAACTCGGGATGACCGGACGCTCCGGTCGATCGACCGGACGCTAGCCCTCAGCGTCCGGTCGTGCGATGCACGCCACATGTCCCCTTCTTCGAACGCTGATCACTCGATCTCAATGGTCATCTGTCGACCGGACGTAGCAGCTTGAACTGACCGGACTCAACAACCCCAGCGTCCGGTCCTTTCTAGTAAGGTACCAGACATGACCGGACGTGTCTAGTCGGTCGTGATCGGACGCAGCACTAGCATCCGGTCACTTCCAGCTTCTCTGCTCTGCCTACGTCATCACATGTCACCCTGACCGGACGCACACAGTCAGCATCCGATCACTTCTAGTGCCAGCGTCCGGTCGATGACCGACGCCTGCACGCTGTCTGCCATCACTGACCGGACGCTGGAACCCAGCATCCGGTCACCACGTGACCAGCGTCCAGTCCACTCTGTGAAACCCTATCTTTTCTATATAGGGCGTGGGTGGCACCGTCGGACTGTCCGCACTCTACGGGCGGACACTCCGCCAGGTGGAGTTTCAAACCCTTCTCACCTTGTTCCATCGCCGAGTTGATCCACATCAACTCCAACTTCATCTCCTTTGTAAATGTGCCAACACCACCAAGTGTACACCACCATGTGTATGTGTGTTAGCATTTTCACAAACATCTTTCAAAGGATTAGCCACTCAACTTGCCACACCACTCAATCCTAGCGACGATGCAAAGTTAGATCACTCGAGTGGCACTAGATGACTGATATGCAAACAAGTTTGCCCCTCTTGATAGTACGGCCATCTATCCTAAACCTGGTCATCAACTTCTCTACACATCTATGACCGGTGAAATGAAATGCCCTAGGTTATACCTTTGCCTTGCGCATTCCATTCCATCTCCTCCAATGTCGATGCAACACATGCACCAACATGATCAACAATGATATGATCCACTTCATATCATCATGTGATCATATTGGTTCATCGATCTTGACTTCACTTGCTTTTCACCATTGCCTTCGTCCATCGGCGCCAAGTCTTGCTTAAGCTTCACCGCCACACGGTCCATTGCTCCAAAGCCTCCGACTTGCCCTTCACGCTTGCAACTAGGTCCATCAAGCCAAGTCTTGTCTTGATCTTCTCCACCTTGATCACATGACTCAATGTCATGTCTCATGTGCAATGAGCTCCTTCATCATCACATGTGTGAGCTTTGCAACATCTCCAAGCCATTTTCACCTTCATGGCATATGTTGCTCACACATATGTACCTATGGACTAATCACATGTGTATCTCACATAAACACAATTAGTCCACCTAGGTTGTCACTCAATTACCAAAACCACACAAGGACCTTTCAATCTCCCCCTTTTTGGTAATTGATGACAACTCTACAAAGATATGGAAATTAAGCTCTTTTGGATTCATGTTGCTTGCCCAAGCAATTTTACCATGTGTAAATGATTTTGGACAAGTACCACAAACCCGAAATGATAGTATTAGCTCCCCCTACATATGTGCTAGAGTGTTTGGTTTGAAGTTCGCACATATGCATAGATTGGAATTGTGGGAGAGTAATTACTACCAAATGATGCTAAGGTGTATAGAATAAACCTTTGAAGCATGTACCAATCGGAGTTGCACCTTTAAGTTCATCCTTAGCACCATGGTTAGCTAGATAACACTTGGAAATAAAAAGCACTAGATACCTTATGAGATCAACTTTAACAGCAAGGTACTAGCATTACTTGAAAAGCATACCAAGTGTCTAGCTATCATCCTATGCATGCTAATTATCAAATCATCATTCAAGTTCTACAACTAGCATACACCACACAAGCATGCATATTGAATTTGAAAGCTTATGCCATGCAAGCAAGCACATGAATATGCACATATCAAATGCAATCAATCAAAGTTCATGAGCTTGCTCCTCCTACTTGTGTGCATCTCTTGTCCAAGAATTTTGATCCATCTCTTTTTCCAATGTTGCTCCCTCTTTGTCCATGTCCATGTCCAACCTCTATTTCTTTGAGCTTTCAATCTTTCCCAAGCTTTTATATCTTATCTCTCCCCCTTGTTCAATCTCAATCTCAAAGCTTTCATATCTTTGTACAATCTCTCCCCCTTTGTCATCAATTTCCATAAAAGGTGTGCTTCTCATTGATGCAAAGGTATGCATTTGGGGTAGATGGTTGAGGCTTGAATCTTGCATTTTTTATGGACATCAATTGATTGTTGGAATGACACCACTTGTAGATACCACTTGTAACTTGTACTACTTGTATCTCATGTAGAGCTTCTTGAGATACCACACATAGGATCTTTGATCTTGATATCAATTTGTGGTACACCTCCCCCTATGTGATAGCATGGGTCATCCATTTGATACACTTGAGCTCTTGTAGGTGAGGGATTCATTCTTTATTTGATGATCACTTAAAGTTGAGAATCACTTGTGGAACCATCGTCTTGCAAGATTGATACCATGTGTAGATGTGATACCACTTGAAAGAATCTTTTAGTATGGAACCACTTGTTGGATTTTTCAATAAAAACTATTTCTTGAACATTTGCTATCTTCATGAGTACCACTTATAGGATATCACTTGTGAGTTGATCTAGACATCATTTGTAGATTCTTGATAAAATATTTGAGTCTAGATACCACTTGAAACAAACGAACTAGATATCCATTTGCATTGTTGTCTTGTGCTTGTACTCTTATCACTATCATGAGCTTCTATGGTTAACTTAAACTAAATTGATTTGCCTAAGCTTTCAAGTCCGGTTTGAACCAATGATAAGCTTCTTCACACCTCTTGCAAGGGTTATCTTGCCAATGTTGTACTTGTCACTTGCTAGCAATCCAAATTAGATCAAGTACTTGGGATCACTAGCTCATGAACAAATTCATATACTAACCACTAGATCAAGTAATAATTCAAGCAATAGTGGTAGGCTATGAATTTAAACATTTCATTTGTTATGCATGATCCTATGAAGCATGTACTATATGCACTAACCGCATACTAGTAAGGGATGAAATGATCATGCATATTACAATGATACCTTTGCTGTGTTGGAGTAGAGGATAGTCACATAGATTCCAATTCATTACTCCAATAGCAATGTGAAGTCCAATTATAAGCTTGGTGAAGACCAATAGATACCATTTTGAATTCCATTCTTCACCCATATGAAATGAATACCACTTATGTTCAAGTGCACTTTCTTGTTGTGGTTGGCTTGCTTCATCTTTTGATCAATGCTTGCATGAGAGAACTATTTGGAATACCACTTGAAATAATATGATTAGCTCTCTTTTTGGGTGTTGCTTGCTTTTCTTGATCAACCCTTTTGATTGCTTCAACTAAGCATCCCAAATGTTCCTCGAATCACCACTTCTATGTTAGCCTTCCAAGTACCACACTTGGTTTACCTACTCATAGGCGGCAAGCCCCTACACTAGGGAGAAGTGATCTCTCTCCAAGAACCATCCTTGACACTCACTTAAAATAACTTGATTGATTGATCCAAGTGATGGACTTAACTTGATGAGTAACCTTGATTCCTTCTTTAAGTCCTTTTCTTTCTACTTGTTTAAGTCATTTTCTTTCTACCAAATTATTTCTAATAGTCACTAGAACTTTAATTTCATCTTCAACTTGAGTTTGATCTTGATCTTCATCTTGACTACCAAAAGTGTGACAAAGTACACTCCACAATCAAATGGCCTTGTACTCTTTTCTTGGCATGTATCTAGATCATCTCAAAACCAAACTTAGGATGCCTCAATTACTTATAAACATGTTTCCAACTTTGAGGACCATTCAATCAAAGTGACTCTAGATCAATCCAATATTTGTCACTTTTCTGACAGATTTTGTACCCTTCAAAGGAATAAACATTTTTCCCAAAGTACAATTCCAAATACCACTGAAATTTGGTGGAGGTGTGCAATACTAAGTTATCTAGTAGTTGTAAAAATTTGAGATTCATTTGACTTCTAGATTGCTACCAGATTTCAATTCTTCCACCACTGCTATATGCTGAAAACTGTTGCACTATAGCTGACAAGATCCACTCCAAAGCTGAAGCATTTCTTATCCAATTCCCATGAAACTTTTACACCATCTTATACCATAAGTCTAGAGCATGTATACCAATTTTTATGCCAATCCAATAAGTTTTGATTACTCAAATATGGCTAAGATCATAGCTCACTCAGATTTTTAATATAGGACAGATTTCAATCACTTGAGCTATACTTTCATCAAATATGAATCAAACTTGAAACTAACTTGTTTGAATACTTCCATAAGACATATATCCATTCAAACCACTTACTAAAAGTCATCTCATGAATTTATCCAACACAAATCAATTCAAGCTTGACTACTAATCAATTATCCATTCAATCATCTCATAGCAAGCAACATTGCATATTTATCCAATTCAATCAACTCATATGCACCCAAATGAAATGATCAACAAGAGATATACCTTGGTTAGCTCATGATCATCCAACTAGCAAGCTTCAACTCAATTATTTGCAAGTCATCAAATATATCCAAAGAGTCACCAACAACTTGAATTATAGCACTTGTATGTTGATAGCACTTTGGACTTCACTCAATTTTTCACTTGGCATTGGGTTTGGATGTGCACTAGGCTTCATATCTTGACTCAACATATGATGATCAATATGAAATCAATTGAATCAAGTCTCCAATGCCGATGGTACCTACAATCAATCATCCACTTTTTGATGGTACCCAAACAAGTTTGGGTCCTCTCAAGTTAGGTGCAACATACTTAGGCATAGCCTTAGTATGAATAGCGGGATATTTTGCAATAGCAACCATAGATGTACCATTACCACCCTTTCTAAGCAAATTTGATAGAAGCCTAACAGGCTGAGATGTTATTCATCATAAGGCTATGTTACAAGAGGGTTACATATATAGCCTAGGATACAGAAGTGCCCAAAGGGCCAGACCCGAAGGGGCCAGTTTAGACTAGAGTGATAGATTACAGAGGAGCCCAAAGGGCCAAGCTAGCCTAGAGGAGGTGGCGCATTCATATGTAGAGTAGAAGCATTCACATAGAAACTAGATATTCTAACACCCCCCCCCCCCCGGTCAGAACGTCGCTAGGACGAATGTTAAGACTGGAGCGAAACTCTAGGAAAACAGAGGAAGGGAGCCCCTTGGTGAAGACATCGGCGAATTGCGATGTGGTGGGAACGTGGAGCACACGGACAGCCCCAATGGTGACCCGTTCCCGGACGAAGTGGAGGTCGAATTTCCATGTGCTTGGTTCGCTGATGTTGGACGGGGTTGGTGGAGAGGTAGACGGCGCTGACGTTGTCGCAGTAGATGAGGCAGGCAGACTGTAGCGGCTGATGCAGCTCCTGCAGTAGTTGCCGCAGCCAAGAGGCCTCGACGACACCAGTTGGCAACAGCCCGATACTCGGCCTCGGTGCTAGACCGAGAAACGTTGTGTTAGTCACTTAGAAGACCAGGAGATGAGGCTACCTCCAAGGAAGACAGCATAGCTAGAGGTGGAGCAGCGAGTGTCTGGGTCAGCCGGCCCAGTCGGCGTCCGTGTACACAATAAGTTGAGTAGGGGATGATTGAGGAATGACCAGGCCATAATCTAGAGTGCCCTGAAGGTATCGAAGGATTCGTTTGGCAGCAGCAAGGTGACTCTCCCTAGGATCATGCATGTGAAGACAGATCTGCTAGACTGCGTAGGCAATGTCAGGCCTAGTGAAAGTGAGGTATTGTAAAGCACCCGCAAGGCTACGATAATTTGTAGGATCAGCAACAGCAAGACCACCATCAGCAGAGGTTTTGGCGCATGTGTCAATAGGGGTAGAGCAAGGTTTGCAATCAGTCATGCCATGATGAGCCAAGATATCTAGAGCATACTGCCGTTGGGAGAGAAAAATAGCAGCACCTCGTCGTTGAACTGACATGCCAAGGAAGTGATGAAGAGGACCAAGATCTTTCATGGTGAATTCCTTCTTCAAAGCATCAATAACACGGCTGAGAAGCTGCTGGGAGGATGCTAGTGAGTATGATGTCATCAACATAAAGAAGAAGGTAGACTGTGTCAGCACCCTCGGTGGTAGATGAACAGGGAGGTGTCCGAGCGAGCTTCAGAGAATCCCAAAGTGACCAAATAAGTAGCAAACCGACTATACCAAGCGCATGGTGCCTATTTCAGACCATACAAGGACTTGTTCAGCTTGTAGACATGATTGGGAAGAGCATAATCAGTGAAACCTAGTGGGCTGCGAACAGTAGACAGTCTCTGAAAGAACCCCATGAAGAAAAGCGTTCTTCACATCAAGTTGATGTATAGGCCAATCTCGAGAGTGGGCCAAAGTGATAACCATGCGGACAGTTGCAGGTTTGACAACGGGGTTGAAGGTTTCATCATAATCGACACCTGGCCATTGTGTGAAGCCTCGAAGAACCCAGCGAGCCTTGTATCTGTCCAGGGAACCATCAGCATGAAATTTGTGTTTGAAGATCCATTTTCCAGTGACCACGTTTGCCTTGGCAGGGCGAGGAACGAGGTCCCAAGTGTGGTTCTCAATAAGAGTTGCATGTTCTTCTTCCATGGTGCAACGCTAGTGAGGATCAGTGAGGGCGTCACGACAAGACCGAGGAATTGGTGACAGCGCCATCGGTGTGAAGATGAAGGCACAGTTGGTGATATCCAGACTTCCCACGGGTCATCATGCCATGAGAGTTGGTGACTGGTGGGATGGGAACAACACCGACAGGAGGAGCAGCCTCCACGTAGCGAGGTGGTGAAGGGACAATGCTCGAGCACCGGGAGGGAGCAGCAATGGGAGACATCGGTGAAGGTGCTAGAGCAGGAGCGCGCTGGGAGTAGACTTGGGTGACAGGCGGTTTGTTGAATGCCATTGATGGTGCCCGGGTCATGGTGGGCGCCATGGGCACCATGGGCGCCAGACGAGCAGCAGGCATCATCAGCGATGGAGAGGTAGCAGGTACCGGGGACTGCTGGAGGTGGAGTCCGAAAGTGCGGGGAAGCCTGGTGGAGACCTGGGTGCCCGCGGGAGATGACCAGGGCTTGTGTGAGAGCACTGACAGCAGTGGAGGCTCATCGGGTGGCTCAACCTAGTAGGGGTGCAGTAGCCACGGGCAGGGAGCTGGCATGGCCTGAAGTAGTGGGTGTACCTACAGAATGAATAGGAGCTAGTGGAGGCTCATTATTAGTTAGAAAATCAAGCTCGCTGGGTGGGGGAGATGATCGGTGATGGGAGAAAGGAAAATGGGATTCGTCAAAGGTAACATGGCGAGAGATGATGACCCGGTTGGAGGTGAGATTAAGGCAGCGATAACCTTTGTGATCAGCGGAATAACCAAGAAAGATGCACAAAGTAGAGCGAGGAGCAAGCTTATGTGGGGCAGTGGTAGTGAGATTAGGATAGCAGGCACACCCAAAGACCCGAAGTTCAGTGGTAGGAAGGGTGAGTGGCATGGAGGACGAAGTAGGGTGTGGATAGACCCAACGTCTTGGTGGGAAGACGGTTGATCAGATAGGTGGCAGTGGCAAGAGCGTCCACCCAATAGGAGGGAGGCATAGATGCTTGAAACAGTAAGGTGCGGATGACATTATTTATGGTGTGAAGGATGCACTCAGCCTTGCCGTTTTGCTGCGAGGTGTATGGACAAGACATACACAGGGAAACGCCTTTGGCAAGAAAGAAAGCACGAGAGGAAGAGTTGTCAAACTCACGGCCGTTATCGCATTGGATGGATTTTATGGGGCACCCAAACTGAGTGGAGACATAGGCAAAAAAAATAGAGAGTGGAAAAAGTGTCAGGATTTGAGGCGAAGTGGGAAAGTCCATAGAAAATGCGAGTAGTCACCTAGTATAACTAAATAGTACTTGAAACCAGAAATGCTTGAGTACAGGAGAGGTCCACAAATCACAATGAACTAAATCAAAAGGTTTGGATGCCCTGGACATCGAACTAGTGAAAGGTAACTGAACATGTTGTCCAAGCTAACAAGCATGACATAAAGAGGTGTCGTCGGGCTTGCTGTAGATAATAGAGGAGGACTGAGCAAGGTGTTGGAAGGCATCCTTGCCGAGGTGACAAAGGCAACGGTGCCAATCGATCGTCGATGGGGTGGTGACAAGAGCGCAGGAGCCGAATGATGATGATGGTAGCTATAGGGTGTAGAGAGGTCCCTGAGCTATTGCAGCGAAGGAGGATGGTGCCCGTGCATAGGTCCTTTACAGAAATGCCAATAGGGTCAAATTCAATAGAAACATGGTTATCAGTGGTGAATTGACGAACAGAGAGAAGATTTTTGATGATGTCAGGAGCAAGGAGAACATTGTTGAGGCGAAAGGGACCTGGGAAGGGTGGAGTAATCGATGCCAACCACAGGGAGAGTGGCACCGTTGCCAACAACAATGGAAGAGGGAAAGGTGGAGGAAGAGGATAAGGTAACCATATCGGAGTTGGATGCAATGTGGGAGGAAGCACCTGAATTGACAACCCAATCACTACTGCCCGGTGGCGTAAGGGTCACAGTGCTGAAAGCATTGGCGAGGGAGTGTGGATCCCAAGGTGCCCATGCAAGAGGGGGTGCCTGAACCAGTGCCTAGGAGCACAGACCAGGGCCCGGTGTGGAGTATGGTGGAGGAGCCGGAGCCATGGCAGCCATCAGAGCTTGCTGCTGGTGTGGAGGGAAGCCGACGCGAGGCGGTGGAGCATGAGGACTGCCTAGGTTGGAGTCGGGCCACATATGAATGGACCCAGTCCATGGATTGAACACGGAGGGCCATGGTGAGCCTCCAGAGCCGCCTTGGCCACCTCCAGAGCCACCTTGGCCATGCCCCACCGCGACAATGGCGCCCACGTCTGCTACCAGAAGGGGCGCCCCCAGTAGAGGGAGATCCCTGAGGGGGGAACGGTGGTGCAGGAAGTGGAGGCGCAGGTGGCTTGCTGGTCAGTGTAGCGACAAGCGCTGAGGGAGGAGCCATAGGCTACTCCATGTTGAGCTCAGCAAGGCGCAGGTCTGCGCGAACAGTCGCTAAAGGAAGGAAACAACTTCTGGCGAGTGATCAGCTGTGCCATGAACTGAAAACCGTTCGTTGAGGCCAGCGCAGGACATTTAGGATGAGCGTACGGTCACTGATGGGCTCACCAAGATTAGCAAGGGCATCAGCCTTGGTCTTCATCTGGTGGCAGTAGTCGTCGATGGAGAGGGTGTCCTGAGAGAGGTTGCGAAATTCAGCATCAAGAAGGAGTGCCCGGGATTCACGATTTCCTAGGAACTGATTCTTGACCCCGAGCCAAGCCGCTCGGGCAGTGGTGCCAGCGTGCTCGTGGACGATGTCCAGAAGGTCGGGAGAGATGGTGTTGAAAATCCAAGAGACGACCACGCAGTCCATGCGAGACCATGCCGGATCGTCGGGGCAGGGCGTCATCGCTGAGGACATGGTCCCTCAGGGAGAACCGCCCGAGGGTGAGGAGGAAGTAGCCGTGCCACTTGGAGTAGTTCGATGACGACTGGAGTTCGAGGACGATGGGGATCAGGTGCTTGATGTTCTAGACAGTAGCCGCCTGGCTGTGGAGATGAGCAATGGCCGTGGCTTCAGAGTGGGCGTCATCGTCGTGAACATTGTTGTCCTTGAGCAGCTCCGCGTGAAAATGATTGTGGAGGGCGATAGCCTGCTGCTCTAGGGCAGTCAGCCTATGCGCGCTCTTGGTCAAGAGCAGCAGCAGCAATGCGAACGTGCGCTCCTAGGCGGCTGGCGGCAGACTCTAGGAGGTCGGCCTCCTGTTGGAGCTGTTGGCTTCGCTCGGTGTTGGAGGAGCGGATGGAGATGGCCTGGGCCTCTAGCAGCTCGGTGGCAGAGGTAGCTTCATCACGAAGCTTGGCCACAGCAGCGATGGCTGAGAGACCAGTGCTAGAGTCACCAGAGGTAGGGGTATCAGTGGCCATGGGCACAGTAACAGCGGGCGCAGTGGCCTAGGGGCACAGCACGCGGCTGGGGGCGCGAGCACGGCGCCTGGGAAAGAGGGGCGAAAGCAGGCACAGGACTCAAAAGTCTCGTGATACCATGATAGAAGCCTAACAGGCTGAGATGTTATTCATCATAAGGTTGTGTTACAAGAGGGTTACATATATAGCCTAGGATACAAAGGTGCCCAAAGGGCTAGACCCGAAGGGGCCAGTTTAGACTAGAGTGATAGATTACAGAGGAGCCCAAAGGGCCAAGCCAGCCTGGAGGAGGTGGCGCATTCATATGTAGAGTAGAAGCATTCACATAGAAACTAGATATTCTAACAAAATTATTATCAACAATTGAAAATAGGCTTAGAAGTGTCACCTAGGGGAACATGAATGTGCCATGTGTCCCCTTTCCCAGTCATGAGTAGCACTTTCTCTTTGATTGAGCCTTCTCTTCTTTGCTCATGTGGTGCTTCTCATTGCCTTGCCTCTCATGGATTGCTTGAGCCTTCTTCTCAAGCTTGGTAGGACACTTAGAGGCAAAGTGTCCCTATACTTCCACACTTGAAGCACTTGATGTGAGCATAATCTTTCTTCTCATCTTCATTCTTGCTCATCATCTTGGCATCTTGAATTTGCATTGGATGCCTTGCCTTTCCACCCCTTCTTGTTTTCTTCTTCATCATCATTTCACCACCATCTTCATGGTTGATCTTGATTTGCTCTTGGGGTGTCTTTTCTTGCTCAACTTGTAGCTTTGGTTGAGGCTCTTCTAGTTACTTCACCAATTGCTTGGTTGGGCATATTGAGGTAAGGTGACCCCAAGTGCGGCACTTGAAGCACTTAACATGCTTTAGCCTCTCTTCTTCTTTTATCTTCTTGAGCTTCTCAATGTTCGGGCAACCATTTGCAAGGTGTCCCGCTTCATGACACCGGTAGCACATAGTATGAGAGAGCTTTCTTTGTTGTAGCTTCTTCATCTTTCTCTCTCTCTTTCTTTCGCCCTTTGTCATCTTCTTCTTGAAGTCGAGACCACGCTTGTCACCATAGTTTCTTTGAGTCTTCAACATGTGCTCAAAGGTGACTTTTGAGTTGTAGCACCTCTCTAACTTGTTGCTCAATTTCTTTACTTGTTCATTGAGATCATTATTCTCCTTCAAAAGGTTAGTCTCACAAGACATAGAAGTAGAACAAGCATCTATATGTGAAGAGCATGGCATATCTAATAAATCATCACAAGAGGTGGATATATGCTTCTTGCCTACATCACAAGGGTTAGCAACAATTTGTGATTTATCATTTGATCCATGTGATGAGCTCTCATTATTTTTAAGTTTCTTTGTAAACATTTTAATGAGAGAAGCATGTTGTTCTAATAATTCATCATGAGATGCAAGTAGTGTCTCATGATTCAATTTTAGCTCATCATGTAAAGATTTATAAGCATCAAGTAATTTCTTATGTTCTTCACAAGAGTTCTTTAGAAATGAGTTTTCATTTTCTAATTTTAATGTTTTAGCTTTCTCATTTTCTAAAGACATGGTCATGCTAGCAAGTCTACTAACAAGCTCATCATATGAATCAATATGATCAACCACATTATCATTTGTTACCTTGGTATCACCTTGTGACATGAAGCAATGTGGTGATGTAGTTGGAGAGCTTGTAGTAGCATCTTCATCAAGGCTTGAGCATGAATCATCATCACCATCAAGTGTGCATGGGGTAGCATCATCACTTGCAACACTTGTGGCATCATCATCAACCTTGTCAAGTGAACTTGTGGTAGATCGATCATCATCATCATCACTTGACCATGAGGTGGAGCAATCTTCCACAATCACCAAATTGTGGTTATGCTCAACATACTCATGTGCCTCCATCTTGGACTCATCATCATCATCGGAAACCGTCCCATATTTCTCATTGAGATAACTCCAAATCTCATGGGCGGTCTTCATGTCAATGATCTCTCCAAATATACAATCATGTAAAGATCTATACATGATGTTAGTAGCTTGGATGTCGAGATCTAGGCATTTCTCTTGTGCTTGAGTTAGATTATCTTCATCCAACACATGAGAAAAGCCTACATCTACCATCCACCACATTTGAGGGCAAATAAACTTAAAATTGCATATCATCCTATTTTTCTATCGTGTAAAGTGTGTGCCATCAAAAATATGTGGACAATCAACATCTAGCCCATAAGCCGCCATCCTCTCGGGTCGGTGAAGACCACAAATGAGAGACCTAGCTCTGATACCACTTGTAGGGTCGAGATGGCGGACTAGAGGAGGGTAAATAGTACTTTCTAAAATTAATCGCATCGGCTAACCGAAATAAGTAAAGAATTAGAACTATCGGTCTAGCCAAGACCACACCCCTCTATCTATGTTCTCTAGCACCTTATAAAGATACTAATTAAGCAACAAAGGTGTCGGGCTAGCTAGAGCTCACCTAACCAATTCTAGAAGCAAGGTCATACAAACATATGCCACTAGTATTTTAAGCAACAAGGGAACTTC
This sequence comes from Miscanthus floridulus, assembly GCF_019320115.1. Lineage (NCBI taxonomy): Eukaryota > Viridiplantae > Streptophyta > Magnoliopsida > Poales > Poaceae > Miscanthus > Miscanthus floridulus. The sequence continues at coordinate 31,758,903 of NC_089591.1, read as the reverse complement.
TACACATGCTAGTAAGCAAAAACACAAAGCCAACTAAGCTCACTAGCAATGCACATTAATAAGGCAACCAATGTCAAATTAGAGAGCACAAATACTTAGCTACACAAACTAAACAAAGTGACTAACAAGGTTATACAAACCTAATTAGCCACGCAAGGGAGCTACTTCTATGCTACACAAGCAAGAAGGTAACTAGTAAGCTACACAAGCTAACTAGTTACAAGAGCAACTACACAAGCACAATGTATATGAAAGTAATTATAAGCTTGTGTAACGAGGATGCAAACCAATGGGAAGAACAAGGTTGACACGATGATTTTTCTCCCAAGGTTCACGTGCTTGCCAACACGCTGCGTCCTCGTTGTGTCGACCGCTCACTTGGTGGTTCGGCGGCTAATTGGCATCACCCGCCAAGCCCGCATGTCGGGCACCGTAAGAACCTACCCCAAAAGTGAGGGTAGCTCAATGATACGCTCAACTAGAGTTGCTCTTCGTGGCTCCCATGGGGCGAGCACAATGCCCCACACAAAGTTCTTCGGATCACCGCACAAGCTTCTTGCGGGCTTCAACGAAGACCACCACCAAGCCGTCTAGGAGGTGGCAACCTCCAAGAGTAACAAGTACCACCGGCTTGCAACTCGATTACCTAGTGCCACTCGATGCAACCTCACGATGCAATCGCACTAGAATCGCTCTCTCACACAATCGAATGATCACTATCAAGTATATGTGAGATGGAGGACTCCCAAGCACTACTACACAAGCCACCAAGGCTCTAGTGTGCTCAGCTCTCGGCCTAAGGCCGACCATGGCTTCTATTTATAACCCCACGAACAAATAGAGCTGTTACCCCTTCACTAGGCAAAACTCAGGACGACCGGACGCTCCGGTCAGATCGACCAGACGCTGGCCCTCTGCGTCCGGTCGTGCGATGCACACCACGTGTCCCCTTCTTTGAACGCTGATCGCTCGATCTCAATGTTCATCTGATGACCGGACGCAGCAGCTTGAACTGACCGAACTCAGCAACTCCAGCATCCGGTCGTTTCTAGTAAGGTACCTAGACATGACCGGACGCGTACGGTCGGTCGTGATTGGACAGTAGCACCAGCGTCCGGTCACTTCTAGCTTCTCTGCTCTACCTACGTCATCACACATCATCCTGACCGGACGCACACAGTCAGCGTCCGATCACTTCCAGTGCCAGCAGTCCGGTTGATGACCAACGCCTGCACACTTGTCTGCCATCACTGACCGGACACTAGAACCCTATCTTTTCTGTATAGGGCACTGGGTGGCACCGTCGGACTATCCGCACTCTACGGGCGGACACTCCGCCGGTGGAGTTTCAAACCCTTCTTACCTCTGTTCCATCGCCTGAGTTGATCCACATCAACTCTAACTTCATCTCCTTTGTAAATGTGCCAACACCACCATGTGTATGTGTGTTAGCATTTTCACAAACATCTTTCAAAGGATTAGCCACTCAACTTGCCACGCCACTCAATCCTAGCGACGATGCAAAGTTAGATCACTCGAGTGGCACTAGATGACCGATATGTAAATAAGTTTGCCCCTCTTTATATTACAGCCATCTATCCTAAACCTCGGTCATCAACTTCTCTATACATCTATGACCGGTGAAATGAAAATGCCCTAGGTTATACCTTTGCCTTGCGCATTCCATTCCATCTCCTCCAATGTCGATGCAACACATGCACCAACATGATCAACAATGATATGATCCACTTCATATCATCATGTGATCATATTGGTTCATCGATCTTGACTTCACTTGCTTTTCACCGTTGCCTTCATCCATCGACGCCTAAGTCTTGCTTAAGCTTCACCAGCCACGCGGTCCATTGCTCCAAAGCCTCCGACTTGACCCTTCACGCTTGCAACCGGTCCATCAAGCCAAGTCTTGTCTTGATCTTCTCCACCTTGATCACATGACTCAATGTCATGTCTCATGTGCAATGAGCTCCTTCATCATCACATGTGTGAGTTTTGCAACATCTCCAAGCCATTTTCACCTTCATGGCATATGTTGCTCACACATATGTACCTATGGACTAATCACCTATGTATCTCACATAAACACAATTAGTCCACCTAAGGTTGTCACTCAATTACCAAAACTACACAAGGACCTTTCACCTTCGCGTCTCGCTCTACTAGAGTTGCTTTTGGCGGCTTCCACGGGGTGACCACAATCCCCCTCACAATCACTTCTCTAGAGCACCGCACAATCTTCTTTGCGTGCTTCGATGGAAACCACCACCAAGCCATCTAGGAGGTCGCAACCTCTAAGAGTAACAAGCACCACCGGCTTACAACTTGATCACCTAGTGCCACTTCGATACAACCTCATGATACAATCGCACTAGAATCACACTCACACTCAATCGGATGATCACTATCAAGCGCATGTGAGTTAGAGGGCTCCCAAGCACACCTACACAAGCCACCAAGGCTTAACGGTGCTTAGCTACCAGCCCAAGGCCAGCCACCACTTCTATTTATAGCCACATCAACAAATAGAGCCGTTACCCCTTCACTAGACATAAAACATGACATTCGGACCCTTAGATATGGGGCGTCAGACCGTTCGACGCCTAGGTCCAACACCCTGCTCAGCCACTGTCGAACCACCATGCGTCCTCGTTCAAAAGGTTCCGACCGTTGCCGCCAACGGTCACTGGATCACGAGCACAGAGTCACTATCGAACACACCGTAGGACCGGGCGTCGGACCCACCATAGGGTGAGTCTGACACGGTCCAGAGAAGTCTAGACATGATAGAAACGATCGGACGCTAGTCCGATGCTCACCATTGGACCAAACCCTCGGTCTGATGCCTCACGTGTCAGCACCGCTGTCAAACCTCTCTTCTCCTGCGTGAAGCAACAGTACGTGCATCTGGTCCGACACCACGGATTGTCTCGGTCCGACGCTGCCCTGAGCATGCCCGAGAGACAGGGTTGGTCGTCGGACCATCACCAATGGTCCTGACGCCCCCTCTCTGCCAGGGTCCAATGCCTCCTGAACTTTCCCGAGTTGATCCACTTCAAATCACACAACTTCTCCTTGACAAATGTGCCAACACCAATAAGTGTACACCACCATATGCAAGCGTGTTAGCTTTTTCTCAAACATTTTTCAAAGGAATTAGTCACTCATTTCACCACGCCTACTCGATCCTAGCAACAATGCAAAGTTAGATCACTCGAGTGGCACTAGATGACCGATATGCAAATAAGTTTGGCCCTCTTAATAGTACGGCAATCTATCCTAAACCCGATCATAAACTTCTCTACACACCTATGATCGGTGAAATAAAATGCCCTATAGGTTATATCTTTGCCTTGCGCATTTCATTCCTATCTCCTCCAATGTTAATGCAACACATGCACCAACCAATCACAAATGATATGATCTACTTCATATCATTACATGACCATATTGGTTCATCGATCTTGACATCACTTGATCTTCACTGTTGCCTTCATCAATCGGCGTCAAGTCTTACTCAAGCTTCACTGCCACACGGTCCATCGCTCCAAAGCCTCCTACTTGCCCTTCGTACTTGCAACCGGTCCATCAAGCCAAATCTTAGTTTTTATCTTCTCCACCTTAGTCACATGACTCAATGTCATGTCTCATATGCAATGAGCTCCTTCATCATATGTGTAAGCTTTGCAACAAACACAAGTCATCTTTACTGTCATGGCATGAAATGCTCACACAAGTGTACCTGTGGACTAATCATCTGTATATCTCACTATTTAAACACATTAGTCCACCTAGATTGTCAATCAATTACCAAAACCAAATAAAGACATTTCACTAGGCGCGTAGAGGGAACACAAAAAAAAAAAGATTAGGCTGCTCGAGGGGAGCTTTGCCATTAGAGGCCGAGGCATAATTACTGTCAATAATTCATTTGACTGCGCAGTTAGCCTCGATGTGTCCCCGGCATAAGCACACGCGACACTTAATAGGGGCCTTGCAACGCCACCGTGGATGACTACTGGAGAGACATCTGGAGCAAATCCTGGAGTGGCTTTCATCAGGGCGATTTTCTGACTAGGCGTCGGGCTCCAGGCTGGAATTTAAATTCAGGTCAAGGGTCAAAGAAGGCTGACTCAGCTGGCTGTGGGGGCCAGATGGAAGCACGTTGGAACAAGCAGGAGGAACAGAATGAGCCAGATTTGGAAACTCCAATCGATCAAAGACAGACTGGCAAACCGGAATAGCATTGGCACCAGTCAAAATAGGCCAAGAAGATTGCGCAGTTTTAGAACGAAGAACAGAGGGTTCAGGGAACTGCAGGCGGTCAAAGACCGATTTATGCAGTCGAACAGCATGGGCACCAGTCAGAGGAAGCAAGAAAGGATTTGTAGTAGCTTTGACACTTTCTCTTCATTGGGGCTTGGCCTGATGCCACGAATGATCTTCCTCTGCCAAGGTATTTTCGCAGCTCAGACTGCCAGTTCGGACCTCCATTGTTCCACAGGTGGAAGAATAGCTTATACTGAAAGCACTCATAGGAACGAAGCTTACTCAGGAAGTGACCAACCAGATTGGACGCAATAGAGAACCGAAAACACGAGAATCCAACTACAGGACTTGAAGTTCCTCAGCAGAGCCACCAACGATGGCCTGAAGGATCAAGCCAACAGAAATCAGGGAAAGACGGAACCGGCAACGGCCAAAAGAAACCACCAAGAAAAAGACCGAGCCAAAACGAGAGATGGGGAGCTTGAGGGAGCGCCAGACATTACGCTGGAGTTCCAACCTCGGGTTGAAGTTGAGGCCAACGAGCTCCATCAGTAAGCTAGGAAGGCTAGCGGCAGGAGCAGGAAGGACTCACCGGGGGTTGAGGCATTACATTGAACACGTGTGAAGCATCTCCCATGGTAGCTCCCTCATGGCGTCGTGGTGGCTTGCCCGGCGTGAACAACGACCCTAGCAGCGGAGGGGCTGAAGGCGACCTTAGCGTGGGCATTGAGAGAAGCCATGCCCAGACATCTACCTCTCCCATGTCGATGAATCTTCAGCAGGGAGCTGTCTCCGACAGCGGCCTAGAGGTGGAGCAGTCGAGCATCGATGAATCTTCAGTAGGGGGGCCTCTCCGACGGTGGCCTAGAGGTGGAGCAGTCGAGCACCGAGCCCGGGTCGGTGGCCTAAGGCGGGGGCGGCGAGGGGGCGAGCTGCCTAGGTTCATGTCACACACTCCTGTCATGAGGTCTTGCCTGAACTGAACCCACAATCAACGAGATTGTGAACCTTGTTGTCTACTCTAAGGACTGGCTTGTTGACTTCACCACCTGTAGTCTCAGCCAGTTACCGGGCCTGCCAAATAGCAGCTTGACACTGTGACATTGTGATGCCCAACAGGACTCCTCTTCTTTCAAAAAATAAATAAAAAATGCATTGGGAAGTTTTAGTAAATTTCCTAGTTTTTCTTTGAAATGTTGGCTTGAGATCTAAGTCAGTTCAATTTTATTCCAAAATTGAATGAAATTCTAAAATATTCTTTTACAATAGGTACCCTCTTCTTGACAGGTTTCAGACATAACACATACTCCCCTGTTCCAAAAAGAAATGTGTCATATTTACTATGGATCTGAACATTGTCCAGATCTATTGAAAAAAACAACACTCTTTTTAGGATAGAGGGAGTGGAGGTTTAGAACAGTATATGCACCGAGGCACTTGCACTACGCATATACAATACAATGTTAGTTAAAGGCAACCCTATATGTATACAACCACTCACCCCTATAATTAAGTACACGCATAGTCTACTTATACAAGTACTTTCAATAGATTAAATCAATAGAATTTGAGATTAATAAAACACTATTAGTAGAGCACATTAAAATTCCCAAATAAATTTGTGGTGGTAGCAAAAGTTCATAATAGGAACTACAGTATGTAGCTTCCGACAGAAAAGTTTCGCCGTATCTACGACAGTTAAGGATGTCACAATAACTTCTCATTCCCCTTTTGAAGTGCAATTCAAACCTGATAAGCCAACTTCACCAAGTTAAAATATGTTTGGACAATCATATGGTACTCTTGCAGTGGAATATTCGAACTTAATTCACAGTTATAGTTTGACTGAATATACAAATCACAAACAAAGCAGGTTGTGCCCAGTATTCCTATCTCGATTTTTTTTTAATTTTAACACTTTTTAAAACTAATTTTAAATCTAATACTGTCTGTTTTTTAAACTAACATTTTTGGCCGCGCCTATTGCCCTGGCACGGCCAAATGTCTGTGCCGCGCCATGCATAGTGGCGCGGCAGGGGCTGACGTGGCAACGACCGGATTCGCTGACCGTTTACGTGGTAGGGCCTGCCGCGCCACCAACCTTGGCGCGGCAGTGTCGCGCCCTGATCCGTGGCGCGGCAGAGCCGAATAAAACCCTGCGGCCAGTTCCGCCTGCCCGAGCAGCAAGCCCGCCTGGCCGCCACGCCCGCCGCCCGCCCGGCGGTACCTGGACGGTTTAATCGGAACGCGTCGCGTCGATAGTGGGAGTTATTCTAAGTATTGCTTGACGTAAAATTAATAGTGGATTTATTTCTGTCTTTTGTTGAATTTTTTTCACGGACGAATAGAGAATTTGATAAGCCAATGATTTTTTTCGTCTTTCATAATACGCTTAACCACCATGTTAACTAATCGATCATGAAAAATCTGATCGGATTGAAACAAATATTTTTTAAGGGGATTTATTTATTTGGCTTTTTGGCCCCATATTGTAGGATCGGCGGCGACGCGACCATGGACCCTGGCTTTCTCGACCCCTCGCGCAAGACGCCGGCCACCGGCGTCAAGATACCCCGGGACTGTCGGTTTCCGAACTAGTTGCTACTTAATCTCGCATGCAGTGATGTCGCGACGCATTGAAACGAATATAAAGCAAATAAATGAAGTTCGTGCGCAAGTTGACAAGCTGCCACATAACATTTTCATTGGTTTGACATAAGTTCAACATAACATAACCAACTAAGCCTGCAAGTTTCGGACGCCAATAATAGTTCGACCTAACAAACTAAGACCCAGGAGTGTAAGGATCCCTCGGACGCCTATGTCTCTTCGGATTTATTGGCAACACATTGGGAGTGTAGCCAATGTCGGTGTGGTCGCGTCGCCGGTGCGTACGGCTCGTACCCTGCAAGTATATGATATGCACGATTACTTATAATTATTTATGATCATTAGTTCATATAGCCTACGTATTTAAAGAAACTACTTTTGTTAGTACCTGTGATGCTCCTTGGGTACCAAGCAGGGCACCACCTAGCTAAGACATGTCGATCTCATCCTACGGCCAATCGTCCCACTGGTCGTGTTGTCTACGGAAGCTCGGGGGGTCGTCGTCGTCGTCCTCGTCATCCTCGGTTGCAGGGTCCTTCTCAGCGCTATAATGTGGTGGTGTACGCACCGCGGAAGTGGCACCTGTCATCTGCTGAGAAGAGCCGGCTGGTGTCCTCAAAGAGGCTGAAGACATGCCACCCGACCGCACAGGGAGTGGCGGTTCCTCATAAGGAGTGTCCATGCAGCTCAGCTTCTGAGCTAGCTTCCTGCAGCTCTTCTTCACCTTCTACATAAATAGACGTTAAAGTTAGTGTATTTCTCAAATGCATATACACTAAAGAAACATTTTCGGAACGCACTAGTTTATGTTTACCTCCACAAAAGCCACGAGAACGCCTGGCCCCTGCCCTCTAGACTCGTAAAGCCAGAACGCTGCTTCGTTGGACATCCATGACAATTGTGACGCCTGGGTATAGAAACGTGATTGGACAGTTTTAGTACACATACTTAATACCAAAAGGATAACAAATTATACCATTCAAGTATCTTACCACGTATCTTTGAAGCGGGGCTCTCTGTAGCTGTGTGTCCTCCCTAGTGGTAACGTCGTACACATCTTCGATGACATCTTCCTTCGAGTCCTTGTCAATCGCCTCCTCAGTGTACGGGGGCTTGATATGTGTCCTCATAGACCTATGAAGCCACCGCAAGTACTCGTCGAAGGTGTGCTAGTCGTGTGGAGGACCCGTATGGACCGCCTGTCGTTCCCTGGTCTCCCACAAGTGAATGTGCGCGTTGTGTGTCACGCGCCAATCCTTGGTCTGGTACCTCTTTTTATGGTCATACCTGCAACAAAACGATGTTAGTTGTACCACACACACCTCTGAATTGTAGCTTTGTTATTAATCGATAACGCACCCGTGTAATCCTTGGTTGGTGGAGTAAAGCGCTGGTGGACAGCTTGTCATTCTTCCAAACTGTCTGCAAACCCTGACGGGCAAGTGAATCTCGACCACGTGGAAGAAAATAAGAGGGACGTTGCAGCGATACTCCTCTGACTCGTCCCTAATGACAGGACTGAGATAGTACTGGAGCTCCGGAGCATCCCAAGGACACCAATGCACCTGAATGTTTCGTAATTGAGTTAGGTTGTGATATAGTGTACATCGAACAAGACACAGGTATGATAGTAAAGAGAGCGTAACCTGGTGCTGTATCAGGACGTCGAGACCATCCGTGTACTCCCTGTACTTGCGCCTCGCATTGCCTCTAACTAACTCTGATTCCGTCTAGATAAACAGAGTTGTAGGGAGGGTATCCTGCTCGTTCTATTGCTGCATTGAACACTGATAATGAATTAGTCATTAATAAAATCATCATATGTAACCATATCGAAGAATATAATGAACCGAAGTACTTACCGGTAAAGTGGTATTAAGGGGCCTCCCAACGGGCCATCATTCCCAACACCAAACCTAGAGTAGGTACGAGCAACTCCTAAGGTTCGCATACCCTGAGGTGCGACTGCAGGCAACGCATAGCTATCGATACGTCCATGTCAGGACTGCGCTGCCCCAGCTTGTACGCCTGCTATGTTCTCCATACGATTGGCATAGTATGTCAAGTAAGATCCAGCTGATGGTGTTGCCCGAGGCATCTGGGAAGAGGAAAGCACCAAGAAAGTGCCAGAGCTACACTCGAGTGAACCTGTCGATCAGAGCCTCCTCAGCCTATGGGTCCAAGTAATCAAAGCGCTCTGTGATCCAGGACGACAAAACACCGAAACTTTTTCTAAAATTGATCAAAGAAAATGAGACCCGATGGCTACAGGAAAGCAATGCAAGTATTAAATAGGCTTTAATTTCTCACTTATTTTTCTTAGAAGCCTCATCGTCCGGTGGAAGAAAGCCAGTAAACTCTGCCACCAGCTCCCTCCAGTGATCGTTGTCAACTATCCCTGTCACTGAAAGTCCCCCAACTGAAGGCCAAAAATAGCCTTCACATCCTGCATGGTCAAGGTCATCTCGCCACAAGGTAGGTGGAACGTGTGGGTCTCAGGCCTCCACCTGTTATAAGAATAGAATGACTGTTAGTTGTCTCAAATTTGTTACAAGAAAGTTTACGCACAAAGAATGCACTTGCACCTGTCTACAGCTACAGTAAGTAGTGCTGGGTCAAGGGACGAAAGACCGTGGTTGACAACATGGACAAGTTCGAGGAAGCCGGCACGCCGTATGTACGGCACGTAACGCTCGTCCCACTGATGCGCTCTGGTGTGCGTGTAGGGCTTCAAAGTAGGTAAGGCCACCTCTGTGTCGTTGTCATTCAAGATGTGTGCTTGGTGCTGGTCGTCGTACTCCACCTCAAGAATGAGGTACAATGGGTGCTGCGTGGGAGGGGTCATCCTGTTACAAATTGATAAACAAAACGTTAAAGTATTCAAATTAACAAAATTCAAATTAACATTATGTAGCATTGCAAAATTTGAACTACTTGTTATGCAATACGAACACAATATGAAAGCACATGTATATATTCAAAGTAACATTAGCAGACACATCACGCACTAGTAACATAAACAACTTCACTAGGAATATAAGCATTTGACGAAACTTCATGAAATCATCAAAATCGACGTATCACGCACTAGTAAGTACCGACATTTGTAAACTAGTATCTATTCCCAAAATTCCTAACTATAAACTAAATAATAAATACCTAATCAATTCCTAAATCCAAAATCCTAACTATACTAGAACACACAACCTCAAACCTAAAAACTACCTACGTAAATCACAAACAAAATCACTAACCTAACTATCCTAAATCACTAACTATCATAAATCAATAACAATCATAAAACCCTAACTATCCTAAATTACTAACTATCATAAATCACTAATTATCCTAAATCAATAATAATCAAAATAACATCAAATCGAGAGGGTACCTTATGAGCGAACGGCCTCGACGCGCCGGCGTTCATGGCGTGGCCGGCGCGGGCGCTATTTGGGGACTGGGCGGGCGCGAGCGCATGCAGGCGCTGGCGGCGGGCGCTTGCGGCTGGCGGGCGGGCGGGCAGGCTCGCTCATGATATTTATTTGGCCCTGCCGCGCCATGTGCCGTGGCGTGGCACTGCCGCGCCAAGATCGGTGGCGCGGCAGAGCCCTGCCACATCAACGATCGCGATTCCGGTCGCCGCCACGTGAGCCCTCTGCCGCGTCACCCTGCATGGCGCGGCACAGGCATTTGGCCGCGCCAAGACAATAGGCGCGGCCAAAAGTGTTAGTTTTTAAAAAAAAACAGACAGTGCTAGATTTAAAATTAGTTTTCAAAAATGTTAAAATTAAAAAACAATCCCTATCTCAGCCATGTTGTGAGCTAGCAAGCAGTTCTTCCAACTCTTGGAGATTTCTGGGGTCTGAAGAATAGGAAACGTGAAAAAGATAAGGATCTAGAAAAATCATAACGTCTCGTAATTTCGTACGGAGAAAGTAGTAGTTTAAACTATAAACTTAGGCCGCGTCTGTTTGCTTCCGAGAGAATCATGACGCATTGACGCAGACAATATTTGCAGACGTTGAATTCTGAGCGTCTGGGTTAGATCATGCTGCCTGGCCAACGAACACTTTAGTTAGGTACCATCACCACGCCCACCCAAGCAGCACCGAGAGAAGATTCCTTGTCATCCCGGGGTGCTAGTTTAAGCTCTAACCAAGCAACTTAATTATGTTTCAATCATCGATGTATGCTGCTGTCAATCAAGAAAGAGAGAAAGCAACGTCTGTGGCATTGTACTGTATCCAACAGGGCACATTGCACACCAGCTGCCATCGGATGAACGGTCTGATCACATTAGGATTGCCCGTGCCAAGAACGTGTTACACATCACCTAGGTACAAGTACAGTAAACTAATAATTCAGAAGAAGAAAAAGTACAAAAGGAACAAACGAAAAATCAGTTGAAACAGGGGAGCGGAGAGTCCATGAGTCCTGGCTTGAATCTTGATGATGATTCCCTTCAGAAACACTCTATAGTCCAGACTTTTACAGTCTATGAACAGAAACAGGGTATGAGCATTAGCAGCAGCTGGTGGACCGCCACGTGGATCGGATCATGAGATCTGGACCGTCGCTTCGGGCCGGAAGCCTTCCTTGAGAAGAGCCGCCATCATCCAAAGCTTCACGGAGGCCTCGCCGATGGCTGCATCTCCTACCTGTTGGCTCACCTGCACGTACAATTGCAACAACAATCCACACAAACGATTAACGACTAGCTAGTCGATCTCCATGATTAACCAAAGTCAAAGGCTCTTGTCAGTTAGCTAGCTAGTTAACCAAAATCCCGTTACATGCATGCACGGTGCACAGCAAGCAATACCTTGAGCGTGAGCGTTGACACGACGCGGTCGGGGCCCGACCGGCCGACGCTGGAGCTCTCCACCTCGAAGCACGCTAGCGACTCGGCGGCCGCGCAAAGCGGCGCCGCCACGCCGTCCCGCCGCTCGCACTCCACCGTCACGAAGAACCTGCCCTCGCCGACCTGCGCCGCGCCCACGTGCGTCACCCGGGCGCCGGTCCCCGCGTCGCGGCGCTCCAGCTGCTGCTGCTGCTGGAGTCGGCCTGCCCCCGCGCGGCGGCCGTGCTGCGGCTGCTCCTGTCGGCTAGCTGGCGACATCGGCCGGGCCTCCAGCGCCGCGACCTCCTCCTTGAGCTTCCTCGCGTGCGCCTGCAGGTTCTTCACGTACACCACTGCGTCGGCGATGATGGACGCCTTGTCCATCTGCATGTGCGCGACGATCGACATGAATCGAATGTGTATGTGTCGTGGAAATCATGTAAACCAGCTATCGATCGAGCTCCTCAACGAACGACCAAGCTCCAAACTAGCTCCAACTCCATCCTGGAAGAGGCGGACGCCTGGATCGGCGCGGGCTTCGGCAGTCTGGCGTTGCTCACCGCCCTCACTGCTTGAATTACGCTGCGCTCCCCTTCCGGCTCTGTCGCGCCATTGGTTCTTTACTTAGTACAACCTTACTTCCCTACCACTAGTTGATGATTTGTGTTATGTGTTCCTCCATGATGTGTATGGCTCCTCGCCGTGACCATCAATGGAGTTTGTAAAACTTCCCACTTCCACTTAACGAAGCACGTGTCAATGCACGTTTTTGAAAGAAAAAAAAAATAGCTCCAAATGGATCGATGATCGGAGCCTAACCTTGGTGATGTCGGGGACGAGCGACCTAAGCTCGTAAAGCTTCTCCTTCATGCGGACCCTCCGCTTCCGCTCCGACACGATGGTCTTGGACCGGTCCCTCCTCTTCCGCGTCGCACCGGACACGTCGTCGCCGTCCTCGCAGTGCCGGTGGTGCGGCTCGGAGGCGAGCTCCCCCTCCCCGGCGCCGCCTTGCTCCCCAGAATGGAGGGCTCGCGTCGTCGCCGTCCAAGGATATGCTCGGTGGCGGACCGTCTGGGGAGCCACCGTCGTCGTTGCACTGCCACTGCTGGTAGTGATGCACGTCGCCCATGATGCCGGTGCCATTATTGACATCGTCGCCATCGGCCTGGCCACCGAACAGCTCCTCGCCCAGCTGCATGAGGTCCTCCACCCACCCGCCGTCGTCGGTGGCGCCGACGTGCTCGACGAACAACCCGCCGTTTGGGAAATGGGCGGGGTCTTGGCCGCTGTCGACGGCAAAGAAGCCCGGGCTGCTGGGCATGAAGTGCTCCAAGTACAGCAGCTGGTGCTCCATGTCCATGCTTCAAGACTTCAAGTAGCGGTGGTGCTGATCTTGTTGGAAAAGGATAGGAAATGCTGGTGACCTTGGATTGGAGGCCAAGACCGCAAATGGCTAGCTCGTTATATATATAGCTCTAGTCTGAAACGGTCTAGGATAACAGGATTCCATTTGTGCCGTCCTCTCACAGTAACCACACTCAACAAAGACACGATTAATAAATTAAAATAGTTAAGAAAGAACCTTGCTAATAAATTATTGATACTTTCTAGCAACTTCTGTAACTGAAACAGGTTGCCATGAAGCAAGCCGTCAGACTATTTATACTATATATCCAAAAAGAAATCCTTGGCGAATTACATAATCAGTAGCCGGCCCGGGATGTTCAAATTAACTAGAAACTGACTCCTCTGTGAAATATATATAGTTGTGAGTTCATCAAGTTATATATAGTTGTGAGTTCATCAAGTTATTTAACAATCAAAAGTTGCTGAGCGCTAATTATCCATTCCTTGGAGCTTCGCCGAGTTAAACACGGCGGCAAATAAAGCAGCTGTCCTGAGTAAAAAATAAATAAACAGTTACTTCCTTCATTCCAAATTATAAGTCGCTTTGAATTTTTTGGTACATCAATTTTACTATATATCTAGATATAATGTATGTCTAGATACATAGCAAATTTTGTATACAAAAAAATCAAAATCGACTTATAATTTGGAACAGACGAAGTATCAAATAAAGCTTTCAAATTTCTTCAAGTGGTTCCATTTCTCGCACTTAAGAGCTTTTGGGTATGGGTTGCTAGAATATTCGAGAGAAGGACATCCAATTATTATTTTAGTAAAATACTACTCAAAATTATAGTTTACTAAATAAAAAAAGGCATCGACATCTATAATATCTAATTAGTTTGCTACTTCTTCATGAAATATATTTTCATATATAGTGTATTTATTTCAACTAGTACATGTTAATAGATTTTTTTTCCTAAAACATGGTTAGAGTTAGAGAAAATTTAACTTAGTATAAAGCTAAAATTAATTAACTATTGGAATGGAGTGAGTAAATATTAGGCACTCAAAGTGATTCACTGGATATCCTTATGCTTGATAATTAAACTGAAGTCAATGCATCCTTGTAGATTTCAATGATTATATTCCGAACACAGGATAAGGCACCAATCAATTAATATTCCATTGTCCTTAAGCTAAGTTGTACACATCCAGTAGAGTTGTCTCCTTTATACAACCAGCACGGTTATACTTTGTGACTTGGTTTCCCCACTTGTCACGTTTGACGTATACGATGCTTAGAACAACCGTAGCAATTCCCTACCTAGTAATAATACTATAAATTTCGTCCCCCTACATGAGCAGAGAAAAGTTTACTCAAAAGGGAATGTCTCAACGAACTATCACAGTGAGCTATAACGACAGGGTTACCTGAAAAGGAAATATGCCACGTGGCGAAGTGATAAATTTTTTGTTGGAACTAAGATCTCTTTGAAGACCAAAATGTTCATCTCGCTGGTTTTACAAGATGGAACGGATAATCTCGTCGAAAGAAATTGGCATGGTGATGAAAGTTGTGCTTTCTATAAATAGAAAGAAGCATGGATCATTTACTCTTTCACAATGCAATTTGGCTAAATATGTTTGGGAGCCCTATGTTTGGAATATAATTGCTTACGTGTTTGAAATTGGCTCTTTAGCAGTTCTAGCTGGACAAGGGGCAACAGAGATTCATCTCTTAAGGTTAAAGTTTGAGTGCTCTAAAAGCTTCCGCACAGTTGGAGTGGCAGCAGTATGTTGGGTTCTGTGGGGAGCCAGAAACAACATATGCTTAATTTGAAAACAAAAGGAGTAATAAATCTCCTACTGAGATTGTGGGCTTGGTTCGTTGGTTTATTTCTTATTACTAGGCAGGTTTGCAGCCATCAAGGGCACTCTGGAGATGGCGCCACTCTAATTTCACACTCAAGCAACTCAAGATGGGAGAACGCTAGAAATTCAAGAAGGGGCTGCCGCATGCATGAGCGGGGAAGACTCTCGCTGGCTGTTAGCATGACGAGTGTGAGGTTACTGATTACAAAACTTGGTTTTGAGGCGATGCTATACGTTTCATCGTCACAGAGCCCTTGGTGTCGATGTGTCCCATCCTTCGGTTCTAAACTAAGGAGTAGGTGTTATAAACTTGAACCGTTGGTCGCTCCTATAATTTCGCTGCAAAAGTAATGAAATTGAGGCTCACCTATTTTGGAAGAAAAAAAAAACATCGTCTTTTTTTTTACTAAATATTGAGGGTGCCTCGTATTTGATAATTATTATGGAAAACAGGAGCTAGTACAAAATGATAACTTGATACAAAACAAGCTCCAAATAAAATAAGAGCAGATTAAAGATCAAACCAATCATCTTCTTCCGATAGTTTGCTGCTCGCCAAAGCTTGAAAATTGCACTGAAACAATAGCAAGGGAAAAGCACACCTGCAAACATCCTTACCATATAAAGCTTTAAAGAAATTGCAAAAACCACTCGTTACTGGCAACGAGATGTAAGACTGATTGAAATATCATTGTCCGCTGGAAACCCTAAGAAACAAAGTCTTGTGATTCTTCATTACCAAAACAGAGTGTCGAAGAAACAAGATCTACTACAGAATAGAATGAAATAGGAGGTTCAACTGCCGCATCGAAACCCGGCCAACTACTTCACTTGATAAACACACCACCTACCAACACACTTTAAGAGAACCAACATATATGACAAAACAAGCTCTCAATGGCCTATCACGGTGCTAGATCAAAAGTCGTTCGAGGTACGGAGAGACTGAAGAGAACTTATTACGATACATCATCGTCTCCACTATCTTGTTGATCCCACCAAAAAACAATTATAGATGAAAATAAGACCTACAAAAATAAATGTATTTTTAGGGAAGGCTCCCCACTCCTCTAGACCTCAGCAAGGTCACATAAGCGAGAGAGGAGGGGAACCTCAGGGGGATAGGAAGAGGCCCACAGGGCGGTGGATGGGGAGGCGGCGCTTGTGTTGTGTTTTTAGCTGGTGAGATTTCAAATGAATGGTATATTTTTTTTCTTTGTAGGTTTTACATATGGATATATGGTGGCTCCGTACTTGGACTATTCTCCTAAATCTTACCACATAGGATTTTATTGTAGTGGCATAGCAGTAGTTGTTGACGGCCAAGGTGTTTTTCATTAAGATATTGAGCTCCTTTTTAGGTTGTGTGCTTGCAGAAGCTGGAAGCAAGTTCAGATATATATTATAGCAACTCGTAATATTCATGAATTAATAAAGTCCTTCCTTTATAAAAGATAGTAAGATTTAATATATATTTTTTCTCTCTCTCTAAAAGAACTGCATGACAGGGCTTGGGAGAGTTCTAATAAGCCTGCATTCAGAGGACGTAGCATAAGCCTATCGCCTAGATGGGTTCTGGGTCTGTTTTCAAGTGAACCAAAAGAAATTTATAGCAAATAAAAGCCAAAATAGAACAAATTGTATACTAGAAAAAATATTGGAGAATCAATATAGGTTGCAACTGCGAGTAGAGCTTATTTCATCTCATTAGTTGCAGCTTGACATATGCTTCTAAAATTCTGAATTGGGCTTCCTGATAATCGTGTTAGTTAGGGCGTTACCATCGTCAGCACATTATATTATCCTTACCATAAAGGTTATGGATTATATATACTAGCAAATGATAATGCTGAGTCACACTGTTCATCTAGCGGCTCTGCGTAGCGCTCTAATACAAAAAGATGAGATTTTATTTGGACATGAAGCATTGCTGAGTCGTCACTGTTCAATCTAGTGGCTCTGCATTTTTTAGACTTTATAAATTGTTGATCAAGATGCAAGGACGCTATCATTCATGCCGCATCAGCGGCGACACATTTTTATATAGGGCAGGTTGTCATCACCACACACTCGATTCTGATCACAGGACTTAATCATAAGCATGCACCTCCGAGCGAGTCAAAATATAAAGTATACACCTGAAGTACTGTGTCACTACAACTTAGGTAATGGAAATAATATGGTAGAACCTGAAAGTAGCACAGAAATGCTGGTTTTTGGAGATCTGACTACTAAATCTTTGGTTATTGACGCATATGCTCCTTCCGTCCCAAAATATATGACCTTTTTTATTTTTAGACATCTTGTTTGATTGTTCGTCTCATTCAAAATTTTTATATAAATATTATTTTGCTATGACTTATTTTATTAGAGATACTTTAATAATGACTTATTTATTTTATTATTTGCATAAAAACTAAATAAAAAATGGTCAAACATGATATCTAAAGGTCCAAAGCATCATCTATTTTGGGACGGAGAGAGTATTACATAAAGAGAATGTATGAGGTACATAAAAATTTATAAGAAAAAAACAATGCTCATTTTTGTTAAATTAAAAATATTACAAATTTTTATGTATGACTCATAAATTATAACTGCAAATGAGAGAGGAAATGGGAAGGGAAAGGAGGATGAGAAGGACAAGGACAAGGAGACTCTGAACTTGCTCATTTTTGTTGCTGCAGTACTTGACCCATGATTCAAGCTATCATAATACACCAAACTAGCCATTGAGTATATAGTGAAGAAAATGGACCAAAAGTTTGGGACGTTGTTAAAGCTTGTGTTCATGACTAGTTTGAAGAATATAGGAACAAATATGCCCCACCTAATGCAACAACACCAACTGATGATCCCCAAGAACCAAAACAAACCCAAGGAGGTAGGATGAAGTCCCTAATTGCCAAAAAGACTGAAGCTACATGTTGGTGCTGGAAGTGGCAGCAACACGCCTGAACTTGAAAAGTACCTTGGTGAAGATACTAAACCTAAAGATAACAAGTTTGACATTTTAGCATGGTGGAAGATTAATTTGTAAGGTTCTCAGTGTTAGGCCAATTGGCTCATACTGTGTTAGCAATTCCGGTTTCAATTGTCGCGTCAGAAGAGGTATTTAGCGCAACTGGACGAATACTTGATGACTTTAGACCTCCCTCACTCCCTTCATGGTGCAAGCACTTGTCTGTACTCAAGATTGGCTGTGAAGGGCCACTCCCATTAATATCCAGGAAGATATGGAGCAACTAGCTAAAGTAGCGAGAGGTAATTAAGCTAATCTTGTCATGTTGTTCATATTATTTGTAATGGAATAATCACTAATTGTTTCATCTCAATTTCAAAGTTTATTGAAGAATATGTTGATGGGAAAGGTAATGCAAGGTTGATTCCTCTATTTCACAATCACAAGGTGGAAGCAACGCAATAGCAACACCAACCACCACTTCCTAAATATGGTGAATTCACTGAGTTGTTGCTAACTTGCTGTAGTACTTGTGAGCATAAGACTTGGTTTAATTTTGGAGAGTGTGGATAGCTTGTTGAAGTACTTGTGAGCATAAGGCTTGGCTTTGGAGAGTGGCTGATGTTAATTAGTTTATGTTATTTTCCAAAATATATGTGGGGAGAGAAAGAGGAGGAGAAAAATAAAGAAGAGAATGGTGAGGGAGGAAGAAGAAAGGGCTAGGGGCAAAAACAACATTTCACTCAAGTCAGAAATAAATATATACTTCAATGGATTCAGTATCTTCTAGCAGTTTGTTCACAAACCATAGGGTTCATTAGCCAAGTAGACTTTTTTCGATGTCTGCTGACAACATGACATCACTTTCTATGTCCCATAGCAAATTTTCTATAAAAAACTAAAATCATTCAAGAGATAACAACTAATGTCATAATTTGCATGATGATACAAGCTTTCATGATGTCCCTCACTGTTTTTGCATCCCCAAAATCAAGTTGTGACCTAGACAATGGTGAAATGGGATTGGCGAACTCCAAAAGCTCACTCCACATGCTTCGTACTTCTTGTGCTTTGGTGAAATATTTCCTCTTATTGCCACATATGGTTGTTATATAGACTTCATAAATGTGGCCAGCCTAGGTATAGACCATCTCCAGGCAGTATCCTATCACATGATCATGACCATTTATGCTATATGGTTCACATGAGGAGTTTGACTTTCAGGTACCTTCACTAATAAGAGAGATCTATGCATAATGTTGATATCTTTGTGAGACCCTAGGTAAACTAAGAAATACGTGCATATCCACAAATCATTATTGGAAGCAACATCTTTTGAAATCATTGTAGGCTCCTGCATACGGTCCATGTACATACCTTACTATTCGAAGAGACAATTCTTCCACTTTCAATGCATGCAATCTATGGAACCTAGCATACCAGAAAAACCATTTTACTCCCCAAGAGCAAGTAATCGAGTTGTATCATTCATCATTCTCATTAGGTGATCCTACTCATCTTTAAAATTCCAACTACTGCAATGGCAAACCTTCGTACAATCTCAATCACAATACTTCCTCTCCAATATGAACATACTCATATGTAGCGTCCATTGGTACTCCATAGGTTAGCATACGGAATTAGTGTTATGGTGACTCTAAAGTACTCCAAGTGTATTTGTTGCATTTCTCTTTTGCATGAAGTAAATATCTACAACATGCCTTATGTTGTAAAAAAAGATATGAGACCAAACAAACAATACACCCATAATATAATGTACAACATGCTTTTAACCTAAGCAATCGAATACAAACAAACCTCTGATGGACCACCGTGTTTTCATGCATGTGGAATGACTTCATACAATTCAAGCAGCGAAAAGGATGAAATAGTTATCATCGCCCGATGATGATTCATCCAATTGCATTTGTGAAAGTGATTTATGACGGATCATACCCTTCAGTGACCTAGTCCATGACATCTTGTGGACCTATACCATGTGTATCACTAAGAAAAGTAGCGAGGATAGGGCTTAGCCTAACTTGAAGTATACTACAAGAAAAGGCTCCAGCTAGATATGCCTCTAGATATGAGGACTTACTGTAATAGGACTAGGAAACAAACTCTAGTAGGAAAAGAATCCAATATAGAACCCTGCCTCCATGACTATATGAGGGCAGGGCTCAAGATATCATAATAACACATCCCATAACCTCATCAAACAACAATGTCCCTCACGTCATACAACAAGCCTCGCTAGGACACACTACAGATGCATGGACACCCCTCAGGGACACCATACATCCAAATATCATACAATCCCTCAACATGGGACTAGGGTATTACCTCGGCATGAGGACCTCAACCTATATAAATTTGTGTCTAGTGTTACCATCAAGCTCCTAGACTGATGCATAATCCTATAATCATGCCGGTAACAAAAACACCAACACAACCACTCCAAGCTAGCCGCATCCACACTTTGGCTGCCCTCGCTAGTTGCCAAGGACTAGCCAACACGCGGAAGGTTGGGCTCTCGGTGGATGCAAAGGCCCATCCCAGCTATTATTGCCGGCCCATGGTTGAGAAAATATATGGGTCGCACACACAATAAATTGGTGGACCCACTATATTTGTTTTTTTATTTATCAACAAAAAATTAAGAACTACCGGTGGATGGCAAATCATTTGCTCCCAACTCTTTTTAGTTGGATGAAAATCTCAGTTTTTTGGCAAGCATCTTTTTTGAAAGAGTTGCTCTTAGTATTCGATCTTCACCACTTACCTAACCCACTACAGTAAAACACAAGGCATATGAGTAACTCTAAGGGCACATGTAAATCGACCTCTAAAACAATTTAGCCTCTCGAAATAGAATAATAATAACTTATCTCAAGCTGGCTCTCTTTTTTTAACATTCCACGCGGCATTAGGCTTGCAACGAATGGAAGTGGCAGTCACTTTGGAGCATATCACAGAACCACCCTCACAGCATCAGGGCCCCAAAATTCATTTGAGCATTTGGAAAAGCACCCACTAAAATAGATTAGCCGCAAAACAGCAATACCTCCTTGGAGAAGATGCAGAGGCGGGCATTCAGCACCAAACTTTTGATAAGAAGGTTCTGGAACAGTACATGGTGAGCTGTGGAGTGGCAGTTACTGAAAAGGAAAAGGAACCTGGAGAAATTAGACACGACATGGTGCATGACCTCATCAGATTACATACAATAATAATGAATTTGTGGAAGGAGCCTGCCTGAATGGCACCTACTACCAGAAAGCCAGAAACGAACGAACATTTCAAATATACATACCAAGGACAATGAGAGCCACATATATTAAGAAGAGGGAGAAGAACATATTAATTACGTATTGGGCGCCATTGTTTATCTTCTTCGATTCTCAGCGGCTCCATTGATTACTTATATTAAACCTGATGCTTCTTCTAAACAACGGGCCTTCCTTGTTGCGTAATAAACAGTGAGCAAGGGAGGAGGGGTGCATGAAGTGCTCTGACCCAGCGAGCACAAGCGAAGCTCGTGGAGGGGCGCCCGGGGCACGGGCACACCACGCACCGGCGCGTCTGCAGCGGTGGCTGCTGCGGCGGCAGGTGGGCTTGCTTCTGGGAATTTGGAAATGGACGGTCAGGGGAGGAGCCACTTGGCAGGCAGCCGCGGCAAGCCTGCGGATTTCTTTTTTATTTAAAAAATGGTAGTAGATCAGACAGGCGTAGTCGGTAGTAGTAGTAGTTCGCATAGTAGGAGTATATTTTTTTGAAAGAAGATATATTATCAGCTGATAGACTTGTACCTGGCTTCCTGAATCCTGATTGAGTGGAAAAAACAAATTAAGAAAATCCTTGTTTGGGCAGGCGGAGCTTGGTTGTCGTAACTGGCAATACAGTCATCAGATTAGTCTCCATGTAGCATTGTGCATTGTGATGAATTTTTAAGACATACGACTAACAACCGAGGTAACGATGAATTTTTGCAGCGGGGGGTACACCTGAATCAGAGATGTAAATTTTGTGTTTGTTTTCCTCCTAAACTTTAATCCCTGTCACATTGGATGTTTAGACACATGCATAGAGTATTAAATATAGACTAATTACGAAACTAAATGGACTAGATTGAGACTAATTTGCAAGACGAATTTTTTAAACCTAATTAGTCTATGATTCGACAATGTGGTGCCACAGTAAACATATGCTAATGGCGGCTTAATTAGGCTTAATAAATTTATCTCAGCGGATTACTAAGGACTTCTGTAATTTGTTTTATTATTACTATCCGAACACTCGATGTGACACCCGATGCACAGCCACAATAGGTTCTGGGACAGGTATAGACTTTGACATTGCCTGTTCTTCCACATGGAAATTATTTATAGTGGACAAGCTTAATAGCGGTTTGCACCTCCTCAAGTTTAGTCACTTAAATTAGCTTCCTAAATTTTAGTCATCTGTTAGTTTGGTAGGCTAAAAGTGACTAAAAGAGGCATTTTAGTCTATTTTAGTCAGGGTATTTAGCTCCAAAGTAACTAAAAGATGAGTCAGTCAAACTAAGGGGGTGTTTGGTTTTCCCTGCTAAACTTTAGTCAACTAAATCTGTCATATTTAGTCACTTTTCACCTAACTACTATGACTAAATGGACTAAAGATGCTTTAGCCAACTAGTCACCAAGATATTGCTAAATGTGACTAAGGGGGTGTTTGGTTCACTCTTCACCTCCTAAATCTAGTACCATTTAGTCACTTTTTACCCAAACACTTTAACTAAATGGGCTTTAGCTAACTAATCACTCAAATATTGCTAAATGGGTCTAAACCTCACCTTTTAGTCAGAATGTCTCACCTTTTAGTCACTTTAGAGCTAAACACCCTAACTAAAAAGGGACTAAAAGGACCTCTTTTAGTCTCTTTTAGTCCACCCAACCAATACAGGGGTGACTAAAGTTTAGGAGCTGGTTTAGATGACTAAGCTTTAGGAGGTGCAAACCAAATAGGTCCTAAACCTCACCTTTTAGTCACATTTAATCACTTTAGAGCCTAAACACCCTGACTAAAAGAGACCAAAAGGCCTCTTTTAGTCCTCTTTTAGTCACCCAAATCAAATATCCAGTGACTCAAGTTTAGTCCATGGTTTAGCTACTAAAGTTTAGCAAGGGGAAAATCAAACAGGGCCTAAAATGTGAGGTTTAGTTCCCATTTAGCAATATTTGAGTGACTTGGTTGGCTAAAACTCATTTAGTCCCATTTAATCAAAGTATTGGGTAAAAAGTGACTAAATGGAACTAGATTTAAAAGGTGAAGAGTGAACCAAACACCCCCTGAGGACATGTTTGGATTGGATTCTAAAATCCAGGTTCTAGATAAAAATAATCTCTGATGTTCCTTAATTTTATGCCTATGTGTTAGAATCCTCGGTAACGCTTGAGTGTTTGGACGAGATTCTAGGATTTTAAGATTTTTTCTATCCGAATTCTTATAATCCCTATGGATCCAAACGCTACCTTAACTGCTTAAGAACGCAGTGAAACTACAAAACTAACTATGTGCTAGAATTATGTTACTTGATCCTGTAAAAATCTTAACTAGTAAGACCATATGAATACACAATTAATTGAAACTAACTTGGACTTACAGAATGGGAGATGCCCCAAGTGTCTCGATCAAGGACCTCTGACCTGCACCGCAGCGACGATGCAGCTGTGTTGTTATTGATGTTGAGGAGAATCAGCGTCCCTGTGGTGGTAGCGATAGCTCATCGGTTTTCGTTTTCGACCTGTTACCTAACTTACCATGCCATCTCGATTGGTAGACCAACTCACACTCTTTAGACCCTGTTTGGTTTTCATAAGTTAGGTGACTGAAAACCAGTGACTTATAAGTCTTGCATGTTTGATTGTAGATGACTTATAAGCTCATGCCTGTTAAGTGAAAGGTGTGGACCCTACGCGAAAAATAGTGGCTTATAAGTTTTAAGCATGGGTGAACCAGCTTATTTCTTATAAGCAGGGGTGACTTATAAGTTAGTGGTATTTGGCAAAATCAGACACTTATTTCACTTTTTAACTTATAAGTAGGTGACTTATTTGGAATCAAACATGCCCTTAGGTAACGGAAAAACACCTATATGTTGGCTGCATAGGTTGGGACCGGGCATCGGGCCTGTTCGCTTAAACTTATCAGTCGGCTTATCAGCTAGAATCTATAGTATTTTTCTCTCATAATAAAACAGTTTTAGCCGGCTTATCAGCTTGCTTTAATATCAGCCGAACAGATCCATTAATATGTCGCTGTGAGAGGTGAGTTAGTTACGCGTGGTCAAGACTCTTTTATTGCATGAAAAAAAATTTGGACACAGATTCTTAATTAACAGAGATAGACTCGCGTTTGATAGAAATCTAGATTCTCGTAAATAAAAAATGTTTCAGATCCAAATTTTCTATAGAAGCTTTTCGCTGCTGAATCAGAATCAATTCGTGAAGCCGTTTGACTAGCTCTGTGGCCCACTAGATTTTCAAAACTACTCCCTCCATCTCTAAATAATTGTCGTTTCTCGCTTCTCGAGAAATAACTTTAACTAATTTTATATTAAAAAGTATTAGTATTTATAGTACATGATTAATATAATTAGATAGATCGTTGAATCTATTTTCATAATAAATTTATTTGGAGATATAAATGTTGCACGTATTTTATATAAATCTAGTCAAACTCACGGCATAAAAACTTAAAATGACATTTATTTGGGGACGGATGGAGTAGAACTAGAATAAAGAGAAATCAGGGTTTTAATGTTTCTCTGGAGTAGTACAAAAATGAGAATCAATTCTAGGTGATTCTCACCGGAACATTTCTCTTTGTTGTGTTTGGAAGCAATCCTAATGAGAATCTGAAAATTTCTAGGCTATCAAACGCGTCCATCGGTCAAACGTATGCCTGTGTTAATGGTTTACAAAACCAGGCATCTAAAAAGACCGCATCTCGTCTATTTGGCCTTAGGAGTATAGGACACTCACATCTATTAATCAGTTAACAGAGACAAACATTTTAAAGACGTCAGTCAGGCATTCTAATTATGCCATCTCTAAAGACTGATTAACAAAGTCAGTAGTCTTAAATAGTTGTATCAAAATTAATTAATATTGAGTCAGATGAAGGGCGGGCTTGGTGCAAGCGGTAGAGTCTTACCGCCTATGACCGGAAGGTTCCGGGTTCGAGTCACGGTCTCCTCGCATTGCACAGACGAGGGTAAGGCTTGCCACTAACACCCTTCTCCAAACCTCACACAGAGCGAAAGCTCTCTACACTGGGTACGTCCTTTTTTATCGAGTCAGATGAAGACAAATTTTATATTAAAATCATAGAGAATGAAGCGGTCTATGACTTTATAGTTGACAAATTTTTAATTTTAAACTATTTAGAGTAACAAAAATTCACTTTAATTTATTAGGTTTTAAATTTTGATTTAAAAATCTTTTAATGATCTAGATGTTGACATAGTCTATACCAAAATATTAGATCTCAATGTGACATAGAACTTTGTACTAGACAAGTTTTTTTTTCATCTTAAGTCTTTTAAGCCCCAAATATATGTTTAAAGTTCTTAGTTCTTCAAATTCATAATTTTAAAAATTTCAAAGAACATGAAATGTTGACATAGTCAATACTAAATTTGTAGTGGTTGATGAGATCTACAATCACAGATAGTGTGCGACTGACACTTTCCTTGCGACCAACACGACGTGCGCGCTGGCGAATAATATTGTGGAGATATAGACTGTTTTAGGCCTTGTTTAGTTAGACGAAATTTGAAAATTTGACTACTATAATACTTTCATTTTTATTTAGTAATTAGTATTCAATTATAGACTAATTGGCTTAAAACGTTCGTCTCGCGATTTTCGACCAAACTGTGCAATTAGTTTTTTTTCGTCTACATTTAATACTCTATATACGTATCGCAAAATTCGATGTGATAACTACTGTAGCATTTTTTTAGAAAACTTTTTAAAACTAAACAAGACCTTAGGCCCTGTTTAGATGCGAAAATTTTTGACTTTTAGCTACTGTAGCACGTTTGTTTGTATTTGGCAAAAATTATCCAATTATGGACTATTTGGCTTAAAAGATTCGTCTCGCCAATTACAGGCAAACTGTGCAATTAGTTATTCTTTTTACCTACATTTAATACTCCATGCATGTACCGCAAGATTTAATGTGACGGGAAATCTTGAAAAATTTTGGGTTTTGGGTGGCATCTAAACGGGGCCTTACAGTGATCAGCATAACTGCTTAAGGGCACCGTCGCACTACAAAACAAACTATGTACAGCACCCAAAGGTTCCTTCCTGCCAATGATTAGACTCGTGTAGCTGTTAGATCAGAAGATGAGAAACGATTATCGTTTCCTAGCACGCTGCTGGACGTCAAACCGGTAGTCATCTTCGAGGTCATCAATGTCATCTTCAATTTCGTCAAGAATAGATTGGTTAATCTTCTTTCTAGACACCCTCCTGTGCTTCTTGAGTTCAAGACGAGGCTCTGCTTGCTTCACCCCCATGACACCTGTTTTGTACCTGAATCAAGATGGATGCACTTTATTATCCGGAACATATGTCCTGAGATTTAGCATCCATAAGGGTAGAAGCTCTAAGTATAAGAAACTAATCTCAAGAAAACGATGGCAAACTTTGTTTCTTTAGTCTGATACCATTCGTATATGTGGGTGTTTGTGAATTGTCACTATGACTCTGCATTATTATATAGTACTGAAGACCAAGACATTTTCTTGAATGTATGTGCAATATATGCAAAAAAAAATGACTACATGGCCAAATCTTTTGTCAGGATCTCTTCTACAACTGGTTAACAAGAGTATGGTGCTGGGAAAATAACATCCCTCCATAAAATTCAACCATGGCAGGACAGTATAGCTCATTTGAATAGTCACCATTGTGACAGGCATCGCATGCGCAGAACAGAATCATCATCATATGGTAAACACATTACAATTACCAAACAGTAGCTCACCTAAGAACTTTGGCAGATTTCATACACCAACATTCTAGTTTTCCTGGGTTCGCTTTATCAATCATGGAAGGAACAAATTAACGCTTCCTAATGCTAGGTTTTATCCTTGATATGTTGTGCCAGAGCTGGTTATTTGTTTACCATAATTTGCACTAGTACTGTTATACCAGTTTGTTAAGTAAAAGAAAGTTACATCTATTACAAAGTTACCAGGACATTTGCTTATGCAAGTAAAATTTCTAGGGAACTAAATTTCAACATCTACAAAGTTAACTATGTGATTGCGACTACAGGAGAGAATATTATACCATCTAGGCTCTACCATACAAGATAATGCTCATAAGCTATGCCTTCGTAGCATACCTGACATCACCTTCTCTTTTTGTTCCAAATGTTCGTAGCTGGATTTCTTCTCTAATTTTGATCTCATCAAGCATCTGGAGATAGTATGGATACCTTTCCCACTCCCCTTTCACAACACATCCATGCTCACCCAGGTGAACACAATCATTAAATAAGCATTTTGTGGGCTCGTTCTCTTTCAGCGCTTTTCTTATCTGGAGTATCAAATAATATTACTAGTAAGAAAATGATATAATAAACTGAAATACAGCCTTAACAGCGCCACGTAGAGAGCAGGCAGAGTGGCAGACACTACAAATAAGAATTTAATAAACAGGACACGATAAAAAATAGTCAAAATGAACCTCAGGAAATGTTTCTGCAAGACTCCTTTTTGTCACTTTCATCAAACTAGGGTGGTTAAATCCAGGAGTATCAGCAAGGAAGCCTCCACCAGCTATAGGAAGCAATGAGACATGCCGTGTTGTGTGCTTCCCTTTACCACTTTTCTTGGACACAGTTCCAACACGTTGTTCACCAAACCATTTACTATTCTGGTGAATGATAAGCACAAGAAAAATAAATCAGTATCCACATCAAGACAGATTCTAGATTTTACTACCACTAAAGTTGTGAAGCTTTGCAAAAATGAAGTAAAAGATATCAAACAAGCGATATCCAGTTTGTAAGGTGCTCTGAGAAAGCGAAGAACATGTAACAGACCACGGTGCACATCTTTGGCGAGTTTTGTCCAACTAACCAGATCAACTTGCAGATACAGTACAGTACCAATCAATTATCAAGTTAAAATTAGTCCTCGGTTCCTAATCGGATGAACTAATTCATGCACTATTAAGCTAATAAGCCATTTACCACGTACTAAACTAAAGTTATGTGATGAAAGAGGGCATTTTTATAGAAATGCTAACAAAACAAAACAAAACAAAGAAATTCTCAGTGAATTATAAATGCAAAGTAAAGTTTCAGAAATGATAAAAAAATAATCAGGAAAATGGAATAAATGATGAAATGACTATCACCTGTTCAACCAGTTTATGTATTGGATCTTCTTCTGATATGTCCTGGTTACACCTCAGTGCATTGATCAGGCTGGACTTCCCAACGCCGCTTGGACCAACAACTACAGTTGTTTGTACTTCCAACATCTCTTCAAGAGCAGTAAATCCTGATTGCTTATCAACACTTAGAAACAGTGGATCATAGCCCCAACTCTTCAACCTATCTCTCCAGTATGCTATTGTCTGCAGTGCTAAAAAGCAAAGAATATCAGTCGACCATATAACATAAACAGAACACCAAAGAGTGCACATTACAAATGCAATAACTACATATCTTACATTCAAATTTGAAGAACAGCAGAAGTATTGCAAACAGACATGCTATGTGTACAGATTAGAATATCGATATCGGGCAAACAGGCAAGGAGAACAAAAACATGAATTTATGAGTAGGGCGGCCCTTGTTTTGCTTTACCAGCCCCAGGTGAGCCCCAAATACAGGACACCATCATCGGCGATGGGGTTTTAAAATGATACACATATCTTCGGGTATGTATTATGTAGTCTCTGACAGTGGATGATAGGACTAGGAGTCCTACCAGAGTTGCTGCGGAGGTTGTACGGATGGAAGAGGGGAGGTCGAGGTCTGATCTCTCGGCGTTGCTGCTGCTGCCCTAGGCTAACGTGAGGGAGAAGGCAGGGAGGAGGGTCACATAAGGCCCTTGAGGCCAGGCAAATAATGTTTGCCTTCCATAATCCCACAATAATGTTTACAAGATATATATATCCCCTCTAAGCAATCCTGTTTTAAGAAATAAATATCCTATTTGGGGAAAATAGCAAATAATAAAGCATAAGGATAACTGGGCTATTAGCCCATCTAATCTAGGCGCCATCTATTGATCTGGGCGCCACTTAGCCACGCCGGCGCCTAGCATATTGGATGTCGGTCATCATATCTCCCCCCTCGACAAACAGCTCGTCCTCGAGCTGGAAGTTGGGGTAGAGATCCTTGAACTCCTGGAGTGGCTCCCAAGTAGCTTCATCTTCTGACAAACCGTGCCACTTGATGAGGACCTGCCAAGCGCCCCAACGAAGCTGAGCATGGAGAGCATGTTTCAGGGGCCAGAAGGAGACGACCATCCAGCGTCGCTAGAGGGTCACCCTTGTGCGGCTTCAACAGCCCCACATGGAAGACATCATGAAGGCGAGCACCCTCGGGCAGCTGAAGACTGATAGGCAAACCGTCCAATGCGTTCAAGCACCAGGAATGGCCCAGCGTAGTGAGGGCCAAGCTTACCTTTGGCCCGGGGCTCCAGGGACTGTGCTATGCGGTGGAGGAGCAGCCACACTCAATCGCCCACAGCAAACACAACGTCGCAATGAGAGGCGTCATAGTACTTCTTGGACAGCTGCTGCGCCTGAAGGAGACGCTCGCGAACTTCAGGCGAGAAAGGCATCACGGTCGCGAAGGAGAACATCCACCGTGTCGGTACAGGCAGTCCCCGCTGTATACGGCAAGAGAGGCGGTGGAGGCCGACCGTAGACCACCTCAAATGGAGTGGCACGTAGGGCGGAGTGGAAGGATGTGTTGTAGCAGTACTCCAACCATGGCAACCACTCAACCCACGCACGAGGCCGATCACCGGTGACGCAGCGAAGATACATAGCCAGCACCTTGTTGACGACCTCGGTCTCCGTCTGGGGGTGAAAGGCCGTGCTCATGCGCAATGTGACGCCCCCATCTTGAATAGACCACGCCACACATGACCTGTAAACACCGGGTCCCTGTCACTGACAATGGAGGAGTGAAACCCATGGAGACGCACGACGCCGTCGAAGAAGGCACGGGCGACAGGCGTAGCGATGTAGGGGTGGCCGAGGGCGATGAAATGCGCATACTTGGAGAAGCGATCGGCCACCGTGTGGATGACAGATTTGCCATTGACCTTGGGCAGGCCCTCGACAAAATCCATCGAAATGTCAGCCCAAACCTGGGATGGCACGTCAAGGGGCTGCAGCAGATCCGCTAGTAGTAGAGCTTGCGTCTTGTTCCGCTGGCACGTGCTGCACGTACGCACGACGTCCTGGACCAGAGTGCGGTTACCCGGGATGAAGAAGTCGCTCTGGAGCCGCTGGAGTGTTTTCTGGACCTCCCTCATGTCCAGCGGCATGCGCCAGCGTGATGGCCTGGTGGCGCAAGTCATCATGGGCCAGCACATAGATGCGGGACCCATGTAGGAGGAAGCCTTCAGAAAGGTGCCATGGCTCACCGAGCTCGCCATCCTAAAGTTGCTGCAAGAGACGGCGGGCATCGTCGGTGGTGGCCGTGGCCGCTCGAATGTCTTTGATGAAACGAAATGAGGGTCTCGAGATGGCGTGCACCCCGGCGTCAGTTGCAACGGCATTGGAGTCGCGACGGGACAGAGCGTCAACCACCGTGTTCAACTGCCCTGGGCGGTATTCCACAGTGAAGTCGAAGCCGAAGAGCTTGATGATCCATTGATGTTGCGGCACGGTGGAAAGGCGCTGATCAAACAAGAACTTCAAGGCGAAGTGGTCAGTGTGGATGAGGAAGACGCCCCCAAAGATATGGGTGCCAATGACGCACGACCTGCACAAGACCGATCAATTCTCGCTTGTAGGCCGCGAGCTTCAGGTGACGAGCGGCGAACGGGCGGCTGTAGAAGGTGAGCGGTCCCCCATCTTGAAGGAGAACAGCCCCAAAGCCGGCGCCGGAGGCATCGCAGTCGACAGTGAACAGCTTGTCGAATACGGGCATCTGGAGGACCGGCCATGTCGACAAGGCGCGCTTGAGCGCCTGAAAAGCCGCCTCAGCCTCCTCGGACCAGGAGAAGGCGTCCTTGCGCAAGAGCCTGGGTGAGGGGCGCCGCGATCGTGCCGAAGTCGCGGATGAACTTGCGGTAGTATCCCGCGAGGCCGAGGAAGCCGCACAGGCCGCACGCCGAGCGCGATGTAGGCCATGATGCGACGGCGTCCACCTTGTCGCCGTCCATGGCGACACCGTCGACGGAGATGACGTGGCCGAGGTATGCGACCGAAGGCGTCCCAAAGGAGCACTTTGAGCGCATGAGGTGGAGACGATGCGCCCGGAGCGCGTCGAGGACGAGGTGGACGTGCTGCAGATGTTCGGCCCACGATGAGCTGTAGATCAGTATGTCGTAGAAAAACACAAGGACGAACCTGCGCAGGAACGGCCTAAGGACGTCGTTCATCAGGGCCTGGAAGGTGGCCGGTCCATTGGTGAGGCCAAAAGGCATCACCAGGAACTCAATGTGACCGTGATGCATGCGAAACGCCGTCTTCTCGATGTCCTCCAGGTGCATGCACACCTAGTGATAGCCCGATCGGAGGTCGAGCTTGGTGAAGAAGTGGGCACCATGGAGCTCGTCGAGGAACTCATCGACCACCGGAATGGGGAACTTGTCCTTGGACGTTTTGTCGTTTAGCGCACGGTAGTCGATGCAGAAGCGCCAAGTATTATCGGCCTTCCGCACCAAGAGGACGGGAGCGGGGAATGCCGATGTGCTGGGCCGAATGACGCCCTGAGTGAGCAATGGCCTCACACTGCCACTCCAACTCATCCTTCTAGAGTTGCGGGTAGCGGTACGGCCGAACGGTGATGAGCGCAGGTACCTGGGCAGCATGTGGATGCGGTGGTCGTAGGGGGCGCGCTGGAGGCAGACCGCACGGCTCCGCGAACACGTTGTCGAACTGGTGGAGGAGGCAGTCCAGCAAGGGCTGGTCTAGTGCTGCAGCCACCGCACGGGCCGTCAGTTCTCGAATGTTATCGTGGGGGGGGGAGCCGAGGCCCTTCCACAAGATGTGCCGAGAGCCCTGCGTGAAGGCCATGCATAGGTCCTCGAAGTTCCAGAGGATAGGACCGAGTGTGCGGAGGAAGTCGACACCGAGGATGACATCAAAGTCGCCCAGGTTGATGCCGAAGCAGCTGATGGAGAACTCTTCCATGCCGATGGCCAGCGCCACATCACGGGTGACCCCTTTAACAAGCCAATCGGTCCCCGTTGGCCACCAAGACCCTCATGGTGGGATGCGGCGCTCTAGACTGGCGTAGGCGGCACATGAGCTCGGCGTCGATGAAGTTATGCATGGAGCCAGAATCGAGAAGCGCCACAAGGCGGTGGCCGTGGACGAAGACAGGCAGGTGCATGGCGTTCTCCGTCCGAATGCCGGCGATAGCGTAGAGGGAGACTGTCGGCTGGGCTGCTGCATCGTGCGCAGCCTCAGGAGCAGCAACGTCCTCCTGGATGGCAGCCACAACCGCGACCTCCGCAGGGACCTCGTCGTGGAGGCAATCAGCCGACTCCAAGTAGAAGAAACGCTGGCACTGATGGCCGCGGACATAGGGCTCGTCGCAGTTGTAATAGAGCCCCTGGCGACGCGCTCCAGCTGCTCAGCCGGTGTCAGCCAACGGAAGGGACGAGTCGGAGCCAATTGGTCGGCCGCTGGTGGTGGAGCGGGCAAAGCCAGGGGCGCCCGGGCCCGCTAGTGCTGTTGTAGCCGGCCAGGGAGGCGCTGGTAGGCCTAGGCGCTGTGGTGGTCGTTCCCCACGCTGGACAGGGGCCTGCGTCATGGCTGCGGCGCGGCGCTCGAAGGCCCGCGCCAAATGCATGGCCGTCTGGAGATCCTGAGGCTCGCGCAGCTCCACGTCAACCTTGATGTGCCCCGGTAAGCCACCCACAAAGAGTTCTGCCTTCTAGGGGCGGACAGGTTGCGGGCATGGCACAGCACCGCATTGAAGCGGTCAGAGTAGTCTTGGACCGTCGACAGGAACGACAGTCGGGCGAGCTCGGACAGGCGGGTGCCACGAACCGCCGGCCCGAAACGGAGGTTGCAGAGCTCCTTGAAGCGGTCCCAGGTAGGCATGCCCTCATCCTGCTCGAGGGCCTAGTACCAAGTCTGTGTTGCGTGTTAGTCGCTGAATTCTCACTCTTGGTAGTAGGAGAATTCTTACTCTCATCGAGAGAGGATGACACTAGGAGTTGGGGCAATTTTCTTGTCTATTTCTCACACAAACTCACACAAATGCCATACCAACCTGAGGGGTTGGGGTTACATACTTATAGGCTGCTAGCCAGCCAAGCATATGCCAAGATGCTAGTCTAAGATGCTGTCCTCTAGTCTAAGATGTTGTCCTAAAAACAGAAAAACAGCCACAAGGACCATGTGAGCAGCACAACCCCACAAAGACCAGCCACACATGAGACTTATCCATCATTGCGCTAGTCAGATGGTATGACGCCAGCCAGATGCGATCCGAGGCCAGGGTGCACTGACCGCGGAAGAACTGCTCGCAATGGTTCAGCCAGTTCAGGGGATCCTCGGCGTCATCATAAGTTGTGAACTCCAGCTTGTAGAAGCGCGGAGGAGCCATGCCCTGGCCGGCTCCGTGGACGGATGGCTCGAGAACGCCACCCAGGTATGGCGACGCGCCGGTCGGGCCGGCACCGAACATGTACGGTGAATTACCACCATAGAGAAGGGTCCCGTCCGAGCCCCCGTAGAAAGTGCCATCGGTGTGTTGGTACTGGTGGCTCAGCCCACCGAGCTGGGGCGTGGCACCGGTGGTGACCGCCGACGCAATCGTCGCAGTAGGGAAGGGCGGCGCCGTGGTGAACATTGGACCGATCATTGGCACAATGACGTAGGACAGGATTGGCGAGGGGGACGGCGGCCACCGCATCTGATGGATGGGAACCGGGGCTGTCGCCTACACGCCCTAGGACCGGTAGCGCCGTCGTTCCGTACCGCGGCATCCCATAAGGGAAAACCGGCGGCAAGGAGGTTGTGGCCGATGGTGGCGGTTGCCTCTGTGTCTCCACGCTGGCAAGGCGGGAGTAGATGTCGGCGACGGAGCGAGCAAGATCGGCGACCGCCTTGACCAAGAGTTCAGGAGTCGACGATGAAGGTACAATAGGCGCCGAGGAGATGGGTGGTGCAGACGTGGTGGCCGGCAGCACAGAGGTGGTGGCAGGCGGCGGCAGGGTGGTGGTGGGAGGAGAACCTGACATCTTCGATACCAGATTGATAGGACTAAGAGTCCTACCGGAGATGCTGCGGAGGTTGTACGGATGGAAGAGGGGAGGTTGAGGTCTAATCTCTCAGCGACGGCGAGGAGCCGTGGCTGTGAGACCTGTTGCCCTAGGCCAACGTGAGGGAGAAGGCAGGGAGGAGGGTCACGTAAGGCCCTTGAGGCCAGGCAAATAATGTTTGCCTTCCTTAATTCCCACATAATGTTTACAAGATATATAAATCCCCTCTAAGGAATCCTGTTTTAAGAAATAAATATCCTATTAGGGGAAAATAGCAAATAATAAAGCATAAGGATAACTGGGCTATTAGCCCATCTAATCTAGGCGCCATCTATTGATCTGGGCGCCACTTAGCCACGCCAGCCATATTGGATGCCGGATCATAACAGTGGACACTTAAGTAAAAGGGTGGTGTGCTTGCATTTTGAAGTTTTTACCCATGACAGCATCAAAGTTAATGCATTTCAGCATTTCGCACGACTGCATACAATCCAGGTGACCTTTTGTGAATCTAAAGGAGCATGTCCCCAAACATATTTACAGTGTATAGGTGGAGCAACTGGTGAGTTATATAGAGCCCAATATTTGCACCATTAGTGTCATTATTGGTTATTTGATTGACAAAGGTGCCAATAATAGCACCTTCGAGCAGGAATTAATCTTGGCTGATAGACATTTTTTCCTTGAGATGTAAAAAGGAATACAGGAAATCTGGCCGTTGATACTGATAGTAATATTGGTGTGAATAAAAGGTAAAATCCTGATGGTAAGCCATTTTTCCTGAGCAGCCAAAACAACTATACCTTAAATGCACCCAGTTTTTGGGATTCAAATTGGTTTGCCATGGCACTGGCCCTTCCTGTTCCAACATAACCATTTTTTCCGGCCACTTCACTGAGTAGCTCACAACAAATTGTGGAATGAATTAGAGAAACCTTATCCACAAATCACAGTTCTTATAATCTTATCTCAGCTACAATGCACTGCAATCCAGCCAATCTGATTTACAGCTCATACAGAGATGAATAGCAATGGAGCAACCAATCGGAGTGGGCCGTGTTCACATTACCTGTTCGTCGACGAGCTCGACCTTGTTGAAGACGAGCACAAACGGGATCCCTGTGGACTCGGCCTCGACGAGGAACCGGGTGAGCGTGGCCGGCTCGGGCTTCGGCTGGTCGAGCGAGAAGAGCACGACGAGGTGGTCGACGTTGGCGACGGGCGGGTCGGCCACCTCGGACCTCCGCTCGAAGACATCCTCGATCATCCCGTGGCGGTCAGTCCAGTCAACCACCCCGACGAGGACGCGGTCACCGACGAGCACGCGGCGGCGGATCTTCTTGAGCAGCGCGCGGACGACGCAGAGCAGGTCGGAGCCGCGGTGGTGGTCCAGCCCCGGGGCCGTGGCGTCCACGATGACGCGCATGAAGTTGGCCTGCGAAGGCAGCGACGAGACCCGTGGCCTGCTTGTGGAGCAGATCCTCGGGAGGTGGGGGCGGGAGGGACGCCGCCAGGGGGAGGAGGCGCGGGTGGGGCGAGGAGTGGTGGTGGCGGAGCGGGAGGGGAAGGGGGATGAGGCGGTGGTGGAGAGGGAGTGGGAGTGGGAGTGAGAGGCGGAGGCGGAGGCGGGGCAGCGCCACGGCGGTGGAAGGGAGGAGCG
Organism: Miscanthus floridulus; assembly: GCF_019320115.1. Lineage (NCBI taxonomy): Eukaryota > Viridiplantae > Streptophyta > Magnoliopsida > Poales > Poaceae > Miscanthus > Miscanthus floridulus. The sequence continues at coordinate 31,722,851 of NC_089591.1, read as the reverse complement.
GCATTTCGCCACGGCGGTGGAGGGCCTGGAGCGCAGTGGATAGACTGGTGCCCCCGCGGCACTGCGCGGTGTGCACACGGCTAGGGCGAGGGATGGCAATCTAACCGTTGGTTTCGTAGCCGATGAACGTGGGTACGGGCAGAACATTCATCCGCGGGGAAACGAGGATCGGGTAGCCATAGAGATGCAGGTAAGATAGGGGGTGGAATGATAGTACCGTTGTTATAAATTATGCATTCTGTTCGGTTGGCTGGTTTGTATCGAATGCCTAGGGCTAGGAATCAGGAGGATGTCCATTTTGCCAGAATGGAGCGGAAGACATCAAACATATGCTTTTTCACGTGTGATCGTGCAAGAGAAGTCTAGAGATCGCTTGGCACCTAGGAGAGATTACAACGCTCCCTTGCCACCGATCGGTCAGGTTCAGTAATCATCGAAGATATCATAAGAAGAGAAGAGCATGTTGATGCACTAGATGTGGGATTGGCTGAATTAGTCCTTACCGCTGGATAAATGGGGAGATCATCCAGCAACCCTCAAAATCAGCTATGTCCATTGCGACGTTAACAAAGAATTATAAAGCAGCAATGAAGAAAAGTTCGCATATACGGCAGGGATGGATGAAGCCTCCAGAAGGAAATGTGATGGTGAATGTTGATGTGGCCTTTAATGAAGATGGGGGGTGCAATTATAAGGGACAGTACCAATGGAGTCTTAGCTGTTTCCCATAGCTTTGTGCCGCACTTAGTAGATTCACCAATGGCAGAAGCCTATGCTTTGAAAGAAGGGTTGATGCTTGCACAACACATAGGGTGTAATCGACTAATTATCCAATCAGACTGTATGGAGGTCGTTCAGACAATGAATGACGGAGGTTTCATGGCAAAATTCAGCAGCGGCTTTATACGATGAGTGCATTACAATATGGAGCGGGTTTAAGGATATAACAATTGAGCATTGTAATAGGCAGGCGAATCAAGCGGCGCAACTTAGCAAGAAGAGCGATGCAGTCAAAGCAAAATTGTACTTGGAACGATGAGCCCCCTAGTTTTATCATTGATCTTCTTGTGAACGATGTAACTATCTTGATTGAATAAAGTCTGCCATATTGTTTCAAAAATAAGATGTGAGTATAAAATTTTACCTATGAATACTTGACGAGTATCCATAATTTTAAAATAAATATATATAAAAATAAATATGTCACCTTTTTAATGCCTTAACCAAAACACGCCCCCTTAAACACGAAAACCTAGGGAGGAATAAAAGCTTGAAAGTGGTTTTTGTTGTTGTTGGGGGGCAAGCATAATCACAAAACCAAAGCTCCTCTAGTTGCCTACATGCTATTTCATTAAACCATTGAAGATTCAAATAACTCCAAGCTAGGCACTAGAAGACAGAGTATTATTATTAAGAATAATCTAATTTTGGTTTTATATTTTTCTAAGCTTAAAAATATTGTAATAATAATTGGGTTTTTATGTTTTTAGTTACATAACTTTTCAAAAAAATGGTTGACTTTTTTTTAAAAATATCATTGAAGTTTTTAAGACTATTTGACCTCTTAAACTATCAATGCAATCTAATTGACATCTCGCAGTTGACATGGCATTACGTAGGCTAAAATCACCATCAGGACCAGCTAGAGGTATCATTTGTGCGCTATTAGACAATTTGAGATGTAGGATATTTAATTTTGTTACTTCGAGATAGAAAAACGGGTGGTATTCAATAGTTGATGAAGGTCAAATAGGCTTTGGCCTTTGAAATCAGGAAAAAGTGCATTCTTACTGTTGAATTGTCACTGTAGTATGATTTTCCTCGTCAAACTTCAAAATCAGATATCTTATCCCCCTAAACTCTCAAAACCATCTAAAGTACCTCCCTACCCTAGTTTGAAATGGTTTTGAAGGCGTTTTGTCCTTTTTATTAAAGAAACCTAGTTAATATTTGATAATGGTGGTATACCATAGAAAAAAATCTCTAAGTTTCTAAAAAAATACAAAAAGATAGATTCCGATATGACAAATCCAAAAAAGGTTTAGATATCATGAAATGTCTCTAGTTGCTTTAAAAAAAATACATTTAGCTCTAGGAAAATGTAAAAGATATCCAAAAATTCCAAAACCTTCTAATTGATATCTAAACATGTATTGAAAACTTTTTGCAACAAAAATATACTACACAACTAGCATGAATGCATCGGCTCTAAACAAATGTTTATACATTGATTAGAGTTTTGGAGTCTAGATTTTAATGGATACTTTTCCATTTACCTTGAGCTAATTTTTTTTTTTGAATTTTCTAAATATGCTTTCATGAGCTCGAAATATTTTGTTACATTTTTCTATCCCAATCTATCTCTTGATCTTTTTGAAAATTTTAAAGCTTAAAGACATTTTTCTTAGCTCAAAGGGGACAAAACCGTCCTCAAAATCAATAATTTGAATGGCTATAGTTTATGAACTTTTTCTTAGGTACTCATACAGTCATACTCCATTTTGGCCCGGCCCATATCAGTACAGAGGCCCGATCCATATGCTTCCACGAAACCCTAGCACCTCCTATATATAGTTTCTCTCGTGCCACTTTCTCGAGCTTCCCCTCACGCACGCCGCTGCAGCAGCCGCCGCCGCTACCGTCCCGCACCTCGCTTCCTCTCCCGTCGCCGAGATGGTACGCCGCTTCTCCTCTTCCTCCCATTCTTCCCGTGACCAAGAATCTGCGTACGGTGGATGCCTAGTTCTGGGCGTTTGTTATTATGTGTCGCGCGAGATCCTATTGGTTGACTTGGTAGTCCAGCAGCTTCAGCTCGATATGAATTCGGAGGCTTTATACTTTAGCTTTCAGGATAGGGGCGTGCCAACAATCATGCTTTGGATCAGTCGTGTTTCCATGGAAATTGAAGGTCTTAGGGTACCCAAATAGGCCTATGTGAAACTAATGAGGTGGTATTGTTAGCATGACAGAAACACTAGAATTCTGTAATAGCTTGTGCTAAAAGTGCAATTTGTTGCTAGCCTGTTGGTAGGGTCGTGCGAGTGGTTAGATTTTGCTAGCCTGTCAGTAGCCTGGATTGTGCAATTTAGCGTTGCACAACGCCTTTTGTGAAGTGTAGGTTTGGAGCAGTTGCTACCTCAGGTTTGCCATGGTGAGGTGCCCAAAACCTGCTACGCTAAGGGTAGGAAGCAAACTATTTGCCTACAACCTGTTTGTACTCCACGTTTGAGTCCTAGATAGGCTTAGCCCTTCAAATGCTATTGGTGATCATACATTAAATGGAAACATGTTGAAGGCAGTGGTGTACTCCCTCCGTTCCAAATTGTAAGATGTTTAGGCTTTTCTAGAGACATAGCTTGTACTATGTATGTAGACATAATAATGTATATCTAGGTGCATAGCAAAATTCATGTATCTAGAAAAGCTGGAATGTCTTACAATTTGGAACGGAGGAAGTATTTTATTAGCCGACTCCTAATGTCAATTACTTCTGATTTTGCATGGTCTCAAAGATTTGGTTTTGACCATTTGCTACAACATTGTATCTGTAAGAAATTTTTGATATTGTAAATACTTATTATCATAAATCTGGATGTATCAATATAGCATCGCCAACCTAGATGCTTAGGATATCTTATTTGGTAGATTTTAATTATAATGTTTGACCAATCATACACAATGGTGACAAGTATATGTGAATGTGCATAGTATTTTTTCAGCGTTTTGAGGTGTGCTCTATGTTTGGTTTTCATTGTGAGTGCTTATGCAAGTTCAAGCATATTGGAAAAATACATTGTTGGTTTGGTATAAAGACAAACTAGTTCACCAATTTGGATGAAAAATAAAACATTTTTCATGAGTCCAACATGGTCACCTGACACCTTTGCTGTGTAATCTGAAGCCCCTGCGCTGCACCAGGCAGCATGAAACATGAAAGTAGTATACAGTGCTAAGTTTAGCCCTTGAATACCTCATGTAATCAGTGGCTTATAATACCCTTTTTTTTCACTTGTGTTGATTTTAGTTGTTATTCCTTTATTCAGATGTATATAGGGTAATTTTTCTCTTGCTGCTATTGGAGAGTCAATAGCGACTAGCTGAACTGTATGTTTTTTAATGGTTTACTTATCTAATAATGTTTAAGTAATTATATTTTTGCTCTTGTGTTGACTGTTAACCTACCTGATTGGTACAATCTTTTATACTGAATTATTGATACTAACTTTAGTCTTGAAGTTACAGTTACCAGTAATATTGCCTTGAACAATTTTAGTGAGCAGCTGTGTAATTTATTATGTTTTTATAATGCCTATGCAGACGAAGCGCACCAAGAAGGCCGGCATTGTTGGCAAATATGGTACATGCTTAATAAATATGACATTCCCACTTTGTGCGTCTGGAGTATGAAGTTAACCTTGCAAATTACAATGTTACAGGAACCAGGTATGGTGCTAGCTTGCGTAAGCAAATCAAGAAGATGGAGGTATCTCAGCACTCCAAGTACTTCTGCGAGTTCTGTGGGAAGGTATGTCACCTGAGTTTTCTGTTTTTTGATCTGTTATACTGCAAGCTGTCTTTACGGATTGTCACCAGTACTATGATGTTATGAACTGTAGGCTGCAGATTGATTTTGAGCACAAAAGCAATCGTTCTTGAATATATTTGTTTGTTTATTCTCACATTTGAATGGTTTATAAGATGTCTAGGCATGATTAGCAATTTGTTTCTAAGATAGATGTGAACTACTAGTTGCCCTAGTGTCCCACATTTGCTGTGTTGTCTTTCCAGTTTGCTGTGAAGAGGAAAGCAGTTGGAATTTGGGGATGCAAGGACTGTGGGAAGGTCAAGGCTGGTGGTGCTTACACCATGAAGTAATTCTTTGGTGACTCTGCATCTTGTGTTCCAAACCATAATTTGTCAAGCATGATTATAATTCTGTTGTGTATTTGCAGCACTGCTAGCGCAGTCACTGTCAGGAGCACGATCCGTCGTTTGAGGGAGCAGACTGAAGCATGATAAAGCTCTTGTTAGGCATGTTGGGGTTCTAGTTGCATCACACTATATTGGCTGTTTGGCCGAGATAATGCTCCAGCGTTTTTGGTTTATGCTCTCGGATCTCTAAAAGTTGGGTGCTAAGATTTGTACTTGGTTACCATTGTGAATTTCACAAGTGATATCTGATCCTATGCCTGTCTTAATGACGTCAAAATTGGTTGTGGTCCCCCCCCCCCCCCCCCCACACACACAAAAAAAAAAAATATGGTTGTGGTCCACCCTTTGGTTGCGTCATTGGTTTGCAATTCCTTTTTCATTAAAAATTCTACTTATAATGCTGCCTGTTCTCATAATCAAAGAGATCTTGACTGGCCTGGTGGTTGTACTAGGCAGCGTCACAAACTCACAATGCACCAGTGCAATCGAACGAATTCAACCTTCTATGTGCACATCGACACTGAATCGTCAGATATCCTGTTTAGGCTACGCTGCTCTTCCACAGTTCCACTGAGCGTACTCTGTGATTATGCTTGTTGAACTTCAAAAGTTCGGTGATGTGGTGTTACCGTGGGATTTTTCAAGTTCAGCTCACGACGCGTAGCACCTCGGTTAGCTGAATTTTTAGTTGTCTACATGTGGCAGTATTGATAGTCTGCTAGCTGAATTTTTAGTTGTCTAAATGTGGCAGTATTTGTCCTGTTCGTTTGGCTAATAAGCCATGGCTTAAAAGTACCGTTGGCTGATTTATTGTTAGAGAAAAATATCGTTCGTTAGCTGAAAAAGTACGGCTTATAAGCCTAGCGAACAGGGATAGGCTTGCCATCTTCAAATCTTCTGAGAACCTTGACATGTGGCACTAGGTCAGTAGGGGCCTGTTCGCTTGAACTTATCAGCCGACTTATCAGCTAGAATCTACAGTATTTTTCTTTCACGATAAAATAGTTTCAATCGGCTTTAATACCAGCCGAACAGGCCTATCGTTGGCTTTTTTTTTTGCGACAATGATTGTTGCCATTTGATCTACATGTTGCATCGGCCCCCTCTGTCATAGGAAGTTGTTGTACACATCAAAGTTTATCCTAAAAAGTTGGAATTACTATTTTTTAATTAGAAACTATTATTTTAAACTTGTTTCTCAGTACCTTTAGCTCGAGCCCTCCCAGTAATTGCACCGCCCCGCGCCGTACCTCGCCCTAGTTGACGCCTCTGGCCTGTCACCATGATAGTATGACATTTCTCTTCTCTCGTCCTCCCTCCGTTCTTCCTCATGCCGTCTCTTGATCTCTTCTACCGTCCCCACTCCGTTCCTCCCTGTTTGTCCTCACTCCATTCCCCGCATGCCAGAGTACTTAAGTTCTGCGGGTTTGCCTGCATAGATCTGGGGGCATACTGGGTGTCTCCAAATATAGTTGGCCCAAGGCACCGCATGACAATCTCATTCTGAACACAACTTTCTGGTATGGCATGGACAATTCATTGTCCTTGCTAGATAGTCCGACATGCTAGTAAAAACTCATCTCAACCACCCAAACCTGTCCTTTTAGCTCTGTCGGACAGTCCGACACTCATGACTGACGATCCGACAATTGTTGAACCAAACCAGTCTTAACCAGTCAGAATTATGCTGGTGATAGTGCCACTAGGACAAGGTGACACCTAGCAAATATATACAGTGAGCTATCCGTTGCACACCCTTCCTGACCCCATATGCTAGGCCTCACTTTGACCAACTCGCACATGTCAAACGATCCGCATCTCACCCACGGACAATTCGTCAACCAGAACGCATTGACACCTTCACCCAAAACCTACCAGCATGTCTCCCTCTTCCTCCCCATGTTACACCACACGCGCGTGTGCACATACACACAACTGGTGTGCAGAACATAGACGCCATGTTCGCTTGAACTTATTAACCATGGTATAATGTTTTTCTCCCACAACAAAACAACATCAGCCAGCTTATCCATCAGCCGAACAGGGCCAGAGAAGAAAGAAGAATAAGGAGGAGAGAAGAGGAGAAAGGTTGCCCCATGCTAGAGGACCTTGGTGACTGAGCTCCTCCACACCTTAAACCTTGCTAAAGTTGGAGTAGGCTATCTCCAAGACATCTTCCTTAAGTCCATGGTGGTGCCCCCAAGGTCTACTATAAAGAGGAGCTAAGATGAGTTGCTTGACCTAGGCATATCTTGGAGAGTTAAGAGTGGTGCACGCTTGTGAAAGTTGATACAAGCATACTAATTAGCAGTTGGTAGCACCCTGCAATAGCGGCCCTCTACTGCTACTACTATAAGGTAGCGGATCAAAGATGCTGTAGTATGTTGGAACTAGCGGCCGCTACAACACTTAGGATTACATTATTGCAAACCGCTATTGCTGTTGTTTGCTCACTATTCACTAGGTTGATGGTTAAAATGATGATGTTGATGATTCCAATGATGATAAAAATATTAAAATAGTAATTTAGACCATCATAATGAATGATGAGATGATTAATGATATAATTTCAATTGATATGAGAACTTAATGATAATTTGTCTCCAGCATCTCTTCTTTATATCTTATTCATTTTAATGCATTTATTCGATAATGTAATAATTAACTAAAAACTTCTAATTATTTAAGTAAACATGATATTACTAGTGGCATGGCATATGTTCCAAACATTAAATATTCCACTATAGCATCCAGCTATCCACGGTCCACTATACAAACACTAATCCGCTACAAAAACGCTATCTACTATTTATTATCAGCATGACTTATCAGTCATAGTACGATATTTTTCTCTCACAACAAAACAACATCAGTCGGCTTATTAGCCATAAAAACCATCATCCGAACAGCCATACAAGGTACCTCAAGGATGGCCTAGAAATGACAATGATTTGATTAATGACTCAAAGAAGATGAATTAGAAGTCTGAAGTCAAGAACACCAATTAGAGCATTTCCTAGTGACACCGCAGGATTTGTTCAAGGCCATTGCATCATCCAATGATATTGTGTAAAGGCTGTGTTTATTTGGTGCACAATTTTGTTTTTTTGTCATTGTATTATCCGGTGATGGAAGTTTGGCTACAACAGACGATCTGGTGTTCGCTCGGGGCCCCTTGTGCCGTGCCATTAGTCCTCACGCTCGCTCAGCAGTTTTTTTTAAAAATCTCACGGCCTGTTCGCTGGTTGGTTTCTGGGCTGGTTTGGACTGGCTAGTGCTGGTTTGTTGTGAGAGAAAAATACTGCTGGCTGGCTGGCTGAAACTAACAAGCGAACGGGGTGTCAGTCGGGTCATTTCTTTAAAATCTGACACACAGTGACGGAACCATAAATTTTGATTAATAAGAGCCGGACAAACATGATTGCATCTCATAAGTATGATAAGTATACAACAAATGTATGTCAGCAACTTTTTTAATACTTGTACACATGTAGTTAGGATTCATAACGAAAAATCATAATATTAAGATCGAAAATCATAGTAAATTGATGATTTACTATACTATGTATTAAAATATTTACTGGATATTAATATTTTTTCACTGTGTTAGGGGGGCCATGGCCCCTGCCAGCCCCCCCCTTGTTCCGCCACTGCTGACACGTTCGTTGTAAAGTTTTATAAAAGTCTGGTTTTGTACAGTTCTGTTTTGTTTTCTACTTCAGTATAACAAATAAGTAACAGTGGGTATCTGAGAACAAAAAACATTGCTCGAACCTCTAATGCAAGCGATCAGTTATGGAGCACCAAACAAAACCATAAGCTGAATATTTGGTTTGTCCCAATCTTGCCATGCATAAGCTCAGTCAGACCACAATTTCACATAGTTGTTTAGTTGACTAATGCTAGATCATGCCAAATAGCAGCTACATTCCAGAGTCTGTGGCAACCAACCAAAGAAGCCCCCATTCATATGCAGATTGTAGTACAAAAACCCATATTTCGTATTGGGACTTCTCGATAGAAACATTATCCAAGTAATTCCTTCATGAAAGAAAGAAGAAACAGTCAACATTTCAAATGCTTCCACTCTACTTTTTCCGAAAGAAAGCTCTATGCTTGAGCAAAAGCACATCTATGCTAAAAAACATGTTGGTTTTGCAAACATACATTATTGTTGTGGAAGAGCTATCACACATAAAACATGGGAATAAGAGCCATGGTATTCACTAAACATTATTAGGCATTAACACTAACAAAACAATGAAATGATAATCTGGACTTCGTTTCAATCAAAACAATAATACTGGAAGCAACTTCCAAGCACAACCTAGAAAGTCCCTACCAACAGATGTCCACCAAAAGAAAATCAAGAAAAACCAGGGCTCCAAATTGTCAAACCACGTCAAGATTATCCCAATCATGGTGTGAGTTTCTCTAACCACGTCAAGATTATTTCAGCTCCTTTATCCCACGAGCAATCTAACATCATGTCATGAGCTACACCTTCCACACATACTGGTTGCACTCCGTAAAATCTTGAAGTTTCATAAAGCCCTTCAGAATCCTAATTCCAGAACATAAACAGATTAACATGGAAGGAAACAAATTGTTTCTTATGTACACTATACAGGAAAGTAAAGCAGTCGAGCAGGTGTACCACCATGCTTGCAGGTAAGTCAGTAGAAGGGTTAGTTACATTGTAAATTTATTGTGGAGGGAGAGAGCTGAGGGGAGGTTCACTCACAACAATGAAATCATTTCTTGCACCCATGACAAGAATTTCTGTGGTACTTTCTGGCACAGAAGGTACAGGCAATGATGCATTTAGCTTCCGTAAGTCAAACAGTGGCAATTTTGAGCTCTCCTTCATTAATGCTTGGTACCTTTAAGACAGTGATGCAGTATGTTATGTTGTGACTGAAGACACAATGAGAATGCAATCCATAAACAATAGGTTCACCATGAGTTCTCCATGTCCAATTTCTCATACATAAAAATAATAAAATCATTGATTTGTGGAAGCAAAGGTGAAATATGACAACAGAAGGAGAAGCACCTCATGCAAAAATAAACTATGAACACCCCTCTAGTTATGATGGCTACTACTACTGCAACTATCACTTAGGATTGCCACTACTACTATAGGCCACTCCTCTAAAATAGCATGAATTGATGTCCACAAAAAAAAGCTATAGGTATTAAAGGTGGCATGGTCCAAAGAGTCATTGACTCATGGAAGCAGGATATAACCACAATTCAGAATAAATCACACACACACTGACTACGAAACAGAAGGTACTGTTGCATCCAAGGTACCATATGTCAAGGGCCTCCGGCCCTAGGGTAGCTGGCCCTTGGCTACGGAGTTCGTAGCTCTGGTCCGTCTTCTCCGGCGGGGTTTGCCCCTCCGCTGCAGGCTTGTTTGTAGATGAGAGAGGTAGAAGGCTTAGAGGTAACAATCTTGCTTAACCTTAACAATGTGCGGTTACAGGAAATATGTTGGCCTTGGCCCAACCGAATGAGAGCTAACTGCTCCTAAAACAAGGGACTAATAATAGGAAACTAATTATCTAATAATAGGAAACTAATTATCTGGTGATCCTAGCCACTGATGGTGGCCTGGTCGTCGCTGCCGTCCTCCGTGCGTGCCGCACGTTCCGCGGCCCGACGCGCGTCTCGCGCCCTGCGGCGCCTGGAATATGTGCGCCCCCACATGACATCTCCCCCTCCGTCGAGAGGCAGCTCGTCCTCGAGCTGTAGCGCAGGGTAGTGGGCGAAGAACGGCTCCATGTCCTCCCAAGTCGCCGACGCCGCCGAGGTCCCCTTCCATTGGACCAGTACTTGTCGCACCCCGCGGGCCAAGCGAGACTTGATGACGCGCTCGGGCTCACAGACCACCGCACCGTGGTGCATGCTTGGTAATGGAGGTGGGGCGTCTGGCGGCGGCCCATGCCACTTCTTGAGTAGGCCGATGTGGAAGACATCGTGCAGGCGAGCGCGGGCCGGCAGAGCAAGACGAACAGCCACCTCGTTGATCATCTCCGTGATGCGGTAGGGGCCGAAGTACCGCGGCTTCAGCTTGCCGGTGACCGTGCTCGGCAGGGACGCCGGCGCTCGCTGACGAAGACGAAGGAGGACCCAGTCCCCGACTTGATAGGACACGGCGCGGTGCGACCTGTCGTAGTGCTTCTTCTGGGTGGCCTGCGCTTGCTGGAGGCGATAGCAGATGTCCTCCAAGAATTCCGCGCGCTCCTCCATGGTCCTGGCGACGGCGGCCACCCTTGTGTCCCCCGGTTCATATGACCGAATGGAGGGGGGGTCGCGTCCATAGACGACCCGGAACGGGGTGTCCCGCAGCGAGGTCTGGTAGGCGGTGTTGAAGATGAATTCCGCCCATGGAAGCCACCGCAACCACTGGCGCGGCCGGTCCCCAGTCAGGCACCGCAGGTACATGATGATGACGCAGGTTGGCGGCCTCCGACTGCCCATCTGACTGGGGGTGGAACGCGGTAGGTCATGTGGAGCTTGGTGCCCACCAGGCGCATTAGCTCGCGCCAGAATGCGGAGGTGAAGACCGGGTCGCGGTCCGACACCATGGACTGTGGAACGCCGTGTAGACGAACGATCTCGGCGAAGAAGACGTGAGCGACGGATTCGGCGGAGTATGGGTGTGCCAAGGGGATGAAGTGGCTGTACTTGCTGAACCTGTCCACCACCGTCAGGATGACAGACTTGCCGCGGACACGAGGGAGCGCTTCGACGAAGTCCAGTGCGATGTCCGTCCAAACACCCTGCGGCACCGGGAGTGGAAGAAGGAGGCCGGCTGGGTGCAGATGCTCAGCCTTGTATCGCTGGCACACCCCACAGGCCCGCACAATGTCCTGCACGATTCGCTTCATATTAGGAAAGTGAAAGTCGCGGCGGAGTCGGTGAAGCGTGCGCTGGACGCCTTCATGTCCCTCCTCATGGACAGCCATCAGGATCTCTTGGAGCAGTGGCGAAGCCGGGGGAATGTACAGGCGCCCGGCGAACACGACCATGCCATCGGTGGTGGACCACGGCTCGCCGCGCGCGCCCGGGCTGATCTCCTCCTTGATGGCCGCCAGCGCGGGGTCGGTGTCCTTGTGCTTGGCGAAGGCGCTCGATGAAGTCGAACCGGGGAGCGGACAACGTGAGGACGGTGGCGTTATCGACTGTGTCGCGGCGAGACAGCGCGTCCGCCACGGTGTTCGTCGCGCCGGGCTTGTACTCCACACCTTGAAGTCGAAGCCGAGCAGCTTCCCCACCCAATGGTGTTGTGGGATGGTCGCCAGCCGCTGGTCCAGGAGATATTTGAGGCTATAATGGTCAGTCTTGACGGTGAAGTGGCGACCCCAAAGGTACGGCCTCCAGTGTCGTACGACGTGGACCAGGCCGATGAGTTCCCGCCCGTACGCGGCAAGGGCGCGGTGGCGAGGCGCTACGGGCCTGCTGAAGAAGGCGATGGGGTGGCCGTCTTGGATGAGGACCGCGCCGAAGCCGTGGGAGGAAGCGTCGCATTCCACGGTGAACGGCCTGGTGAAGTCTGGCATGGCGAGGACCGGTGCCGATGAGACCGCGGCCTTGAGGGCGTCGAATGCCACCGGTCGTTGCCGCGGTCCAGACGAACCCTTCCTTTTTCAGGAGGGCGGTGAGGGGCGCGGCCACGGACCCGTAGTTGTGGACGAATTTGCAGTAGTACCCCGCCAGGCCGAGGAAGCCGCGCACCGCACGCGCCGAGCGCGGTCGAGGCCAGTCGCGGATGGCCTGCACCTTCGCCGGATCCATGGCGACACCTGCGGCGGAGATGATGTGGCCCAAATATGCCACGGAGTCGACGCCAAAGGCACACTTGGTGCGCTTGATGAAGAGCCTGTGCTGCCGCATGGTCGACAGGACGACGCGAAGGTGGCGAAGGTGGTCTGCCCATGTCTTGCTATAAATCAAAATATCATCAAAGAAGACTAGGACAAAACGGCGAAGGTATGACCGAAGCACATCATTCATGAGTGCTTGGAATGTCGCCGGGGCGTTGCACAGCCCGAACGGCATGACCAAGAACTCGTAGAGTCCGTCGTGGGTGCGGAACGCCGTCTTGTGGACGTCCTCTGGCCGCATGCGCACCTGGTGATAACCCGATCGCAAGTCGGGCTTGGAGAAGAAGCGCGCCCCATGGAGCTCATCGAGTAGCTCGTCGACGACGGGGATGGGGAACACGTCCTTGACGGTGAGCGCGTTCAGCGCCCTGTAGTCGACGCAGAATCGCCACGACCCGTCCGCTTTCTTGATGAGGAGGACCGGCGAGGAGAAGGACGAGTCGCTGCGGCGGACAATGCCCTGCTCGATCATTGCGGCGCACTGCCGCTCCAGCTCATCTTTGTGGGCCGCCGGGTCCCGGTACGGCCGGACTGCCACCGGCGACGTGCCAGGCTTGAGGACGATGGCGTGGTCGCGGCCGCGTTGAGGGGGTAGACCCGAGGGCTCGGCGAAGACGTCGTTGAAGGAGTCGAGGAGGCCGTCGAGGAGGGAGCCCTCGGAGGTCGCTGCGCGGACCGCCGGCCCGTCGGGGTTGGCCACGCCCTGCCAGCATATGTCGCGCCCCCGATGCGTGAATGCCATAGTGCGCGTGGTGACGTCCCAGGCGATGCGCCCCAGCTTGGCCATCCACTGGGTACCGAGGACAATGTCATACCCTGCGAGCGGCATGACGTACAGATCGACGTGGAACGTCATGCCCTCGATGAAGACGGGTACGTGGCGAAGTACTCCAGGGCAGGCCACCTTTTCTCCGTTGGCGACCGTGGCGGTCAGACGTGGCCGCGGCTGGACGGTCAGACGTGGCCGCGGCTGGACGGGCAGCCCCGTGCGGTCGGCGGCTGACTCTCCGATGAAGTTATGGGTCGAACCCGTGTCGACCAAGGCGACGAGAGACGCCGCACCTAGTTGCACCCAGAGCAGGATCGAGTTGCCCACGGCGACACCCGCCACGACGTGAAGGGAGAACACCGGTGTTTCCGTGTCCGGCGTGTCCTCGGTGGTGTCCTCGTCCTCGTCCACCACGCTGTCCACAAAGAACAAACGTTTGCAAACCTTGTTATGCCCGCGACTGTACTTCTCATCGCAGTTGAAGCACAGTCCGAGTCGGCGCCGTTCCTCCTGTTCCGTTTGGTTCAGGCGCCTGACAGGGCGGCCCTCAACCGACGCGGTGGGTGCTGGTGTTTTGGGCGTGGACGGAGTGGCAGTGCGCGGCTCGGGTGTCGGCAGCACTCCCTGGCCAGGTGCCTTGGCCGTGGACGTGTAGTACTGCTCCAAGAGTTCCATCTGGCGCGCGAGGCTCATGGCCGCCGCCAGCGATTGCGGGTTTTGGTTCTGCACCTGGAGGCTGAGCGGCGGCAGAAGACCGCCCGTGAACAATTGCACGCGCTGTGCTTCGTCGAGGTGTCCCGCGCGGGGAAGGAGGGCTTGGAAGCGATCCTGGTAGTCCTCCACCGTGCCCGTACGCCGGCAAGACACGAGCTCGAAGAGGGGGGCCGAGCGTAGCGGTGGCCCGAAGCGGAGGTTGAGAAGCTCTTTGAAACGGGGCCATGGCGGCGTCCCCTCGTCCTCCTGTACTTGCATGTACCAGAGTTGGGCCCCCTCCTGGAGGTTGTAGGACGCCATCCATGTCCGTTCTTCCGGCATGATCCGTTGCTGCATGAAGGACTCGCACTGGTTGAGGAAGGCCAGCGGGTCACTCTTGCCGTCGTAGCGCGGGAACTCGGGACGCCAGTGCTTGGGCGGCCGGTCTTGGTGGTGTTCGCCCCCAGATCCCGGTCGGCCGCCGGACGCGGACGAACCCGCGATGGTCAGGTCGGCGATGGCCTTGGCGTTGGCCTCGATCGACATCTGCATCAGGGCGACGGACTTGGTCAGCGCCTCGAGGGAGGCCTTGAGATCATCCCCCATGGTGGCGGCGCACGATGCGACAGAGGTCGATGACGAAGATGGAGGGCTGATGGCGGCGGCTGGTGATGGGCTAGGGTTTGCGGCGGATGCGGAAGGCGAGGATCGACGAGACCGTGATACCAGGTTGTCAAGGGCCTCCGGCCCTAGGGTAGCTGGCCCTTGGCTACGGAGTTCGTAGCCCCGGTCTGTCTTCTCCGGCGAGGTTTGCCCCTCCGCCGCAGGCTTGTTTGTAGATGAGAGAGGTAGAAGGCTTAGAGGTAACAATCTTGCTTAACCTTAACAATGTGCGGTTACAGGAAATATGTAGGCCTTGGCCCAACCGAATGAGAGCTAACTGCTCCTAAAACAAGGGACTAATAATAGGAAACTAATTATCTAATAATAGGAAACTAATTATCTGGTGATCCTAGCCACTGATGGTGGCCTGGTCGTCGCTGCCGTCCTCCGTGCGTGCCGCATGTTCCGCGGCCCGACGCGCGTCTCGCGCCCTGCGGCGCCTGGAATATGTGCGCCCCCACATGACACCATAGGTGCCAAGTTCATGGTGCTAAAGACTATAACCTCATTTTCGAAAGAATATATTAGAGTGCAAAATGAACTGCCAAACATCTCATTACCTTAACACAAGTTCATCATCCATTTGTGCTGAGAAAAATGTTTCCTTACAGAGCGACAATGAATTTGCATATGCTTTTGCAGCCAAGCTGAGAGTCACCTGATAGAAAGTTTATTAAGATTTTAGATATGTTCATAAACTACATAACTAAGTAGATACATGAATATTAACAGAAACCTTGCAAAGATAAGTATGAAGAGAAATGTTATGGCTTCATTTCTAGTTCGGTACATGTGTATTAAACATCAAATCATGTAATCGCTTCAGTTTGTGGGTGACCTTAATGATGCCAGTAGTAATATGTTGTCTATGAAGAGAAACAATTATCAACAAGGACACGTAAAATACTGAGGAAAAAGGAAACAAAATTGACCAAAATATAAGGGTGGATAATTCAGAACATTTAAATAATAATTCAAGATAGAATTCGAGAAAATTAAAGGAATATGATTATTTGTAGAATGGTAAAAGAATAGGCATTTCTCATTTATAATGGAGATCAACTGGTATTTTTAGGTCTAAAACAGAATAAAAGTTGGAACAATTTATTTATACTAGACGAAACAACTGCAAAATGAGGTTAGCTCAGCAGAATTCCAACACAACCAAGTGATAGATCTCAACAAAAAAGTGTAATAATGCAGATCCATTTACCTTGACTGCAGCTATTGGTTTAGTCAAAAGGTAACGCCATACCAACCCACTGTAGATAAATGATACAAAGGAGTTGCATGACGACGAAAGTCAAATAAAGATGGCAAATATGCAGTAGTGGATGTGAGAAAGACCTGTTTCCTGAGGGAGGCACAGAACATACAAGGACAGCACCAGAAAGCTTTGGATGCAGAAGTGCTGAACCAATAATAAAAAAAAGTTACATCAGACAGATTTTGGATGTACTTATCAGTTGATGAGGAATAAAATATATTTTTTACTCTTCTAACTATACAACTGAATAATTTGAAACAGGAGACTTGATCATTACATATTACGTTTTGTAGGTAACCTAACATTGCAACACATATGAAAACAAATCACATCTTTGGGATATTATAGAAGAGGGATTTGTAGAAATGCAGGTGAAGTATCTTGGATTTATCCTGTTTAACTTGTGTTTGTCATCCGCAGACAATTATAGAGGCACAGTTTGTGTATATTTTATAGCATACTGTATAACCTCCGGGTTTCAAGCTCTCGTATCTAATTGGTATATACAATCTAAGAAGCAGACAGTACATCAATATTTATGCGTATCAGTCAACAACCATGATTCCTGTTTCACTTAGCATGTGTGAAATATAACAAATGACCAATTAGACAGAACAACTCAACTCATGAGTGAAAACAGTGAAAATAGGCAAATAAGAAACTTAAGATCCTCTGGGAAATAGCATCAGTTGTTCCCTCTGCATTTGACTTTATGACTAATCATCTCAAGACAAAATTTGCTCACTATGCTAAAGTATCTCCAATTAGTTTGATGTTTTGGCCCCAAGCCATGAAATCCATTTGGCAAGGGATTTTGGAAGTAGCAGATCTATTCAGATGAAACTTTTAAGCTTAATTCAGTTAAGATGGAACATAAACATGTTAAACATGCAAAGAAATCTTTGAGGGATTATGCCTTGCAAGCATGATGTATATTGTTGTACAATCAAGCCTCCGAATGAATGTCCAATTAGTACAGGTGGCAAGGGGAGCTCCTTCTGGATGAAATCAGCAATATCACCAGTATGTGTCTACTGCAAGTCAATAAGATACTGGGGGTAAATCTAGTGAGACAATGAAGTGGGCCAGCTCTACAGAGTGAAGTATAAGTATTATAGTGCAATCTTTGGCTTAAACACGTTAATTGTCATGTGAGTTAGTATGTGACGGTGCTTGAAACTTCGTTCATAGTATATGCTTGATATTTCTCACTGTATTTCTTCAAATCATAGATTTATAATGTTCACTAAATGATGACAACGGGACAAGTCAGTTTAAAGTGGTGAACAACCTAGAACCATACTTAATACTCCCTCAATTCCAAATTATAAGACGTTTTGGCTTTTTCAGAAACACTGTTTTTGCTATATATCTAGACATGTGTATATCTAAGTCCATAGCAAAAACTACATATCTACAAAAGCTAAAACGTCTTATAATTTAGAATGGAGGGAGCAATATGTTGCATTCAAAGTTACACCCCAGTATACATTTGTCACACATTAATGAGTACTGGACCAGCAATAAGAATTAATTGACAGAACAGCATCAAGTAACGGAAATGTAGAACAGTTGAGACGATTTGAAACAGTCCACTGAAGCATAAAACTAATTACCTCAAGAGTGCCTGCCACTGCCTCCTGTGGAACACTGCTTTCACCCTGCAAAGGTTGTCACCGAAGCTGCTAATGTCACATGGTCTACAAACAGATACTGGCAACTGGGCGATGCAACAGGTCAACTGAAATGTCACATGAACGATGCACCGACCAATGCAAGAGGATTCAAATATTCAGATAAAATGCTGCACACATAGACTAATCCAGAGCCAGGGATTTGTAGCTGCTGCATTTTACTACTGAATTATGAGTAACGCAACCAGTTTTTCTGAGGGATGAAAAACACAACCTAGTGATGCATTTCGTCATTTTACCTGCGCGCGGAGGCTGAGGGCGTAGCAGGGGAACCCGGCCCGCGAGAAGAAGGGAAGCCAGTGCTCAGCCCAGCACCAGGCCGCGTGGAAGCTCCCGTGCACGAACACCAGGGGCGTGCGCTCTTCCGCCGCCGGCGGGCACTGCGCGATGACCTCGAGGTCGAGGCCGCACGGCAGGCGGTGGAAGCGGCGGGACTGGCCCTCTTGCAGAGCGTAGGCGCAAGCGGGGCGAAGGAAGAGCCTCGTTGTCCTCCTCCTCGCCGTCCGGGCCTGCGCTGGCGCCGGCCGTGAGGAGAGGAAGAAAAGAGGAGCGCCCAGGGTGGCGGTGGCCATGGAAGGCGCCAATCGGATGCAGAATGATGGAGATGTGTTTTTTTTAATGAATGATGGAGATGGGTGGACAACTGGACATGGAACAGCGGATAGATATCGATAAGAAAAAAGTGCAGAGCAACGCGATGGGCTGCGGAAGAGCTAAATAAACGCTCGCCCCAAATATAGAGTAACGGTTAGCTAAGCCCAGTACCACCCTGCTCGCTTAAGCTCTTTTACAGCCAGCTGCTGCTGCTTGCACAATAAATTGCGGTTTTTCTTCAGGCGCGTGAGATACGTCCGGACACCGCTCCGGTTCGCAAACTCGCCTGCCCCGTCACATAAAATTAAATAGAATTGGCTCTCATTCCCCACCGCGCCCTGTCCTCATTTTCCACCGCGCCCTGTTGCCCCCCACCGCGCCCCTGTCCTAACGAGCACGAAACACTAAGTACAACATCGCAAATTATCTAAACTATGTAGCGCAGTGCAACGTCGAAAATTATGTGCCGTAACGTAAAAAATTATGTACTGCAACATCAGAAATATGTGCTGCAACATCTCAAACACTAGTACTACAACATCGCAAAATCAACCATTAAACATGGGAATGGAAACATCTCAAATCATCTTTCAGTGTTGTAATATATGAAAAAGGTAATTTTAACGATTAAAATCGCTTGTCACAACACTTAGAAAAAAGTTAAAACTCACAAGTTGCAATATTAGGGGAAAAAAAATACAATCCCAACATTAGAACTCCCTTTCTGCAACACATGAATCACCTATTTGTAACATTTAAAAATCACCTGTTGCAACATTCCAAAAATTCCCTTACAACACGGAGAAAACAGCAAGGCATACAAATAGCAAGGGGTTGGGTTCGAGGTGCAGTCTGCTCTAGCCCAGGCCCGTCACCTTCAAGTTCATCGGAGGGAGGAGGGAATAGGATCCTAGAGCTCGTCGGAACCCTAGCCACCGCCGCGTCTCTTAGATCTAGAGGAGGAGGAGGAAGAGAAGGAGGGCTCAAATCTAGAGGAGGAGAGCTCAGATCCAGAGGACGACCGACCTACCTCGTCGGAGGCGCCGCCGTTGTCCTCGTCTCTGGTGGGGGAGCGGGAGCGGGGTCGCTGGGGTGTGGGGTAGCAATGGAGGTCGCGGAGGGGGGAGGGAGGGAGTGTGGGCGGGCGCGGCGTCCGTCCGGGGCGCTAGCAGACCTGGAGCGCGGCGCGGGCGGGACGGCAGTGAGTTGGGCGCGGGCACGGCATAGGATGGGAGAGGCACGAGCGCTGCGGGAGTGAGCGGTCGAGGAAAGGATAAGGCGGCGTGCGGCATGGGTGGGTCGGGTCCGTGCGTCCGTCCGGACGCCGCTGTGTATCAGTATTGAATAAACTGTGAGAGAATTTTGGCAGCAGCAGTTGCAGCACAGTTGCCTCCTTTCTCCTGCGGCTCTTTCCTCAGCAACAGCAGGGCGGTTTGGCTGGCACCCATGGCAGACGCCCAAACCCTGATATGCAAGTTCCCAATGCCTCAGCCGACAAAAGCTCAAGCAGGCAAGGCTTCCGTGGTTCCGTACTCCCATCCTCCCATATCGCGTTTCTTTGTCCGCCTGAACTCAAGCAGGCCTGGACTGATCACCAACATCAGGGCCAGCAGCAGGCACTCAGGCTGACGATCGGCCTAGATGCGAGGAATCCAATCCGTGTATTTTTCGTCTTTGGTTTGTACACAACTTGATCTCCCTGGTTAGTGATTGTAGTCGTTTAGCAGATTATTCATATTGGTAACTGATATAGTCATACGTTTTTCTCCTAATTTAGATGTTGAAATTTTATAATGTTACCTAAGTAATATTTATCTAGTGTTAAGAAAAAGGAGAAAACTATAAGATCAGTTTACTCAACCAAAATAGGTGCTATCTATAAGCAAAGATTTTAAATCTACAACTATAACTAGAGATAGCTGCCGGAGAAGACAACAGCCAGGAGAACGAACTTTTAGCACTAAGTAGGGGTGTTTATTTTCACCTCCTAAACTTTAGTCGTTGTCCCATCGGATGTTTGGACACATACATGGAGCATTAAATATAGACTATTTACTAAACTAAATACACAGATTAAGACTGTTTTGCGAGACAAATTTTTTAAGCCTCACTAGTCCATGATGTGACAATGTGGCGCTACAGTAACATATGCTAATGACGGATTAATCAGGCTTAATAAATTCATCTCGCGAATTACTAACGGATTCTGTAATTTATTTTTTATTAGCATCCGAACACCCAATACGACACTTCCTAAACTTTAGTCCATGAATCTAAACACCCCTAATCCTAGACGCTAATAGCTACGTTTAGCTCGAGATAGCCGCTGAATGGGCTTTTATTTAGCTGCGGCTACAACACTGCCAGCCCCAGAAATTGACAAACAGCTGGCCTAGGATGCCTCTACCGGTCCACCCACGTAACCCTAAAAAAACTCTCACACACTCTGTTTGCCTAAAAAAGGGTTAATTAATTGGATTTATGTCATTATAATTTCACCGTTTTTGAAACACACCATTATTATTCAAAAAACTATGCCAGTGCCATTGGAACTATGAAGATGTTAGAAATACGTCATTATATATGTCTGGAGACGATTTTAGGCCCACTGTCAGGCATATGGAGCGGTCCCATTATCCATATGGACAAGATTGCCCCCTTCATCTTTCTCTCTCACATCCACAGACACATGGGGCCCACTCGTCAGCCTTCCACATGTTCTCCCTCCCCCTCTCTCTGTTGTCTTCTTCGTCTATGGTCACCTGCTGGCAGCGGGGGCACGACTTGGTCGGCCACACGCTCGCTTGGCTATAGTGCAGTAGTGGTGCGGTGGCCCACCTACACGCAAGCCCGGCGGTGGCGCCGGAGCCCGCGCGCGCTCACTGACAATGGCGCGACCGCCTCCTTGTCTTGTGGCGTCATAGCAGCGCGCACGCATGTTGGCGGTCTCTATAGACCAAATCCGACCGCCAAATAAGTAAAAAAGAGAGGAGAAATTAGCAATCTTAATCACATATGCATTTACTATTAATCAAGTTCCACATATATTTGGAGAACATTATTTTACAGGTCACAAACACAAATACATGGAATAATTCACTGAAAGGCGCTTTCCGATGCTGATTTGCGCAAAGGAACAAGGAAGACGGCCACCAAATTAATTCAAATGGGGCAAAACCCCACGGGGAAGCAATCCTGGTCCAGCCCACGGCCTACCAGGCGAAGGCGGTGGCGAGAGACCACGGTCAAGGGGCGGTCAACCCCTAGGGACGCCTGACCCCTTGCCGGCGCTGCTCAGCCCCTCCTTGCTGTGGCGGTGGCATGGAGCCATGCTAAGGCAGTGGGAGCCGATCCTCATGCCAATTATAGCTCGTAGCACCGCCTATGCTCCTATATAAGTAGAGGGGTACCCCCTCTCTAAAGACACACCACATTGAGCAACACCTCACTCTCTACTCTCTTTAGTTTTACCTTTTAGTTGTATTAGAGCAAAGCAAAGCCATCTTGGAGGGCTTGGCTCCTTGGAAGAAGAAATTCTTGGTATGAATATCAATATGGGTTCATCCAAAGTCATGTCTTCACTTTATTATAGTCATACTTATGAACTAGAGTATAGTTATTATGTTATGATCTTGATATATGAACTAGTGTAGAGTTTATTTGTCATGAGAATAGCACACTTAACTTTATGCTTAAACAATCATATAACTTATATAATTAGAATTAGAGCTAAGTTGAGGTGACGGTTCATCATGCCGTCAGGTGTGCCCAAGTTCTTTACCTGTCGATCCGTAGGGTCGGGGACTCGAGGGGAGTTGGGTAGTTTCTGTATACGCAAGCGTGGTGCTTGGATATGGAGAGACAGGTGAATGCATTGTCCTTCTCTCCAGTTGAGGGGTAGGCGGTAGCTGATAGCCCTGTCCGTCCTTCGTAATCTTCCACGTTCGTTTAGGGTGTAGGAGTCTAAATTGTCATACGAGGTTGTTGGCAGACCAGTACTTGGTGGCCTCCCGACCTGCTTCACACTTAGCCCTAAAACTAATTATGTAATTTATATGATTATCAACTAATCTTTGTATGACTACACTAGACCAATACCTGCTCGACTTAGAATTATTCTTTTATCCTTTCTCTTTCTATTTTATCCTTTAAGGAATGCCAAGTGTGTGTCCACTATCTTAGAATTACTATTCTTACCCTGTTATAAGCATTGGTGTACTTGCAAGCATTATTGTTCATGTTTATATCCATACTAGACTCTTAATCAAATGCCTTCCTTTAGGAAAACATAAATAACGATACCCTAAATACTTCCGGGTGAAATGCTACAATGATAGCTCCGTGCGCTTGCGGATAAATATCTAAAATGGTTAAGGAACTATCTAGGCTATTTCTTAGTAGCATGGCTATACATTAGTTATGTTGCTAAGAAGTACCAACAAGGTATTTTGGGCGCCATTGCTGAGGATGGATTCAAACCCCGTACTTAGTAGTGACGTTAAAAAATACCAATAAGCATTTCTGGCACCATTGCCGGAGAAGGCATATTGATTAAAGAATCTAGTAGGACATGTTCATGATAATATGCATGTAAGGTAGGAATTGTTTATGTAGGCTAACTCGCTTGTTTTCTCATGTTATGGGTGAAAACAGGGATATTGTATGACTGGTTACGACCTGCCGAACAACTACATTGAAAATCCGGAGGCACTCTGTGGCAGAACCGCCTAATCTAATGCCTCCTAGGAGTACTTGTCTTCCATTAGAAACTAAGTACTCAAGAGAGGGCACCAAATTACGCCATTCTATCGGGCACACCCCGAGGGAGAACCCAAAAATCCACATTTTTCCATCAAGATCACAAATGAGAGAATAAAGCTTACATCATTATTAGCCATTTCTTACAT
The DNA here is from genome assembly GCF_019320115.1 of Miscanthus floridulus. Taxonomy (NCBI): domain Eukaryota; kingdom Viridiplantae; phylum Streptophyta; class Magnoliopsida; order Poales; family Poaceae; genus Miscanthus; species Miscanthus floridulus. Next base: position 31,699,437 of record NC_089591.1, on the reverse strand, counting down.
CACTTTTTATGTAACATCAGAGTATAATATTTATTGTTTATAATAGTGGAATATAATCATGTTATCAGAGTTATGAACACTTTAATTTAACAGCGGAAATATAAATAGGTGATTAGAATTACAGCAGGAATAAATATCTATTCATGATATGATGAAATATTGATATATAAACACTAACAATAGATTATAAAACTTCTATTTATAAAACATTTAGTGAGAGTTATAAATAAAGACTATGATTGCAGTGTAATGGAATCCTTTCTGAGCCTACCAGGAAGAATCCACACACAAGAGTCAGCTTTAGCATCCATCGGTCACCTGCAACAGGGGGAAATAAAACCCTGAGTACTCAGTTGTACTCAGCAAGACTTACCCAACAGGAGGAAAGAAAAAAAGACTCCAAGGATATGCAAGGCTATCTGGCTGGTGGGTTTATTGCATTTGCAGGAAGCATTACTAAGCGTGCGTCCTTATATTCAATTTTTATTAGCGGTCGCATTAGTTTATTAACTAACCATTCTATGTAAGCACATGTGCTACTTTCAAGCAGGTGGTAAGCAATCATATTTCCTTTTACCATCTTTCATCTTCCGGTTCTTACTACGATGCTAGAGTTTAGACAAGTTGTATCGGAATACCGGCGATTCGCTAATCAATGCCCCCCAGCTAGGTACCCCGAAAACACATGCCCCGCTTATACCCCTGGCACAAGCAGGACCAAGCCACTACCCTCTTATCACGAGGTCTAGGTTCTCGTCCAAACTGGGACTCCAAGCCTCCACCCCTGAGTCCTGGACTCAGTGCGGTGCAAGGACCTCCAATACCCAAAAACCACCCTGACAGTCGGTCCAGAAATAGCCGAAACTCATAACATGAGAGTAACAAGTCTTCCCTGCGTCCATACCAGAGTATGTGCTTAGGATAATAAATCTGTGACTTGCCTATCGTCCAATGCAACGGCTGATCCTTAACTAACACAGACAGGAAAAATAGTGTAACCAAGCTATGCCCCGTTGGTCGTAGGACACAATCTCTTACACCCACCAATACCCAAACCATGTTCCTGCCCGGTCTCCATTTTCCTTTCCACCATTTTATATATTCCAAGTGATAATAATACAGTAATATATTTCCCATCTCTCATGAGTGACAGGCAATCACTCAACTTCTATTGGAGTCCTATAGCATAGCACTCTACATGATCCTGTCATACTAGTAAGACTCATAGGATATGCAAGTGGGTTTCATTCAACTCCTTAAAACTTAATGCATAAATATAATTTAAAGTGCAGAAAAGTAGGGGTTATGCACCGGGGCTTGCCTGGGTAAGATTTAATCAGAAGTTAGTTTTCCATCATGGCAACACGATCTACAAAAGCATCATTTCTCCAGCAACTCCCGATGACTCCACGATCCATCGACGTCCCTATTATGATATGCAATGCGAAGCAATGCAAAGACGTAATTAATCGACTGAAATCGTGACTCGTAAAATACGATTTATGCCACTCAAGCTAACGAGCTAGTTCTAACGATGACCGTACTTAGGCTATGTATCCATGTTGTCGAATAAGGCATTATTTCCCAACAAATGTTTTAGTTATACAATCCCAAGGTGTTTCTTTATTCTATTCTATCGATTTAATCATTATTCGAAATAGGGCATCATTATCTATATAGCAAACTAATTATTCTAAATCTATAAAAATTACAGTGAGTAGCTAATAATATTAGTAATTTACTGTAAAATTTTCAGAGTCAACACTATCACTGATTTCTCACGAAAATTCCTACAAGTTCACCTTTTAACAATATTAAGCATGTTAAAATAATTAGAGCAACCCTAAAAACATACCGAATCTAAGCGAACAAAATACACTATTTGATAGATCATGATTTTAGAAACTCAACAAAACTAGTTTGGCATTTTTATGATTTTTCTATGAATTTCCAAGCATTCAACCGATTATTAAAATTACAAAACACCGAAAAAGAAAACAAAAGCTCCTTGGGCCCGAAGCGGCCCAGCTCAGCCTGGTTCAGCGACCAAGGTAGCCCAGACAGGCGGGGCATGCGCGTGGGCATGAGCGGCCTAGCGCGGTGGTGACAGACCGGACGCGCAGTCACGGGTGCGGGTGGCCCAGACATGCAGGCAGCGGCCCAACGCGGGGACGAGCGCGAGCGGCCCAGCGACGGCCCACGCGTGGCGTAGGGGCGACGGCGGCAGGCTGGCCCAACGCGAACGAGCCCACAGGCACGATGTGCATTTTGTCGAAAGAACCCCACGCTTTTCTCTATTCAACCCAGGATCCACAAGCACTATTCATTTGAGTCATGTATTTTACACCTAGAACCCTGTATTAGTTTCTTTTCACCTTTTTTTACCTTCTCTTCTTCTACGAACAGAGAAGCAGAGGAGCACCGGCCAGCGGTCAATCTCGGCTGGGAAGGACACAGCGACGGCGAAAAGCCCACCGGCGAGATGCACAGGAAACTGGTCCGGGGCAGTGGCGCGTGAAGGGGACCGTGACGTCTAAGAGGGGGGGGGGTGAATTAGGCAACTTAAAAATCTACTTCTGAACTATGGCCTCTTTTTCTAACCTTAGCAAAACCTATGCAAAAGATAAAACTATCTAAAGGTGCAACTACGGTTTTGCTAATGTGTTGCTATCTCTACCACAAAAAAGGAGTAATACAATCAATGTAAATGCGGAAGCTAAAGAGCAAGGTAGAGATATGCAAACTCCCATCGATGACTCCGGTATTTTTACCAAGGTATCGAGAAGCGCACAAGCTTCCCCCTAGTCCTCGTTGGAGCCCCTCACAAGGAATCCCTCGCAAGGGCCAAGCTCTCGGTCGGGTAACTCTGTGGATAGCCTCGGGCCTTCCCTACGCACAAGTAGGTCTCCAATGTGCCTTCCAGCAAGCCTCTCCCGGATGCTCTCCACCGTCTTCACTATCAAGCTTCCGACCGAAATGCCGCGGGCCTTGTTCCCTCTGGTACACGGTGGCGGCCACACCACAAGCGCGGTTGGTGTGATCTCGCAAGACTACAAGCCCCTCCGATGTACAACAATGGTGCTTGCAAGCACCGAGTGGTAAGAGGTATGCAAACCTCACTAAACACTAGGCCTAAACCTAGAGCAAGCGCATAAGTAGTGGTCTAATCAACCTAAGCACTTCGCAAAAGCACCTACGCTAATCACCTGATGAATCACTAAGTACTATGCAAGTGGAGATCACTAAAATAGTGTATCAACACCCTTGGTATGTTTTCTTAGCTCCACACACCTCATTTGGCCGGTTGGGGGTTGTATTTATAAGCCCCACTGAGAAAGTAGCCATTGGGGATGAAATCCCGCTTTTCTGCTACTAACCGGACGCTGGAGTCGTCCTGATCGGATGTGTCCGGTCATCCCAACCGTTGGAGCTATGAACAACTGATCGGACACTGCCAGCGTCCGGTCACTTGCCACTGGACGCGTCTAGTCACAAGTTCGCCGCTCTAGAACCTCTCTATACTCGATCGAATGCTGCTGTCCTACGTCCGGTCGGTTTGCCGCTAGCGTCCAGTCGCTGTTGCTGTTGCCAAGCCTCTGATCGGAGCGTCCGGTCGCTTTTCATCAGCGTCTGGTCCAGCGTCCGGTCACTGCTATGAGCTCGTTTCTTCTCGATCTTGCGTGCGGCTTGGTTCCTATCTTCATGCTTGGACTTTGCTTGATATCTTGGGTCTTCTCTTGTGCTCCTAAGGTCTTGCTTGAGGTGTTGATCATCGGATGATCACATCGCCATTATCCAAGTCACATCTTGCATCCTATTAAACTATAAAACAATCACTTGCAAATTCATTAGTCCAATTTGGTTGTGTTGGTCATCAAGCACCAAAATCTAAAGTAAATGGGCCTAGGGTCCATTTTCCTTACAATCTCCCCCTTTTTGGTGATTGATGACAACACAACCAAAGCAAGCAAATAATAAAATTTTGAAATTAAAAAACTACCTGCTTGCTAGGATGCAATGCAAGGGGCAAGATTATATGATGCTAAAAGATACTACTTGTAAGACTATATAAAAACTTATCTTGCACTTGCAAATGTCCCCATGTGGTATTATGGATTTAAGCCTTGCTTTATGGATTTAAGCCTTGCTTCCTATAAATTCTCCCCATTCCATAATCTAATCTATAATCCACCATCGTCCCTTTCTCGGACCATTACTACAAATTAATGTTTGCTTTTGGTCCTCTAAATTCTCCCCCTTTGGAATCAAACACCAAAAAGAAAGACATTAGTAGCATAAGGGAGGGTCAAACTTTGTGATCCTTTGTATATAGAGTGGAATAGGTCACAAAATTTGACTCTCACATTATATAGATTAAGCTCCCCCTAAATATATGCATACATATGGTAGAAGACAGAGCTTATGCATAATTGGCAAATTTTTGCTCAAGGGAATTTAATCTATATAATGCATGGAGAAAGCATATAAATATTAAAATGAAATCAACATAATGATATCGGTTTAGAAATACCACATGTGGAAACCAATTTAATTTCTACCACTTGCAATAGGTGGTGGATAGTTGAAGTATGATACTTAGCTCCGGGGACTCCATTTTCCTTGCAATGAGACTACTACACACATGATAAGCTTGAAAAGGTGTTAGTGTCAGAGCATCCAACTTGTAGTGTAACCTCCCCCTAAATTTGTGCACACAAGTGTGGGATACTTGTAGAAATCATGCACATTGATTTTAGAATCAATAATACCACTTGAAAGATGACATCTCATGAATCTGAGAATCATTTTCAAAGATGATATTTGAGAGAAAACATCTACAATTTGGACTTTGGCACATATTGGATGAACAATTGAAGGACAAGCTATGTGCCGTGCTCCTAATTTTAAACCATGTAGGTTTGCTCTAAGGGTTAAGCATGAAACCGAGCAAGCCTACCATAAGATATACCTAGTGTATGCATGACAAAAGATATAAGAATTCAAATGCAAACCTAGGCATGAAGAGTAACTAGATGCTAAAAAATACCAATTGTAGGAAAATTTAAATCTAATACTAATTGAAGTAAATTGAGTCTAGTTACCTAACATGGGAAGGGGAATTTGGGTCCATAGTATTCACTAACCCACTTGGCAATGTCTTTGTCCATCATGATGCACCCCATGAAATGCATCCAAACTTTGCCAAGTCTCCGAATTCCCCAAAGTCCATTGGACTTCTCACTGCCCTTTCGGGATCCAAACCTTCTTGGTGCTCTTCATGTTGGAAATGATCTCCTTTGGCACCCAAAAGTGTTTGACCCCATTGTTGGCTTGCTTGTTCACCTTGATGGCCACCACCTTGTCATTTTTCTTTTTCTTCAAGAGATAAGGTGTGGAGGCCTTCTTGTCCACCTTGTTGGTGTAGGTGTTGGAGAGCTTGCTTGTTTGCTTCTTCTCTTTCTTCTTTGCTTCTCCCCCATTCTTCACCTTGCACTCATAGGACTTGTGACCTTCCTTGTGGCACACGTAACATACCACGGTTTGTCCTTCATCAAGCTTCTTCACTCCCTTGACGGTGTTATCTTGATGAAGTTAGGTCTGCTTTACCTTGCCTTTCACTTGAATCAAGTCCTTGGTGAGGCGAGCTACTTCTTGCTTAAGTTGCTCATTCTCCTTTGCAACCTCTTGTGTGTATGTATCTACAACAACTTTCTCAACACAAACTTGATTGCACAAAGGTGAGTCTAAACATAGATCATTACAAGAAGTAGAGGCATCCTTTTTAGACATGTTAAAGATAAAACTTTTTATTTTAGATGCCTTGGTGGGGGTTGTACTAATGGCTTCAAGATTAGCAACTTTATTAGTTAGCTCATCACAATGTTTGCTCATGGTTTCCATTTTTGCAAGCAAACTTTTATAAGCATCTTGTGAGCTAGCTAACTTTTCTTTTTAATTTTTCATTTTTCTTTACAAGTTGCTCATTATTTATTGTGCATTCATTTATTGTTGCACTAGCCTTAAGTTGCTCAATTTTAGTAGATAGTTCAACATTGAGATTAGCAAAGTTCTCATATTGTTCAAGCAAAGTTTTGTATGCTTCTTGTGAACTATCTAGCTTTTCTTTTAAATTTTTTAGCTTCTTTTGTTGACTAGTGCAAACTTTAGCATATTTAAGATTTTGTTGCACAATTTCATCATAAGAAGGCATATCATCATCACTATCACTCTCACTAGATGATGAGCTTTTGTTACCTTGTGCCATAAGGCACACACGAGAAGAGCTTGATGATGAGTGCTTGCGGCCTCGCCTCTTGTGACGGTGTTCTTCTTCACTTGAAGAATCATCCCATGATCTTATTGAGGTGAGGGCTTGGTTCTTGCATGCCTTCTTCTTTGTCTTGGGTGTGGGCTTGTTTGGACAAACTTCCACAAAGTGCCCCAACTCGCCGCAACCATAGCATCCTCTCTTTCTTTGTTCATTTCTTTGATTTGTGAAAATGAGATCTTGAATTTGGATGGGCACACCCTTGACATTGAGCCTTTGGATCATCTTCTCTACCTTGTTGATTAATTTGATTGATTCTTCATCAAAGTCAGAGGTGGAGGAGGAAGATTGATCATCACTTGAATCTTCATCATCATCATCATCGTCCTCATCTTCTTCTTCATCTTCACTTGAGGAGCTTGAGCTTGAGCTTGTCTCAACTTGCTTGCCCATCATCTTCTTTTTCTTGCTACTTGCGAGAGCTTTGCCTTTGCTTGATGAAGAAGCTTCTTCTTGACCCATCTTACATGACATTTCAAATGCCACTAACTTGCCGATGACTATGCCTGGGGTCATGGTGCTCAAGTCCTCCATATTGTGAAGGATGGTGATGATGCTTGCATATTTCTTTTGTGGTAGCATGGAGATGATCTTCCTCACGATGTCCACATCATCTAGCTTTATTAATCCTATTGAATGGAGCTCATTGATAATTAGATTCAAACATGAATAGATATAACGAACAAGCTCATCATCATTCATTTTAAAGGAATCATAATTTTGTTTAGCTAGACAATGTTTTTGCTCACGAACATTACTTGTGCCATCATGGAGCTCTTGGAGTTTTAACCAAATTTCATGTGCCGTATTTAAAGTGAATACTTGGTTAAACACATCAATGCTAAATGATTCAAACAAGCAATTCTTAGCTCTAGCACTGAAATGCATTTCTTTTTCATCACTCTTTGTGGGTATTTTGGGATTCTTGATGGGTTTCATCCTATCACGAGTGACTCTCCATACACCCAAATCAACCACCTCAAGGTGGCAAGCCATTCTAGCCTTATAATAAGGGAAGTTAGTGCCATCAAAGTGCGGAGGCCTAGAGGTATCCATCCCAACCACTCTAAATGGCGTCGGCTCAACGGCGGTTAAGCCAAAGGTCTAAATTTAGCCAACCGGCTCTGATACCAATTGAAGGGGACCGTGACGCCTAAGAGGGGGGTGAATTAGGCAACTTAAAAATCTACTTCTAAACTATGGCATCTTTTTCTAACCTTAGCAAAACCTATGCAAAAGATAAAACTATCTAAAGGTGCAACTACGGTTTTGCTAATGTGTTGCTATCTCTACCACAAAAGGAGTAATACAATCAATGTAAATGCGGAAGCTAAAGAGCAAGGTAGAGATATGCAAACTCCCGTCGATGACTCCGGTATTTTTACCGAGGTATCGAGAAGCGCACAAGCTTTTCCCTAGTCCTCATTGGAGCCCCTCGCAAGGGCCAAGCTCTCGGTTGGGTAACTCCATAGATAGCCTCGGGCCTTCCCCATGCGCAAGTGGGTCTCTGACGTGCCTTCTGGCAAGCCTCTCTTGGATGCTCCCCACCATCTTCACTATCAAGCTTCTGTCCGAAACGCCGTGGGCCTTGTTCCCTCCGGTACATGGTGGCGGCCACACCACAAGCACGGTTGGTGTGATCTTGCAAGACTACAAGCCCCTCCAATGTACAACAATGGTGCTCGCAAGCACCGAGTGGTAAGAGGTATGCAAACCTCACTAAACACTAGGCCTAAACCTAGAGCAAGTGCATAAGCGGTGGTCTAATCAACCTAAGCACTTCGCAAAGCACCTACGCTAATCACCTGATGAATCACTAAGCACTATGCAAGTGGAGATCACTAAAATGGTGTATCAACACCCTTGGTATGTTTCCTCAGCTCCACACACCTCATTTAGCCGATTGGGGGTTGTATTTATAAGTCCCACTGAGAAAGTAGCCCTTGGGGACGAAATCTCGCTTTTCTGCTACTGACCGGACGCTGGAGTCATCCTGATCGGACACATCGGGTCATCCCTACTGTTGGAGCCGCGAACAACTAATCAGACGCTACCAGCGTCCGGTCACTTGCCACCGGACATGTTCGGTCGCAAGTTTGCCACTCTAGAACCTCTCTATACTTGATTGGACGCTGCTGTCCTACGTCCGGTCAGTTTGCTGCCAGCGTCCGGTCTAGCGTCCGGTCGCTGCTGCTGTTGTTGAGCCTCTGATCGAAGCGTCTGGTCACTTTTCATCAGCGTCCGGTCGCTACTGTGAGCTCATTTCTTCTCGATCTTGCGTGCGGCTTGGTTCCTATCTTCATGCTTGGACTTTGCTTGATATCTTGGGTCTTCTCTTGTGCTCCTAAGGTCTTGCTTGAGGTGTTGATCATTGGATGATCACATCACCTTTGTCTAAGTCACGTCTTGCATCCCATTGAACTATAAAACAATCACTTGCAAATTCATTTGTTCAATTTGGTTGTGTTGGTCATCAAGCACCAAAATCCAAAGTAAATGGGCGTAGGGTCCATTTTCCTTACAGCGCGGCCACGATGGGGACGTGGCGCGGGGAGGTGCATGGACCGAGGTCAAAGATTTAGCCAGGAGGATTATGGATAATCTTAATATTGATATTTCTTCTCCTGATGACGATGCTTGATGTAATTGACCTTTGTACTCCAGCCTCTATAATAGGATATTATACTTCTTTTTGAATGAAGATTCTTTATTTTTTGTTGATGTCTTCTTTGCCTAGATGTCTTCGCCTTGTTTATTCTTTAAATGAGTTGTCCAAGTGATCAGAATTTTTTTCGAGTAGTCGTTTGATTTGTCGAGTGCTTGTATGGCTTTCGTCTGCGCCGTGTAAACAACTCGGTATATGTAGATCGTTGTCTTGACAAATTTTCTTGATTTGCTGAGTGCTTGTCTAGCTTTCGTCTGCGCCATGTAAACAACTTGGTATATGTAGATCATTGTCTTGGGAAACTTTCTGTTCTTGTTAGTACTAAAAAGACTTAGGACCGAGGATCTTAAGTTTCTTCAGCTTCTTCTTTTTTAGCTTCTTAACTCGAGATGTGGCCAGCATCTGGCTCTTTCCCTGGTTGTAAAAACATGTTAGGATTGGTTTGGGTGTTGGCTTATCAGCTACCCTCATCGGCAGGCTCAAGCATCTTTTTAGATTTTTTGCTCTCAGCCGGTATGCTCAGGCATAATTTTAGCCATTTTGCTTTTTGGTTCGGGTGTTAGATTATTAGCTACCCTCATCGGCGGGCTCAAGCATCTTTTCAGCTCTTTTGCTCTCGGCTAGTATGCTTAGGCATAATTTTAGCCATTTTGCTTTTTAGTTCGGGTGTTAGCTTATTAGCTACCCTCATCGACGGGCTCAAGCATCTTTTTAGCTCTTTTGCTCTCGGCCGGTATGCTCAGGCATAATTTCAGCCATTTTGCTTTTTGGTTCAGGTGTTAGCTTATTAGCTACCCTCATCGGCGGGCTCAAGCATCTTTTCAGCTCTTTTGCTCTCGACCAGTATGCTCAGGCATAATTTCAGCCATTTTGCTTTTTGGTTCGGGTGTTAGCTTATTAGCTACCCTCATCAGCGGGCTCAAGCATCTTTTCAGCTCTTTTGCTCTCGGCCGGTATGCTTAGGCATAATTTTAGTCATTTTACTTTTTAGTTTAGGTGTTAGCTTATTAGCTACCCTCATCGGTGGGCTCAAGCATCTTTTTAGCTCTTTTGCTCTCGGCCGGTATGCTCAGGCATAATTTCAGCCATTTTGCTTTTTGGTTCGGGTGTTAGCTTATTAGCTACCCTCATCAACGGGCTCAAGCATCTTTTCAGCTCTTTTGCTCTCGGTCGGTATGCTCAGGCATAATTTCAGCCATTTTGCTTTTTGGTTTGGGTGTTAGCTTATTAGCTACCCTCATCGGTGGGCTCAAGCATCTTTTCAGCTCTTTTGCTCTTGGCCGGTATGCTCAGGCATAATTTTAGCCATTTTGCTTTTTGGTTCGAGTGTTAGCTTATTAGCTACCCTCATCGGTGGGCTCAAGCATCTTTTCAGCTCTTTTGCTCTCGGTCGGTATGCTCAGGCATAATTTCAGCCATTTTGTTTTTTTGGTTCTGGTGTTAGCTTATTAGCTACCCTCATCGGCAGGCTCAAGCATCTTTTCAGCTCTTTTGCTCTCGGCCGGTATGTTTAGTGAAAACAACTCAGGAAAGCCATAATGAGACATATGTTGTCGAGAAAAACCATCTTTATTGATCATGAACGTTGATAAGCCATAATAAGACATGTTGTCGAGGAACACCATCTTTATTGATAAGCCATAATAAGACATATGTTGTCGAGGAACACCATCTTTATTGATAAGCCATAATAAGACATATGTTGTCGAGGAACACCATCTTTATTGATCATGAACGTTGATCTCTTGTGGTTTGTATATATATTCTTCCTTGAGTTGTTTTCATGCGTATAATCTTCTTAGTTGGCTAATGTGCCATGTATTGTTGACTTCTTTTCCATCTTCAGTTATCAACTTGTACGTGCCTGGTCCGGTGACTTTTGTGACAATAAAAGGACCTTTCCATGGACTGAGTAGTTTATGGCATCGGTCAGTTTTTTGTATTCTTCTTAGTACTAGGTCTCCGATTTGGAGTGATCGAGGCTAGGTATTCTTGTTGTAGTGGCGTCTTAAACCTTGGAGGTATCTGGCTAATTGAAGGGTAGCGTTTACTCTAACTTCTTCTGTACTATCGAGTTCTAATCTTTGGCTGTGTTCTGCTTCTCCTTCGTCATATTGTTCTATCCTTGGTGACGTCTAGATCAAGTCGGCAGGTAGTATGACTTCTGATCCATAAACTAGGAAGAAAGGTGAGTATCTGGTGGCTCTGCTTATTTGAGTTCGTAGCCCCCATACTACTTTGGGTAATTCTTCAATCCATTTGGATCCATAGTCCACTAGTTCTTCATACAATCTTGGTTTTAATCCGGCTAGTATGAGTCCATTAGCCCTTTCTACCTGTCTGTTGGCTTTTGGATGTGCGACTGATGCATAATCTATGCTGAAGCCGCAATCCTATGCCCAACTTTGGAATTCTGTAGCTGTGAAGGGAGAACTCAAATCTGTGATGATTCGATTGGGCATGCTGAAGCGGTGCATAATGTCTTGGATGAACTCGACTGCTTTGGCTGCGCTGTATTTTGTGAGTGGTTTGTATTCAATCCACTTGGTGAACTTGTCAATTGCTAAAAAGATGTACTCAAAACCACCCTTTGCTTTCTTGAGAGGTCCTACTTGATCCAGCCCCTAGCAGGAGAAAGGCCAAGCAGGTGGGATGCAGATGAGATTGTGGGCTGGTACATGAGCTTGTCTTGCGAACATTTGACAACCTTTGCATTTTCTAATGAGTTCTTCTGTGTCTTTCAAAGCGGTTGGCCAGTAGAATCCAATGCGGAATGCTTTGCCGACTAGTGTTCTTGAAGCGACATGATTTCCACAGCAACCTGAGTGTATTTCGTCTAAGATCTCTTTGCCTTTTTCAAATGAGACACATTTTAGGAGTACTCCTGATGATGCGGCTCTTCTGTACAGCTTGTCTCCTACTAGGACATAGTTTTTGCTTCTACGAACAACTCGGGTAGCCTCCTCTTTATCTGATGGCAACTTATTCTCTTTGATATAATCAATAAAAACCTGGGTCCATGAGGTGGTGATTACCAAAATCTGGGTGCCTTTAGCTAGGAGTTCAGGGGTTATCTCACCGGGTTGTTTGATAGAGGGAGGTGATAACTCCTCTATGAATACACCGGGTGGGACCTTCGCCCTATCCGATTCGACCTTGGCGAGGATGTCTGCTGCAATATTAGAATCACGTAGGACATGTAGAATTTCCAATCCTTGAAAATGTTTTTCGAGTTTTCATATTTCAGCACAGTAAGCACCCATGTTTTCTTTGGTGCAGTCCCAATCTTTGTTGACTTGGTTGATGACCACTGCTGAATCGCCGTATACGAGTAATCGCTTGATTCCGAGGGTAATTGCTACTCGGAGCCCATGGATGAGGGCTTCGTATTCTACTTCATTGTTTGTAGCTTGCCATAATATCTGAAGGACATACTTGAGTTGTTTTCCGTCTGGAGAAATGAAGAGAACGCCTGCACCGGCTCCACCTAGCTTGAGCGATCCATCAAAGTACATCTTCCAATGGTCAAGGATGGTATTTGACATAGGTTGTTGAATTTCTATCCACTCAGCAACAAAATCGGTAAGGGCTTGAGATTTAATTGTCTTCTGTGGGTTGAAATCGATATTGAGAGCACCAAGTTCAACTGCCCACTTAGATATGCACCCTGTTGCATCTCTATTGTGTAGGATGTCTTCGAGTGGGAAATCTGTCACCACGGTAATCTTGTGGCTTTCAAAATAGTGGCAAAGCTTGCGTGAAGTGATCAGGAGGGCGTAGAGTAGTTTTTGCACATGCGGGTACCGGATTTTTGATTCTGACAGTACTTTGCTGATGTAGTATATGGGGCGTTGTACTTTATATACGCGCCCTTCTTCTTCTCTTTCTACGACTATCGCTGTGCTGATCATAGTAGAAGTTGCCGCAATGTATTGCATCATGTCTTCATATTTCTTTGGAGGTGTGAGAACGGGCGAGGAGGTGAGGTATGCCTTAAGTCTTTTGAAAGCTTCGTTGGCTTCTTCTGTCCACTCGAACTTGTCTTTCTTCTTTAGTAGTTTAAAGAAAGATAACCCTTTTTCACCGAGTCTTGATATGAAACAATTGAGGGCCGCCATGCAGCCTGTTAGTTTCTGCACATCTTTGACACTTTGAGGAGGGCCCATCTCTATTATGGCTTGAATTTGCTTGGCGCTGACTTTGATTCCACGATGACTGACCAAGAATCCAAGTAGTTGTCCTGAGGGAACTCCGAATACACACTTATTTGGGTTCAATTTCCACCTCCACCTTTTTAGGTTTTCGAAGGTTTGCTTTAAGACTTCAATTAGTGTGTCCGGGTTCTTTGTTTTTACTACTACGTCATCCACGTATGCCTCTATGTTTTCACCGATCTGTTCACCAAGGCATGTTTGGATTGCTCTTTGGTAAGTGGCACCAACATTCTTGACTCCAAACGACATGGTCTTGTAGCAGTAGGCACCGAATGGAGTGATGAAAGATGTCTTGCTCTGGTCTTGTTCCTTTAATGCGATAGGTGATATCCTGAATAGCAATCAAGAAAGGATAATAGGGTAGATCCTGCTATTGAATCAATTATCTGATCAATGTGTGGTAGCCCGAATGGATCTTTCGGGCAGTGTTTGTTGAGATCTGTGTAGTCGACGCACATGCGCCACTCGTCCGTATTCTTTTTTTGTACTAGAACTAGGTTTGCTAGCCAATCTGGATGAAGGATTTCTCTGATGAATCTGGCTGACATTAGCTTTGTGATTTCTTTTTTAATTGCTACCTTCTTGTTGGGTGAGAATCGTCATAGCCGTTGCTTCATAGGCTTGGAGCCTTCATTGACATCGATTCTGTGCTCAGCCAACTCTCTTGGGACACCTGGCATGTCGGCCGGCTTCCAAGTGAAGATATCTTTGTTGTCCTGAAGAAAGTTGGTGAGCGCGAGTTCCTATTTTGTCAAGAGGTGGGCGCTGATGGTTGCCGTTTTGGAGGGATCACCGGTGCCCAGGTCGATTTGCTTGACGCCGACTTCTTTTGGTGGTGCGAGGATGCTGGCCTTTTTAGTCGGTATCTCTAGCTCTTCTGGGCTCATTTCTGCTGCAATAGTGGCTATTTCTTTTCTACCATTGGTGGCTTGTGCTTTGGCTGCAATTTGGATTGCCTGAACGTCATAGTCAATAGCGCGCTACAAATCACTTCGAAGGGAAAGGACACCGTTAGGCCCTGGCATCTTAAGCAATAGGTACGGATAATGCCGTATCACCATGAATTTTGCTAGTGCTAGGCGACCGAGGATTGCGTGATATGATGAATCGAAGTCTATAACTTCAAACTTGATGAACTCTGTACAGTCGTTTGAGGGAGTTCCAAAAGTAACTGGTAGAGTGATTTGTCCAAGTGGCATGGCTGCCGTGCCGTGTACTATGCCATAAAAAGGGGTGCTCATTGGTGTAATCATCTCGGCGAGTTGTAGTCCCATCTTTCTTAGGGTTTCTAAAAAAATGATGTTGAGTCTGGCTCCCCCATCGATTAGTACTTTTGTGACAGTCATACCGGCAATAGTTGGATCTAGAACAAGTGGGTAATGGCATGCGTTTCCTATGCTAGTCCATTGGTCTTCTCTTGAAAACTAGATTGGATACTGTGACCAATTGAGATATCTTGGATTAGTCGGTTCTACTGCCATGATGGTTCATAGAGCTAGCTTTTTTTGATGTTTGCTTCTGGAATCTAGGGCCCCGGCGAAGATCACTGCTACTGTCCCCCTGGATTTTTGGAATCCCTTGTCTTTGTGGTTGTCTTCTTCTTTTTTCTAATTGTCTTCTTTAGTGTTCCCCTTACTATCTTTTCTTGTGTATCGATCATTGAAGGTGTAGCAATTTCTGATGGTGTGATTTCTTTTAGGGTGCCAGATGCAATGCATGTTTTCAATGTCGTCATACCTTCTGGGTTTGGAAAACTTCCTTGATTTGTCAGCCACCGCTACGGTGTTGTCTGGTCCACGTTTTCTTTCCTGATGTCTGATGTTTCGATGATTTTGCTTGTCCGGGTTGTCTCGGTTCTTTCTATCCGGGAACCTTTCTCGTGTCTTCTCCTCTGTAGTAATCATCTTTTCTACTATGCGTCTGAATTCTTCATTGTTTCTCGGGTTTTCTTTGTAGAAGTCCTAAAATTGCCACCTAGCCATGATTCCGTGAGAGAAAGCTTCGATTACTTCTCGTTCAGTGATGTCATGTACTTAAGGACGCAGTTTGCCAAATCATCGATAGTAATTCCTGAGACTTTCGCCCCCTTTCTGCTGGAGTCCTTTTAATTCTACGTGGGTGATGGGGTGCGTAATGATACCCGTGAAATTTTCATAGAAAACTTTTTGCAAGTCCTCCCAATTTCTGATTTACCCTGGATTTAATTTGTCGAATCATTGGAGGGGTATGGTTTCTAGGGCCATGGGAAAGAACAAGGTCTTGATATCGTCGTCTCCTCCGGCTAGTTCAATCAATTGCGAGTAAATCCTGAGCCACTGCCTTGGTTCAGTCTTGCCATCATATTTAGAGTGGTTGGACGGCTTGAACTTATGAGGTAGTCATATTGAAGCAAGTCTATTTGTAAAACAGGGGAATCTATCGTGCGTTCTAGCTTCTTTGTATTCTGATTCAGCACCTCCTTCCAGCTAACTGTTGTTTTGGTGAGAGTAGTTCTGCGGGGCTGTCTGAATGGGTGCTTCGCTTCTGATCTTCCTTGGTTGTTTGACTCGGTAGTTTTGACTATGGTCCCTTCTACTTTCTCTATTGTGACTTCCACTTGGTCCAAGTCTCTCGAAAGCGGACTTCCTTTGATTTTGATCTTCCTTCCTATGAGATGTTGACCTAGCAGGTAGTCTTGAGTGGGTCCTTCTATCGTGCGTCCTTAGGGCTGCTGACCGAAGAAAGTCCCAGAGCTGTTCCTATTTTTCACTAGGATGTGATGTCGCTCCGAGTTCTTTTAGTGCTTCTCGGATCCTATTGTAGGGTATATTCACCGTGTGTCTTTCTTTGACTTCTTGTTTTGATTTTCTTCTATTGTACTTGGCTAGATCTGACTCATATTTGATCCAAGCTTCCTTGCACTGCCTAGCACAGTGTTGGCGTCCTTGTTTCAATTTGTTTTTTCTTTCTCTGGCTTGCTTCTGATTCTCGGTCTCACCATCGTACCCCTGGGTAAAGGGTGATATGTTGGACTCAGATTCATCTGATGACCTGATGTCGGGTGCTTCCGGGGGGACCAATGGTGATCGAGGATGGCGCACCACGACTACTTCTCATGCGTGAATTGTTCTGTTATCGGTGTTGGTTTCCACACTATCGGAGTTGTTGATAACTTTAGTAGAGGCTTCAAGGTCGTAGATCGAGTCTCCTTCTTGGTAGGGTAGAATTGTTGTTGTCGTTGTGCCGACTAGTCGGGTACCGCTATCCTCAGGAACAGAACCTGGCCAGTGGACGATGTAGTCTTGAGATGTTATAGTTAGTACGAGACCTTCCTAAGCTCCTTTCAGTGGCATTCTAAGCACCAAATTGAGGGATCCTTCGGGCCATGCCTGATAAGATGTTGCCATGTTGTGGAGTCCGAACGGAAAAGGACCCAACTTCTTGAAAGGACTCTGAGTGTACTCCGAGTTGTATTCTTGATAGGCCGAGGCCACGCTCTGAAGCCCCACCGGAAAAGAACTCGGTTTCTTGAAAGAACTCGGGTAAGACTCCATCTCGGATGCGGAGCCTGAGTTTGAGTTGGATGCGCAAAGCCACGAAATCCGAGTTGGATCGGACATCACGAGCTATGCGAATCTTCCGACGAGTTGATCTGCCGTAGTTGCCGAAATAGCGAGGTCCTCATGGTGATCCGAATCTTCGTGGAGACGGCCTTGAAGCTTGCCATTGTCGTCCGCCTCGTAGATCCATGAATCGAAGATTAAGGTTGATCCCATCGAGAAGATCATGTTGACGAGGTCCGTCGAGCTCTCAGATGCAAATTCGCCGAAAGCCCCTACCTGGCACGCTATCTGTCGATGTTTCGCCACCGATAGCCTGCCATGGGGGTACCCGGGGCAGTTTGTTTAGGCTTCAGCGTATGCAGAACTTGATGGTAAACGCAAGAGATAGTCGATTTATCCTAGTTTAGACCCTCGATCGTGATCGAGTAATAGCCCTATGTCTAGTCGGCGTTAGCCTTTGCGTTAGATTGATTGTCCCATCTCTTTTCATCCAGGAACTCCGCCCTCCTTTATATAGTCAGGAGGCCAGAGTCCTAGTCGATTTACAATGAGAGTTCCTAGTAGGATTACAAGAATCCTAGTTAGACTAGATCTTCTCTTTTCCTTGAGGGGTATCCCGTGGGTCCCACATCGACAGTAATTTGTATGATTATCAACTAATCTTTATATGACTACACTAGATCAATGCCTGCTCGACTTAGGATTATTCTTTTATTCTTTCTTTTCTATTTTATCCTTTGTGGAATGCCAAGTGTGTGTCCACTATCTTGGAATTAATATTCTTACCCCTATTATAAGCATTGGTGTACTTGAAAGCATTATTATTAAGTTCATATCCATACTAGACTCTTAATCAAATGTCTTCCTTTGGGAAAATATAAATAATAATACCCTGAATACTTTTGGGTAAAATGCTACAATGATAGCTCCGTGCGTTTACGGATAAATATCTAAAATTGTTAAGGAACTATCAAGGCTATTTCTTAGTAGCATGGCTACACATTTGTTATGTTGCTAAGAAATACCAACAAGGTATTTCTAGCGCCATTGCTGAGGATGGATTCAAACCCCGTACTTAGTAGTGACGTTAAGAAATACCAACAACGCGCTCGTCCGACAGCAGCTCGGCTAGCCTGACACGGCAGCACCCCGCATGCTCGCGCGCACTTGCCAGCCATGGCATGAACCGCTTGCTCGTTCCGTGGCATCGCAGCAGCGTGCACGCGCTCGCCCAGCAGTGTTCCCCTACGGCACGTCCGTGCCACTGCGGAGATGCGCCTCCTGCTGGCTGGTGACTGCCGAGTGGCCGCACCACGGGGGCTGACCATGGCGTCAGGGACCGCACCATCGGGCAGCTGCGCTGGCTCCGCAGCCTCGCTACGCACATATAGAGGAAAAATAGGAGCACGGAGGCACGTGGAGGCCAGGAAGGTCATGGGCTAGGTCCTCACTGCCGGCGAGACCTACATCGGCCGAATCAACCAAGGTCCCATGCGCGTGCTATGTCCATGATCAGTCTGGGCGCTTTTAACCAAAAATCCGTAAACTGAACCGAACTGAACCGAACCAAACCGAAATTGTGGGTTTTTTGGTTCTTGGTTTGGGTTTCGGTTGCAGGTTTGGGTTAGTTCGGTGTTTGCTACAGGAACCGAACACCCGATCAAAACTGAAGTCATGGCCGCATTGCCTCTCTAACTTCTCGTCCTCGCCTTGTTCTAGGCCTAGCCCTGGGCCCATCACGTGGACAACTAAAACCAGCGGCCGAAAAGGCAAAAAGCAATCACGTGGCCCTTTGTCGCTTTCTCTCCATCCGCATCTCGTTCCTCATCTTTCTTCTTCATTCTCTCAAATCTCGATCTATCCACACAGCCATTCCAGAGTACTAATTCATGAGCACAAGGCGCAGGCTTGCTGCTTGCGGGTTGAGGAAGCATATCACGCAAGCACAAGTTACCTGCGGGCTATGGTAGCTTGCTGTGTGATGTTCAATGGCTCACGGCGGTAGGTTACAGAGGGCGTCAATGCAAGTCTGAATGGCGATGCCATGGTTCGAGAGCATGCTGTGGTGGCCGCGGGCATTGCGGAGCCATTGGTGGCACGAGCAAACACATCAATGTGGCGCAGCGTTGGTCGGGTGAGTGGCGAGGACCGGCGTCGTCCCCGCGGGTGAGCTACGCTACACGCCTGATGACCCAGCAGCGCTCACCCAGTTCTAGATCGGTGAACTTCGGTGAAAGCCGAAAGCCGAACCGATCAAATCGAAACTGAACTACTCGATTTCTCAGTTTTCATTGCACCGATCGGTTTCTAGTTTTCCTCAAACCTTAAGTTTTCTTGCACCGAACAACCGAACCAAAGTATCGATTTTAACCGATTGCCCAGGCTGAGTCCATGAATAGGATTAGGGAGAGGACAGAGGAAGGGGATGACACATTGGGCTCGCCGAGAAGGTCCTATTTGTTTCGCTGAAAAACAAGCCGGAACAGCTCCGGCTGATTTGTTGTGAGAGAAAAATACTATTTCAGCTGAAAAAATAAGCTGAAAAAGACGAATTATAAAAGAAGCAAATATGGCCCAGTGAGATAGAGTGGGAGGGGTATTTTGGTCCTTAGAAAAATATAAAATTATCTACGTATATAATGGCATATTTTAGCTTTCACGAGAATTATAATGGACTAGCATAGTTTTTGAATAATAATAGTGTGCTTAAAAAACGGTGAAATTATATTGGCACAGATCCAATTAACCCCCCAAAAAAGTGGCGGCTGCTGCTTTTGGTTCCGGCCGTGACGTCAGACCTTTGACTGGAGTTGTCCTGCGGCGGTGACTTCAACAGACTTTCACCAGCGGCAGCAACGATGGTGACAACTGCTTCAAGCAAAGGTGGCTTGCGGCGGCGGCTTCCAGGCTCTAGTGACGGCAGCCGATGGCCATCGCTTTCAACGAACACGGCTATTGATGGCCAATAACATCGAGTTAGACCATCAACATTTCACCCAAAAGTAAGATAAAATCACATCACATGCACCCAATTTGCTTTATAATTCACCTAGTTCCACTTGTACTTAGAAAAGTATTTGAATACAGGAAATTTGTACAAATTTCATCAAACACAAGTGCAAAGGAGGCAAGTGGACGTGGCAGGGGCCTTGGGTCCACCTGGTGTGGTCGCTCGATGCCACATGGCATCGCCCGATGCTCCACCTAGCCCTGCCACGTCACTGATCCCTGGGAGAGCTAGGTGGCACACCTAGGAGGTTTCCCCCGCCGTTGATCTACGTCGGTTTGATCCGAAGGCTGAGGTGAAGCTCCCTTGGATCCTTGGGCCCACTGTCATCCACTTGGAGGTGACACATGGTCAAGAAGAGCATTAAGTGGATGACCAAGAGGGAAAAATTCAAAGCATCTTTTAAGGAGTTTGCTGAGGCTTGCGGTCTTGACTATGTCTTGATGAAGGGAGGTGTGCAGTTGAAGAGTCCTCCGGAGTTGGAGGAGGATGAAGCTCATAGGTTCCACAAGTTTGATGACTCCAAGTTCATGTGGAATAAGGGGCTAAGGAGAGAGGCACATTTGCTAAATGGTATGCTGCATTGCACTATGATTCATAGCTAGGATGAGAGTAGTAAGTTTATAGATTAAGCGTGTGAAAGCCCAAGTTTGGTTTTGGTTAATTGATGAAACCTATTTGGACTAATCCTTGCATCTAAGTATGTGACTAAATAGGATGGTCCAATCCAAGTGAAGGAGCTAGGTTCCACTCATCGATGGAGATGGGCACATGAAATGAAGTCCATTGTGGTGGTGTGGACATGTGATGATGATCAAGCTCCGGACTTTGGAAAAGAAGAAAGAGAAAAACAAAATTGGCTCAAGGCAAATGTGATATTCATAGGGCCATTATGTTTTCGGTGATCGAGACACTATAGAGAGTGTGATCACATTTAGGATAGATGGTCGTACTAAGACGGTAGGCCTCATCCCTCTGTTGGATGGCCTGCACCCTCTGAGCATGGGCAGCCCGTGTCTCGGCCTGTGCTACGTTCCTATCTAGAACAACATTCTCCATCTGAGTCTAGAGGGCTCCCAACGCTGTATAAGCGTCAGCAGTGTCCCAAAGAGCCTCCCTAGCTGTCTTCTTGTGCTTACACACACACACTTCTTCAGCCTTCGCTGTACTTCCCTAGCTTCCATAAGCTTGTTCACATAGATGTTATAAGACTCTTCCTAGAAATAGCGGGTGTCTTCTCAGGCATAAAACATTTGCATGACAGTGAACATAGCCTTCATAGCAGGACTCGAGCTCTATGCCCGCTTGTCATGGTCCCGCACCATAGAAACACAGTCATGCTGTCTCCAAACTTCCATAGCTGGATCCACTTGAGGAATAGATCCCGCTGCACTATTGGTGAGTGAATCATCATGCTGCTAATAAAGTGTGCTCAAGATCTCAAAGGCTGCCACTTGAGCGCCTTCCCAAGGGGTTCGTCCCTCAGACTCCGCTTTCTAGCCCTGGTACTATGGTGCCCGTGTATAAGAAGGATGGACACTTACCTCAAACCATGGTTCCTCCTGCACATGCCTCTGTGTCCAAAAGTATTGGGGCGGCTCTATGTACCCCACAAAATACAACACTTTCCAGAGCGAGGCAGATGTGCCAAAGATACCCAAGAATGCCTTGTTCCCTTCTTGCGGGTAATAGGCTACCATCTGTAGCAAAATGGTGCAACTCTCGTGAGAACAATATTATAATAGCAAAGATTACTTACTGAATAAGAAACTTATAAAGGAAGGAACAATGCAAGTATGTAATGAATGATTTATCATGATGCGTGCACGTTCCATACGTCCTCATAAACTTAGAAAAAATTGAAACTTCTAGCGAAATACACAGTGGCATACATACGTTCTCTCATAATATAATGTAACTAGTCAGGCTACAGTTTCGTTGTTAGCGTACCTGTACAAGAGTTTCATTTCAGCCTAACCCCACAATTATATAAATACAGAAATAAAAATCTGGACTCTAGGTTGAATACTAAATACTTCTATATATATATATATACCCATATATATATATACTTGCACTTCAATACGAACACCCCTTTATCAACGAATGCCTAGCAACAGAAATAAGATCTGTTGCTTTATGACATATCCCACGTCGCACACCGCGCCCGCTCCCCTAATAACTTCGTCTGCGCAGCCCACGAACGTGGATAGTCCAACTGCCTAGTAGGGTTTATCATGATTAGGGATTAACTGTGCCTTCATCTAGTAGAGGCGATGGTCGGCCGCATACTCCTGGTGTCATCTGTCGATCCACACCATCCTCCTCCTCTCTCCGATATCTTCCTCCAGTGGGCAACTTCCTTCCCTCAACCACATTGTTCAGATCCGGTGGCGGTGAGTATGCACAAGGAGGCGATGGGATCTGATGGACGATACCACAACCTCCGTCGTTTGATCCAACCTAGACCGAGCCTAGAGTTTGAGCATCAGGTATGATCTCTCCCTTCCTCTTAGTTTATTACATCACGTTGCGATGTGACAATTTCTGGCACCTACTGTGGACAAGCTGAGAATGGCGGCAGCCATGCCAACTGTATCTACCTCGTCTCCCATATTGGACTCTGTCAGCAACATGACGTTCTTCCTCTGATCTACAAGGTCACGTCCAATCTCCCCTTTTCTGATTCTTTTTTGTTTATCGGCACAATAATCTGTCCAATCCTCCCCATTCTGATTCTTCTTTTACCAGCACAACAATCTGTCCACTATGTTTTCGATAGAATGCTTCCCAGAGATAAAAAAAAAGTTTCACTAATTTTTGTGATATGATTGTATGAATGTGTGATACTCTAGAGATTATCAAACAAGTCATGTTATTAGGGAATCTAAGAAAAAAAAACCAGTCAGAAGAAATTTACTTGGCTTGCATATATCTGAACTCAATTTTTTTGGTCCCAGTCTTCTTGTTTTTAGGCAACAAACTGGATGGTGCACTTATGGAAAATCCAATATAGGCAGGGTGAATAGCTTAGGAATCATATGATTACCACGTGAAGGTGTGGACAAATGGAAGAAAAGGTTTCTGCTATACCATTTTTTGTTAAGTATACCAGTGTTCTTGTTTCTGCTATACCATTTTTTGTTAAGTATTAACAACCGCTGATTGATATCCCAAGTTGATATTTTTGTACATCACTGTAATTTTGATGGATATGGTGTTTCTAGCTTGTTCTGACTCCTCAATGGATTAGTTCTTCAGTTCTGAAATTAAAGAGTATTTGGTAATAATTCAGTTATGCTTACTAACGGATGATGTTATCTTTTTTGAACTTGTGCAGACAAAGGTAAATTTTCTAAATTTTGTATTGTGATTCTGTGATATACAACTATGAGCTATGAGGAGGTGACTGAAGAATATATCTAGGAAGGTAAAGGTATCCCTTCTTCAAGTACGTACACAAGTTCTCTGGCTATCTAAAAAAATTCCTGACTTGTTTCTGATGACAAGTAAATCCCATGTATAGGAGATGATACCCTTGTTCAAGTACGTACAAAAGAACAGATCTAGCACATCCACCAGTTTCAATTTATTTTTGCGTGGCTTTACTGGTTCTAATTTAGCTCAGCTTCTTTTATGTCAGGGTTGTTGTGTCACTGTAGAAAAAGGGTATTAATGAAACCTTAATTCTAGAAGAGCTGCCAGGAACAGGTATATATACATTGGCTCAGTTATTTTCCTTCACCAAGATTTGTAAATTCATGGGAAAATCGCATATTTTCCTAAACATGTTCTTAGCGAAGCACTCTATATTTTCATGCAAGACGAATATATGATATTTTGGATGTTCAAACGATTGAAGGATCAAGAACAAGATTTCCCCTCAAGATTAGTTGTTTAGGACTGAAGTTAACACTTATGTACATTTATTTTCAGTATGGAACTTTGTAATTAGTGAATCATTGTATACAATTATAGAGTGCACCATTTTCTTGTACCTATAAAATCATTTACATACTTTTAGTTAATTAATATTATCTTAAGTTCCAAAGATATTTTTTAATGTTTCTGGTTGCTGGGTGTAAGATATCCAATTAATTTATCAAGCTATTAATACTATAAAAATAACATATATATGATTTTAATAACAAATTCTAAAACCATGCGTCATATTCTACTAGCAACACATATATACATTGCTACATATTCGTTGTTAGTGCTAGCAATGCTTGCATACCCCTCTTACCAACACATATATATGTGTTGCAATTGATCCTTGCAACGCCACTTTAAGCAACACATGTTGGATGCGTTGGTATTGATCCTACCAACACTTATTCAGGCTTGTAGAAACGCATATATGCGTTGCTAAAGGGGTGTCCTTTTGTAGTGTTTCGTATCAAAGCTACCCGAACGTAAATATGTCCCATATATACATATAAATATGCATATACAGCCGTATCAAACCTAAGCCACACTTAAATACCTTAGTATATATATATAAGACATATATATACTTCAGTATCAAAGCTACCTCTCCTCTTAGACCGCACGCTCACATCTTGCGGTCATGCCACTCATCATCTTACCTTGGGCGTAGAGGCATTTGATCCATATATTACCACTCAAGTGAATAGCATCCATACAATAGCATGCCGTATGAACGACAAAAATAAAAACCCACATGGTAGCATTTATTTAGCCACCTGAAATCCTTAACTGGACATAAGGAAAATGATCACTGACACACCCTAGATTCAAATTTTAGATTTGAACACCTATTTATATATAGCTATAAGTTTGCCAAAACTAGTTTTGTAAAAAAAGACTTTTGTTTTAAATACACATATGGCAATAATGTTAAATCTTGCTCTGATGCTAGCTGTAACAGAACCATTCAATTTATAAGAGTACAAGTACAATGGTTGCCCACAAGCCATCGCACTATCATACTTGAGTCCATATAAACCCGGTAGTCCGTCGAGTACCATGAAGGGTCTCGATTCATCGCCAACATACAACCAAGATCATACATTACTCTACATACATGCCACATGTTATATGGAGTTCACAAATACATTGCCATACATCAGAGTGCGATTAAAGTTATTACAAACCAAGTTCAAATAAAGTAGTAACGGAAGCAAAGTAGTTTTTAAACCAACATCTCACACCATTATTCAAATACTTGCCAGCCATGATCACAACCCACAAAAGCATCATAGATTAGATATATAAATAGAAGCGCCTTGCCTGGGGCCTACTCCCCATCCGCAGCGGGACAAGCAATTCTTACAATATCCATGAAAGACTGTGTTACTTGCAACAAGTGAGAAATAAACCCTGAGTATAAGAAGGTACTCGGCTAGACTTACCCATCACAAACCAAAAATAAAGTGACTCTAAGGATCATGCAAGGCTTTATAAGTGGAGCTAGCTTGACAACATTTTGCATAAAAGCTACTAGTTGAGCTATACATTTTATAATTCAGTCATCAAGTTAGTTAATTATAGCTATTCATCTATAGATTAGCAACTAACCTATGCCAAACATGTGGTATATCAGTAGTGACAGAACAATAGTAACCATAGCAATTTATTATTCATTTTCAGAACAATTCCACTTGCCATTATCACTACGATAGAAGGAAGCTTAGTCAAGTTTCTCACTATCCGGGAGAGACAGCGATTCGAATCGATTGCAACTAGCTGAGAAGTTATTCATAACACAAACCTAGGTCTACCAGCCACGGTAGCCTTAGGTCACCTTTAGTACAACTTAGGTACATATTTCACGGGTTCGATCAGCGCCGCACAATTAGGGGCGCTACCGATTGCCAGGACAATCAGGACTACCCTACCCTTGGGCTCACATCTAGCTTCCTACACATCCTTACTACCTCTAGTGTGCGCACTTTGATAGAATGAGACCCATCCTGAGTTGAGCTACTCAGCTTCATGGTCGAAACGAGTTATCCGGCCAGCTAAGTGAGAGGCATGCGTTCAAAATGATAGAGAACCAACAACGATGTGGTCCTTAATCGATGCAAACAGAATCACATGAGTCAACCTACAACATAGACTCCATCCAACCTCGATTTACAGCATCCCATGGTTCTTTTACATGATAGCAAATATAACCAACCATGGTTAGTGTCCACCTATATCTCGTAGGTGATAGGAAATCATCCGACTTCTACCGAGCTAAGCATTGCTAAGCAGTTATTCGATCCTGGACCAACATAGGATTCAAGGTATATTTCTGGACAAGGTAGTTCTATGCATCAAGTGTTTCCAATCAACTCTTATAACCTAATGCATCAAATATAAAGGACTCAAGTTATATTTTATAAAACATAGGAGGCTTATAATGCTCAAGGACTTGCCTTTCAGGAAAGAAGTAGGCTGGTGATCAGGGCACTCTGGTAGTTCTTCTAGAGCCTACTCCTCGCCTTCGGGAGCTGCTAGCTATGGTGTCTCCTGATTCTCCTCCGCCTCTCTTCGAGTTCTAGTAGGGTTACTCCTTCGGGCGATCCTATATGCTATGAGCATGAAATAAGATATCACTGGATGCATAGATAATGACATGGATGATATGATATGCTAGAATGCATACTCATAAGTGTCCTTAATAGTAATGTATTAAAGTGATAACTAAGATAAATTTTCTTTTACTGAGTAGGTGCATATCTCTTCTCTAGTAATTAAACAATTGTCCATTTAAGCATTTTTTGGACTACAAGATAGCAGCCACTTGTTTTGACCTATAACTGGAGTTATACACATCCAAATAATATGGTTGTAGGACTTTCTAGAAAGCTTATGAAATTTCCTACAACTTTCTTTTAATCATCTTAAGGTGATTCAGTATCTATCTAGTTCAAACAATTCAATCTTTCAGATCTGTCTAGAGGACAAGCAAATCTGATAGCAGACTTCTAATAGCTATAACTCTTAAAATCAATTAGGCCTATGACCATGAAATTTTAGTACAAGTATGATGAGTAAGTTATCTATAACTTTATTATTAACAAGTTTTATAGGAAAGGTCACTATCATCATGAATTTGTCAATACAACAGAAACTACTCATGCAGCCATTTAGTTGAATTATAAAGCAATAATTAACTAGCTGCCTATAACCAATTACTTCTATGCCCAACTAATAACATCAATAGATCATATGCATCACAAGCACTATAGAAAATATTATGGTTAAGCCCAAATAATTTACTTATGTGCATTTATTAATTTCTTTATATAATAGGGTGATTTAGAGGATAATTATTTCCAATGATCAATAAATTCGAAGAAAATTATAGTGGGTTACAAATGATCCCAATAGTCTACTGTACAAATTTCATGCTATTTGGATAAGTTTAGTCACCTCTACAAAAATGACAAGTTGCATAGGCTTATTTTAGCAAAAATAGTTTAGCCTAGTGAAAAGTGTCAAACAACATATTTCATATTTTTCTTACTTTCATCCTAGCACCATAACACTATGTAAAAAATTGCATGATCATAAGTTATGTATTTTTACCCCATTTATTTTCACTTGAAACTAGCAATTAATCAATGTTAAATAGGAAGATTATATTTCAAGTATGACTACTGTAGCTTTAGTACTTTTCCTACCTAGAGCATGGCAACTAAGACCATCAAAATTAGAATCACAATTTTAGCACTTCCCTAGCTCAAGTTATCCATTTTACAAGATAGAAACTATTTTAAAAGCACTTTACTTGCTTAATTTAATTCCCCAAGAAAAATACCCCAAACGGTAGGTTTCATATTTTTATCCAATAGTACACTTCATGATGAATCCAATAAAATTGGGATCACCTCATTTGGATACTCCTAGCTCAAGATATGATTTTTGCAAGTTTGCTACAAAATCTGTGAAAACAAATAAAGAAAATCACTCAAAAATCCAAAATATATTACATACACCTAGTCTATACACCCACAGAGGCGCCGGCAGCTGGGCTGCACGGTCAACGGACCCCACACATCAGAGACATAGGAGTAGGTCATGGTGTTTGTCTGGCCCTATCTTGCCAGCGATGAGGTCATCGGCGGTGAGGTTGCCACTGACGTGCTCCCCTTGAAACCCCACGTTGACTGGTACCCGTGATTGACTCAGCGCATCACCGAAGTGACCTCACCGGCGAGCATGGTGGCTCGGTGGTGGCATGTGGTGGCGGACCCACCATCTCTAGTGATGACACGACCAAGTGAGCGTGGCTACAACATCAGGATGTCCTACCAGAGCTCTAGGGCTAGGTTATGGCCATGGCGAAGTAGTGGTGAGCTTCGGCCATGTGCATGGTGGCATGGCGGCATGAGCACGGTGATGGTGAGGTCACCATTCCAACGAGATGGTGGTCGATGATGGGTCTCCATCTTTGGGGATGGTGCTAGGGTTCATGGCATTATGAAAACACACGCTAGAGTCTAGCTATGATCGGCTATGGCGAGCTTGAGCTCACGGCCATGGACTGGCGCACTTGGTGCGGTGGCGTGTTCCTGGCATGGTGGCGGTGGTAGCAGGTTAAATAAATGACAATGTGAGCATCTATGACCTAAGACTGATGATGAACCCATGGAGGAAGAAGGTAGGAGGAGCAGTGGATATGGCTAGGCCACGGCGACGCTCCATGGCCATGGCGGCGACAGCGACATGAAATGCCGCTTTACCTTGGCTCGAACAGTGGGAGTGGTGAGTTGGGGAGGTAGAGTGGCTCACAATGAAGCTATCCATGTGATGGATTGGATGGAGCTACGGGGGTGGTGGTGTGCGAGCACATCGGGGGCACGTGGCAATGGCGATGGCAGCACGGCTCGGCTATGGGAGAGCGAGAGAGAAAGGCAGAGTGAGAGTGGGAATGGAGAGAGCAACCGCTGTGCCTCCCTTTACTCCCTCTGCTTACCAGTCTAGCTAGGCCGATGTTGGCGAGTGGTCACCATGCAGCGCACATGGCCTAGCAGTGGTTGGCCACGACGTGCTCGGTCGGCCGATTCAAATCAGTCGTCAGGCCGACTGACAGTGTGTTTTCACACCGTCATTACTCCTAATCCATGGTGATTTAGCAAAAACATCATTGATAGAAGTTGTAGAGCTATGTGAGTACTACAACTTTGCTTTAAGAAGCATTACCAAATTCTCACTGGTTTTCAAAATGCAAAGGTCCAAAGTAGGTCACATTGAAACTAAAAACAACTTCTAGACAACAAATTGTCTCAAAACAACATTTTATTGATTCTTGTGGGCCCTATTTGACCATGTTAGGCACTGAATTAGTACATGACCCTTAAATAAAGTTTGTTACCCATGTCAAGAACTACAACTTTTATTATGGTTGCACAGCCATGCAAACTCTCTATGCTATAGTTCAACTTTGGTCAAAGTAGGATCTTAAAAAATGACATTATGAGTAAATTAGGACTTAGAAGCAAATTTGGCCCATGTCATGAATACAAACATTGTTCCATTTACCATCCTAGATATGTCTAAGGTGTTTTTGTGACCTCACAACCATTTCTTGCATTGGTCACACATGATCACAAGCATATGCATGTATATAAGCAACATCACATGTGATAAAGATAGAGTGAATGAGATGAAACTTCATATGCTCATGCTCATGAATGCTTGGATGATGCTTGTGCTCATGAATTGCAAGTGCCAATTGTATGCTTAATACTAGGGTGTTACAGCCCCTCCCCCGTTATAGAAATCTCGCCTCGAGATTTGGATGACCTACCATTTTTCATAAAAGGCAGGATAAACCTCACGTAGATAATCCTCTCGTTCCTAGGTGGTATCTTGTTCGCTGTGGTTATTCCACACCACTTTGTAGAACTTGATGACCTTACTCTGGGTGACTCTTTCCATTTCTTCCAAAACTTGGATCGGTTTCTCTTCATAAGTCAAATCTGATTGGAGCTTAATATTGGCGGGTTCAATGGCTTCATCTGGTATGCGAAGGCACTTTTTAAGTTGAGAAACATGAAAGACATTGAATATGGCTCGCATCTCTAGAGGTAACTAGAGCTTGTAAGCTACCCTTCCACTTCGCTTGATGATCTTGTATGGGCCTACATATCTTGGTGCTAGTTTTCTTTTCACCCTAAATCGTTGCACCTGTTTCATGGGTGATACCTTGAGGTATACAGTAGTCACCCACCTCAAATTCAATAGGTCTTCTTCTCTTAGTCAACATAACTCTTTTGCCTAGACTGAGTAGCTTTCATATGTTGTTGGATAATACGCACTTGCTCTTTCGGTTTCCATGACAAAATCAATACCATAGTATCTCCTCTCTCTGGGCTCAATCCAATTCAAAGGAGTTCTACATTTTTGACCATACAAAGCCTCAGAAGGAGCCATCTTGATGCTCCCTTGATAACTGTTGTGGTAGGAAAACTTGCTAAAGGTAGCCACTTTTCACACATGCTCTCAACATATCTTCTAAGATTTGATTTACTCGCTCAGTCTGCCTAGAGGTCTAAGGGTGATATGTTGAGCTTCGAACTGATGTTGGTACCTAACTGCTTGTGCAAGTGCTCCCAAAACCGAGTAGTGAATTGAGATCCCCTATCTAGCACAATTGTACTTGGTACCCCATGCAAGCGTACTATCTGAGCTATGTGTATTTCTACATACTAATGCGGTCGATAGTTGGTTCTTACGGGAATGAAGTGCACGGATTTGGTCAGACGGTCTACAATTACCCATACTGAGTCAAAACCCTTTTGAGTGAGTGGGAGTCCAACAATGAAATCCATGCTGATCTCCTCCCACTTCCATCCTAGAACAGACAAAGGTTGGAGCAATCCGGTAGGCTTCAAATGATCAGCTTTGACTCTACTGCAATTATCACACCTAGCAATATAGGCGGCGATATCTTTCTTCATCTTGGTCCACCAAAAAATAGGTTTTCAAATCTTGATACATTTTGCTACTACTCGGATGGATGGATAACTTGGATGAATGAGCTTCATCTAGGATTTGATTTCTAAGTTCGTGGTCTTTCGGTACCACTAGTCGGTTTTTGAACCATAGCGTACCTCTTTCATCCAACCTGAAATGCTTGGTTTCCTATTCCTTCATCTTTCTCTTTATGTGTAACACACCTACATCTGTCTTCTATAGTTCTATGATTTTGCTCTCAAGTGAACAACTAATAGTGATGTTAAGTAGCACAACGAGATGCAATAGATTAAATCCATCTTCCAACAAGGCTTCTAAGGTGTTACAATGAGATTTCTGACTAAGTGCATCTGCTACAACATTGGCTTTTCCTAGATGATAGTGCACTTCCAAATTATAGTCCTTAATCAGTTCTAACCATCTATGCTGTCTCATGTTCAGTTCAGGTTGAGTGAAGATGTATTCGAGACTTTTGTGATCAGTGTATATGTGACATACATTCCCCAACAAATAATGTATTCCATATCTTCAATGCGTGGACAATTGTGGCAAGCTCTAAATCATGGGTAGGATAGTTGACTTCATGCCTTCTCAACTATCGAGAAGCATATGTAATAACTCAACCTTCTTGCATAAGCACACACCCTAACCCTGTACCTGATGCATCATAGAACACATCAAAAGGTTTTTCAATGTCGGGTTGTGCCAAAACAGGAGCAGTGGTTAGCATGGTTCATAGAGTGTGAAAAGTAGCCTCACACTCTAGGAGTCTAATTAAACTTTTCATCCTTCGAAAGTAATCTAGTCATGGGCTTATCTATTTTAGAAAAGTCAGGAATGAAATGACGATAATAACCTGCTAGCCCTAGAAAACTCCAAACTTCATGAACCGAAGTTCAGGGCCTTCCAATCCTTGACCTCTTGTACTTTAGATGGTTCTATAGAGATTCCATCTTCAGATAATATATGACCTAATAAAGATAATTCCTTTCAGCCAGAATTCACACTTGCTAAACTTTGCATACAACTTATGCTCTCTTAGCCTAGACAAGACAACTCTCAAATGCTATGCATGATCTGCCTCATTCTTAGAGTAAATCAGGATATCATCGATAAACATGACCACAAACTTGTCAAGCTTGGGCATGAACACCAAATTCATCAGGTACATGAAATAAGCAGGAGCATTTGTCAGTCCAAAAGACATGACCAAATACTCATACAAGCCGTATCTAGTGGAGAAAGCTATCTTAGGTATATCCTCTAGCCTGATCTTAATCTGGTGGTAGCCTAATCTCAAATCGATCTTAGAGAATACCTTTGCTCTTGCCAATTGATCAAACAAAATATCAATACGAGGCAAAGGGTACTTGTTCTTAATGGTTACGGCATTGAGCGGCCTATAGTCCACACACATCCATAAGGATTTGTCCTTCTTCTTCACAAATAAAGCTAGACAACCCTAGGGAGACGAAACTAGGTTCGAAAGAGACCTTTGTCCAAAACTTCTTATAGCTGAATTTTAAGTTTGGCTAACTCATTGGGTGGCATCCTATAGGGTCTTCTTGAGATAGGTGTTGTACCTGGCACTAACTCAATCTTAAACTCAACATCCCTATCTGGCGGCAAACCAGGCAACTCATTTGGGAATACATCTAGAAACTCACAAACTATAGGAATATCACAGAGAGTAGTGGTTTGGATGGCACAAGATAAGTTTTGAGGATCAAAACTTCTAGGAAGTGGCACTAGGAAAGCACCATACCCTTTAGGTTCTCTCAACATAATGGTTTGAGTGGATGTGTCAATATGAACTCCATGCCCACTCATCCATTTCATGCCCAATATCACATCTATGGCTAATCCTGGCAATACTATAAGATCCATAGTATACTCTCGCTCCTTGTATGGAGATGACTACATCTCTGACTAATTGGTTTGTGGAAATAGCAGCCCTAGCTGAACTTATACTATAACCACCCTTGTCTACCTCAAGTATTTTCTGATCATGCTTAGATGCAAATGTCTGACTCATAAATGAATGCAAAGCTCTAGAATCAAATAAAACAATTGCAGGGTGCTTGTTTATAAGAAACATACCAACAGTCATGACTTCCCCTGGAGGAATGTATAGTGCACATATCTAGGACATGCCTTAGGATTGGCTTGCTTTTGATTACCCTAGTTTTGATTCCCATTCTTCTTGGGATAGGGGCATTCCTTGGACCAGTGACCCATCTGATTGTAATTGAAGCATGGCTGGTTAATTCTTGGCCCTGCTGAGCTTCCTTGGCCTATGTTACCCATGGGTAGGGCAATAGTGAATGCCTTGTGAAATACCTTATGAGGTCGGCTAGCCTAGGTGTTCTTCTAGGGAGGCCTAAACTTAGGTGCTGTAGGATGGAATTTTGGCCTAGCTACCACTAGAACTCTAGAGTGAGAAGACCCTAAGGCACCTGCCTTAGCTGCCCATTTGCGGCCATTTGCTACCTCATGTAGGTTGTTCTAGTTTTCCTATGTTAGGGCATCATTGACGAAGTCATTGTATGTAGCACATTTGGAGTTGGCCATTGTTTTCATCAACTTAGTGCTGAGTCCTCTCTTAAAACTTTCAATCTTCTTTACCTCTATATCAACAAATTCTGGGGCATAGCGTGTAACACCCCACTAATAAGCATTGCATTTGGCATTATGCATTTCATGAGCACAAGCATCAGCCAAGCATTCATGAGCATGAGCATATGAAGTTTCATTTCATTTACCTTCTCTTTATCACATGTGATGTTGCTTATATACTTACATATGCTTGTAATCATGTATGACCAATGTATGAAATGGTTGTGAGGTCATGAAAACACCTTATACACATCTAGGATGATAAACTGGAACAATGTTTATATTCATGACTTAAGCCAATTTTGCTTCTAAGTGTTAGTTTACTTTGAAATGCCATTTTCATGATGCTAGATTGACTAAAGTTTAACGGTAGTTTAGAGAGCTTGCATGGCTATGTGACCTAAGTAAAAGTTGTAGTTCTTGTCATGAGTAACAAACTTTAATTAAGGGTCATGAGCTAATTCAGTGTCTAACTTAGTCAAATAAGGCTAAAAAATCAATAAAATATTGTTTCTAGACTTGGGAAAATTTGCTAAGTCACAGGCTGATTTCGGTTTCAATGTGCACCACTTTGGAGCATTGTAACTTGTAAACCAGCTCGAAATTAGGCCAAACTCATTTAAGCAAAGTTGTAGATCTCCAGTAGCTCTACAATTCATATTAGGGAAGTTTTTTGATGAATCGAGCTCGTTTGGGAGTTATATGTACACGAACTTGCTCTATCAGTCGTCTATTGCAGGCCTAAAACCTAGTCGAGATAGCACGACATCAGTGGCCGATCGGCCATAGGCCGCATCCACCACGTGGACACCGTATGTCAGCGTCGGGCCCATGTGTCAGGCTAGGGTGGACAGCAAAGGGAGCCATGTCCCCGCTCGCTCTCCATGCGTGCTCACTCACTCTGCCTCACCTTGCCTCGCTCTCTCGCTCAAAGCCGAGTGGAGTAAGCCACCATTGCCACTACTGCACCTTAGTCACACTCACACACCAACCACCCTACACCACCATCCAATCCATCTCACCCACAGCTCCACTTTGATGTGCTTCACCTCACTGAGTCGCTAGCACCACCATTCGAGCAAGGGAAAGGCTGCATTGCGCATCGTCATCGCTGCCATGGCCACGGAGCGTTGCTAAGCTCCGAGCTCATCGTGGCTAGCCTTATCCACCACTCCTCCAATCTCTCTCTCTCTTGATTCATCTTTGTCATAGGTCCTAGAAGCTATAGCCATAGCTTGTTGAGCCGCTACCACGTCACTGGTGCCTGGAATGCGAGCCACACCGCTATGAGCAAAGAGCACCTGTCCCATGCACGTCACCATGGCCGTGCCTGTCTAGTTGCCGTTCTCTCTTGTAGTTAGGTGTTAGGGTTTAGCCTTAGGATAGCGAAGCTCGCAGGGAATATGGACACACGCTTGTGTCTCCTTTCCCACTAGAACATCACCATGCCGCCACCATGCTCACACCACCGTGCCGCCTATGCACGTGGCCAAGCTTCACCGCTGCTCCACCTTGACCTAATCCACAGCCGTAGAGCTTTGCTAGGGTTTGTAGATGCCTGTAGCAGTGCTTGCCTGGCCATGCCATCACTGGGGACGGCCGAAGCACCACCAGTGCACCGCCGCTAAGCCACCATGCTCACCGGCGAGCTAGCTTCGGTGATCCTCCAAGCAAATCGAGGTACCTATAGGTGCGGAATAGGATGGGGAACACGTTGGTGCCAAACTTGTCGACGATGACCATGTCGTCGGCTGAGCTTTTCGTCGGTCAAGCCGGTGCTCTGCTCTGTCTCTCTGTCGCATGGGACCGAGTTGACCATGGGGCCCAGTCAGTCAGTCGTAGCGGGGTGTATACACCTGGTGCACCTAGCTGTAGCACCCGATTTGAAATTTGATTTTCTTTATTAATTTTTTATAGATTTAGTTACAAACTTCAAAAATTCATATCTTGAGCTAGGAGTATCCAAATGAGGTTAACTAAATTTTGTTTGATTCATCATGAAGTGTACTATTTGATAAAAATATGAAATCTACTGTTTAGGGTATTCTTCTTAGATAATGAAATTGAGCAAGATAAGTGCTTTTAAAGTAGTTTATATCTTGTAAATTGCATAACTTGAGCTAGAAAGGTGATAAAATTGTGATTCCTATTCTGCCGGTCTTGTGTTGACATGTTCTAGCTAGGAAAAATATTAAACCTATAGTAGGCATACTTGAAATATGGTCTTCATATTTAATCCTAATTAATTGCTAGTTTCTAGTGAAAATAAATGAGGTAAAAATACATAACATATGATCATACAAATTTTTACATAGTATTCTCAATCTAGGAGGAAAGTAAGAAAAATATTAAATCTATTGCTCGACACTTTTCACTATGCTAAACTATTTTTGCTGAAATAAGCATATGTAACTTCTCATTTTTGTAGAGATAGCTATACTTATCTAAATGATATGAAATTTGTATAGTATACTATTAGGGTCATTTGTAAGCTACTATAATTTTCTCAGAATTTATTGAGCAATAGAAATATTTATCCTTTAAACCACCTTATTATCTAAGGAAATTAATAAATGAATATAAATAAAATAGTTATGTTTAACCAAGATGTTTTCTATGGTTCTTGTGATGCATATGATCTATTGATGTTATTAGTTAGGCTTAGAAGTAATTGGTTGTATGCAACTAGTTAATTATTGCTTTTATAATTCAACTAGATGGCTACATGTATAGTTTCTGTTGTGGTGATAATTTCATGACTGATAATGATCATTTCTGTAAAGATGATTAATAACAAGGTTGTAGATAACTCACTTATATACCTGGTATTAAATTTTCATAGCCATAGGTCTTATGGTTTAAGAATTATGGCTGTTAGAAGTCTGCTCTCAGAAATGCTTACTCTCTAGACAGATCTAAAAGATTGAATTGTTTGACCTTAATAACTGTTGAATCACATTAAGATGATTGAAAGAAAGTTTTAGAAAGTTTACTCAGATTTCTATAAAGTCCACAACCATATTATTTTTATGTGTATAACTCTAGTTATGATCAAAATAAGTGGCTGCTGTCTTGTAGTCCCGAAAATGATTTACATAAGTGTTTGTTTAAGTTACTAGAGAAGAGATATGTGCCTACTCAGAAAATAAGATGTAACTTGTTATCACCTTAATACAATGCTATTGAAATCACCTATGAGTATACATTTCATCACACCATATCATATCATACATGTCATTATATATGCATCCATGATATCTTATTTCATGCTCATGCATATAGGATCGTCCAAAGGGATAACTCTTTTGGAGTTCAACGAAGAAGAAGAGGAGGATTAGCAGGAGACACCTCAAGCTATAGTTCTAGAAGGAGAAGAGCAAACTCTTGAGGACCTCCCTGAGTGCTCAGGATCATAGGCCAACATCTTTCCTCAAAGGCAAGCCTCAGAGCATTTTAAGCCTCCCATGTTTTACAAAATATCACTTGAGTCCTTTATGTTGGATGCATTAGGTTATAAGAGTTGATTAGAAACACTTGATGCATAGAACTACCTTGTCCATATATATATATATATACCTTTAACCCTATGTAGGTCTAGGATTGAATATATGCTTAGCCATGATTAGACCAGTAGAAGTCAGGTGATTTCCTGTCACCTACGAGATATAGGTAGATACCGAAGTACGGTTGGCTATATTTGCTATCATGGAATAGAACCATGGGGTAATGTAACTGGAGGCTGGGTGGAGTCTATGTGTAGGTTGACTCATTTGATTCCATCTATGCCGTTTAAAGACCGTACCATTGTTGGCACTTCTGACAAGATTGAACGCATGCCTCTCACTTAGCTAGCCGGATAACTCGTTCCGACCACGAAGCCAAGTAGCTCAACTTAGGTTGGGCCCCATTCTATTAGAGTGCGCACTTTAGATAGTAGTAAGGATATGTGGGGAGCCAGACGTGAGCCAAAGGGCAGGCCGGGCCTAAACGTCCTAACAGCTGGTTGTCCCTGATTGTGCGACACTAGGCGAACCCACGAATTGTGGACCTGAGTTTTACCAAGGTACCTAGGTGACCATTGATCTAGTCTGCCTGGGTTTGTGTTAGGAATAAATTCCATGCTGGTTGAAATTGATTCGAATCACCGTGTCTCCCAGACAGTGAGAAACTTGGCTAGCCCCAACATCATAGTAACTATATTATAGAATGATGGTTATGATGAACATAGAATTATTATACTAGCTATGGTTACTATTGTAATGATACTAAATGATATACCACATGTTTGGCATATGTTAGTTGCTGATCTAGAGATGAATAGCTATAATTAACTTACTGACCAAATTATAAATGTATAGCTGAATTAGCGGCTTTTTATGCAAAATATTGTCAAGCTAGCTCCACTTATAAAGCCTTGCATAATCCTTAGAGTCACCTTATTTTTAGTTTATGACAGGTAAGTCTAGCTGAGTACCTTCTCATACTTAGGGTTTTATTCCCATTATTGTAGATGGTCTAGTTTATCATGGCTATTGCAAGAACTACTTCTGTCCCACTGTGGATGAGGAGTAAGCCCTAGGCAGGCGTCTTTTGTTAATCCCTCTCTTGTGCTTTTGTGGAAGTGTGATCGTGAGCTGGCTCTATATTTAAACAATGTTGTAGATGTTGGTTTCAAACTTTTAATTTGCTTCTGCTACTATCTTACTTGAACATGGTTTGTAATAACCTTAATTTGTACTATGATGGACGAACTGTATTTGTGAACTTTATGTAATGTATGACATGTATGTTCAATCATGTATGATCTTGATTATATGTTGATGGTTAATCGAGACCATTCGTGGTACTCGATGGACTACCAGGTTTATATGGGCTCAAGTATGACAGTGCGATCGCTTGTGGGCTGCTATTGTACTTGTGCTCTTATAAATTGGACGGTTCTGCTATAGCTGGCATCAAAGCAAGATTCAACATTAATTGCCACATGTGTATTTAAAACCAAGGTTTTTGTTTTCCAAAACTAGTTCTTAGCAACTTATAGTTATATATATAGGTGTTTAAAAATAAAGTTTGAATCTAGAGTGTGCCAATGATCACTTTCCTTTATGCCCAGTTATGGATTTCATGTGGCTAATTAAGTACTAACTTGGGGGTTTTCAATTTCATCGTCCATACGGCGTGCTATTGTATGGATGCCATTCACTTGAGTGGTAATGTATGGATCAAATGCCTCTATGCCCAAGGTAAGATGCCACTCATCGTCACAGTGGCATGACCGCAAGATATGAGCATGCGGTCTATGGGGAGAGTTAGCTTTGATACTGAAGTGTATATATGCCTCATATTTATACAAAAGTATTTAATTGCAGGTTAGCTTTGATATAGGCTATATATGCAAGTTTATATGTATATATAGGACATATTTACTCTCAGGTAGCTTTGATATGGAAGTATATATATGGGTATATATATGGAAGTATTTAGCTTGCAACCTAGAGCCCAGATTTACATTCTACATATATAATTGTGGGGTTGGGCTGAAATGAAATTCTTGTGCAAGTACACTAACAGCGAAATGTGTAGCATGACTAGTTACGTTATATATGAGAGAATGCTTGTATGCCACCGTGTATGCCATTAGAAGTTTTAAATTTTCCTAAGTTTGTGAGGACGTACGGAACATGCAGGCATCATGGTAAATCATTATTATTACACTTGCATTATTCCTCCCCTTATGGATTTCTTACTTAGTTATGTAACTCTTATCCATTATGATGTTATCTCACAAGAGTTGCACCATGTTGTTGGTATAGATGGTAGCACTAGCTAGAAGTGAGACTTTCCTATTGATGTTTGGTACCCCTGCCCTACTTTGGAGAGTCTTGCATTATGTGGGGTATTATGAACCGCCCCTCTATTACTAGAATGAAGTATACCTAGAGAGACAACCATGGTATGAAGTACAACTGACCATACCAGATTGTAACCAAGCACCCTTCTAACAGGAATGGAAGGTAGAATCTAAAGGAAGAACTCATTGGGAAGCTACCCAAGTAGTGGCTATTGAGGTGCTAAGTCAGATATGTCCGCAGCACGGGGATGAGCTTACCGGCAGTGCTGTTGGTACTTTTCCTTAGGTGAATCTATCTACAGCAGTATGGGCATAGCGCAACCACAATGCATTAATCTGAGACCGGGATGAGCAGGCAGATAGCTCTAGTCCTGCTATGAGTGCAATGTTTGTAGTGATGAAGATGTTCTATACTCGTTAGGACACCAAGGACTTCTGGTAGGAGTCCTATACCACTTGTAAGGATAGGCTTATGAGGGCCAAAGTTGCACAACGGAAGCTAAGGAAGCATGTGTGTAAGCACAAGAAGGCAGCAAGTGAGGCTCGATGGGAAACTGATCAGGCATATGTAGCATTGGGAAATCTCCACACTCAAATGGAGCAAGTTGATCAGTAGAGAACTACCACCCAAGAGGCAAGACCTGAATGATCAGGCAGTGCTAGCAGGACTACGGGAGCAACTAGAGGCTACTCGCACCGAGGCACTCATAGCTACGTGCCAGCGGATCCAAGTAAACAACCATGTAGCCCCGATAGAAGCAGCATGAAACAGAGCCAAAGCCCTAACCATTCAGCAGGACTATGTCAAGAGGGATTTGCGCTAGCAGCTTGCACAAACCTAGAACATGGTGGTTGATTTTCAGCATGAGGTGCATTTTCTAAACAACCAACAATACCCAATCCTAGATGAGGAAGAGGAAGATTCGGAAATGTTAGTTGAAGATGACAGTTGGGATGAAGAAGTGGAGCTAGAGGATGAAGACGATGCTATCTCTGACCATGATAGGGTGCACGCTGAAGATTAGAGTCACCTAGTGACTAGTTAAAGCGCTAGATGTATCCCTGTTATTCATGTAATGGACTTGTAGCTTGAAGTTTAGTATTCGTGATTTAACTTTGGTGTAATATTGGCACTTTGCATGTTGTCTCACTATGGATTGAGCTTTGATAAAATTCCAGTTTCGTTTTACTAGTGGACTATGACATGCATATTAATGAATTGCGAGTACGATAAGTGATCTAATTAGTGATGTCATGTTGCGAGAACGGATGATTATTGTATGAATTTAAGATTCTCTCTAGTAATTTTAGTTTGGCATGATTACACAATTCATCTACAATCTCTTGACATCATCCAATAATCACTTATTGTTGCAACTTTGCAGATGACTTGCACTCGTGTTGGGGTAGGCACCAGCTGGGGTGGCAACGACAGTGACTTCCCACCACCGCCGTCACCATTTGTGAATGAATTCTTTGCACAGTTCCTAGGTAATCAGAGAGCCATGGAGGATACACTGTGCCTCATTGTGTAGAACACCTGCTCATGCCCATCAGCAACATCATGGGCTTGAGCCAAATCAATATATCTCCTTCAAGGATTTTCAAGACACCAAGCCTCCTATCTTTAAAGAGGCCAAAGAACTGCTCTAGGAGGATGAATGGCTTAATATGATAGAGTAGAAGTTTCATCTATTGAGGGTTACTGAACATCTAAAGGCCAAATATGCGTCCCACCAACTGTAGGGACCGGCCAGGATATGGTGGACCCATTTCCTATCCTCTCTACCTGCCAACTCACAGGTGATATGGGAGCAGTTCAAGTTAGCCTTTAGGGGACATCACATTCCCTCGGGGCTAATGCATATGAAAGTAGCCGTGTTCTTGTGACTTACTCAAGGGACTAAGACCCTTACCGAGTACATGCATGCCTTCAACAATTTGTCCTAATATGCCCTAGGGTTCATTGATACGAAGGAAAAGAAGATAGAAAGCTTCAAGAGAGGCCTTGGCACTAAGCTATTGAAGACTATGGCCAACTCAAGGTGTACCACATACAATGAGTTTCGTCAGCGATGCCTTGACCTAGGAGAACCAAAACAATTTGCACGCAACAGCGAAGGGCCGCAAAAGAGCCCTGAGGCAGATGCCTTAGGATCTTTCTAGTCTAGAGCTCCAGTGGTGGCTAGGCCATAGTTTCATCCACCTAGTGCCTAAGTTTAGGCCTCCTTCACCAAAAGCTTAGGCCAATCGCCCCCAGAAGACATTCCACAGGGCAGTTCACCATTGCCCTACCTAAGAAAAATAGAGAGCAAGGAAGCTCAGCAAGGACCAAGGAGCAATTAGCCATGCTTCAACTATAATCAGTTGGGCCATTGGGCAAAGGAGTGTCCTCATCCCAAGAAGAATGGCAATCAAAACTAGGGTAATCAGAAGTAGGCAAATCCAAAGGCACTGTCCTAAAAACATGCATTACACAGCTGTTGAAGAAATCCCTATAGGAGAAGTTGTCACCTGCTGGTATATTTCTTGTTAACAAACATCCTGCCATTGTTTTATTTGATTCTAGAGCTTCTCATTCATTTATGAGCCAAGCATTTGCATCTAAGTATGATCAAAAAATAATTGAGGTAAACAAGGGTGGTTATAGTATAAGTTCAGCTGGGTCTACTATCTCTACAAATGAAATAGATTAGAGATGTGCTCATCTTGATATAAGAGAAGGAGTACACAATGGATCTAATAGTATTGCCTGGATTAGCCATAGATGTAATCTTAGGCATGAGTTGGATGAGTGACCATGGAGTTCTCATTGACAAATCCACTCGGACAATCATGTTGAGGGAACCTAAGGGGGAGGGTGCTTTTCTAGTGCCACTTCCTAGAAGTTTTGATCTCCAAAACTTGTTTTGTGCTATCCAAGCCACTACCCTCTATGATATTCTAGTGGTTTGTGAATTTCCTAATGTATTTCTATATGAATTGCTAGGTTTACCACCGGATAGGGAGGTGGAATTTAAGATTGAGTTAGTGCCAGGTACAACACCTATCTCGAGAAGACCCTATCAGATGCCACCAAATGAGTTAGCTAAACTTAAAATTCAGCTACAAGAACTTTTGGACAAAGGTCTCATTCAACCTAGTTCATCTCCATGGGGATGTCTAGATTTATTTGTAAAGAAGAAGGACAAGTCCTTGAGAATGTGTGTGAATTATAGGCCGCTTAATGCTGTGACCATTAAGAACAAGTATCATTTGCCTCGTATCGATATTTTGTTCGATCAACTAGCAAAAGCGAAGGTATTCTCTAAGATTGACTTGAGGTCCAGCTATCATCAGATTAAAATTAGGCCAGAGGATGTACGTAAAACCGCTTTCTCCACTAGGTATGGCTTGTATGAGTATTTGATCATGTCTTTTGGACTAACAAATGCTCCTACCTACTTCATGTACTTGATGAATTCGATATTCATGCCCGAGCTTGACAAGTTTATGGTCATGTTTATTGATGATATCTTGATTTATTCAAAGAATGAGGCATACCATGCAAAGCATTTGAGAGTTGTTTTGTCTAGACTGAGGGAACATAAGTTATATGCCAAATTCAGCAAGTGTGAATTCTAGTTGAGCAAAGTACCCTTGTTGGGCCACATCTTATCTAAAGATGAAATTTCTGTAGACCCATCTAAAGTACAAGAGGTCATGTATTGGAAGGCCCCGACTTCGGTTCATGAAGTTCGGAGTTTTCTAGGGCTAGCAGGTTACTATCGTCGTTTCATTCCTAATTTTTCCAAGATAGCTAAGCCCATGACCAGACTACTTCAGAAGGATGAAAAGTTTAGTTCGATGCTAGAGTGTGAAGCTGCTTTTCACACCCTATGGACTTTGCTAACTACCACTCCTATTTTAGCACAACCTGACATTGAAAAGCCTTTCAATGTGTTCTGTGATGCATCGGGTACAGGTTTGGGGTGTGTGCTCATGCAAGAAGGAAGAGTTATTGCCTATGTTTCTTGGCAATTGAGAAAGCATGAAGTCAAGTATCCTACACATGATTTAGAGCTTGGAGTAGTTGTTCATGTGTTAAAAATATGGAGACATTACTTGTTGGGAAATGTATGTCACATATACACTTATCACAAGAGTTTCAAATATATCTTCACTCAACCTAAGCTGAACATGAGACAACGTAGATGGCTAGAGCTGATCAAAGACTATAATTTGGAAGTGCACTACCATCCAGGGAAAGCTAATGTTGCTAGCAGATGCACTCAGTCAGAAATCTCATTGTAACACCTTGGAAGCCTTGTTGGAAGATCGATTTAATTTGCTACATCTTGTGGTGCTACACAATATCACCATCAGTTGCTCACTTGAGAGCAAAATCATAGAACTATAGAAGACTGATGTAGGTGTGTTTCACATTAAGAGAAAGATGAAAGAATAGGAAACCAAACATTTTAGGTTGGATGAAAGAGATGTGCTATGGTTTGAGGACCGACTTGTGGTACCAAAAGACCGAGAACTTAGAAATCAAATTTTAGATGAAGCTCATTCATCCAAGTTGTCTATCCATCCGGGTAGTAGCAAAATGTATCAAGATTTGAAAACTTGTTTTTGGTGGACCAAGATGAAGAAAGAGATCGCCGCCTATGTCGCTAGGTGTGATAATTGTAGTAGAGCAAGGCCATTCATTTGAAATCTGCTGGATTACTTCAGTCGTTGTCTATTCTAGGCTGGAAATGGGAAGAAATAATTATAGACTTTA
This sequence comes from Miscanthus floridulus, assembly GCF_019320115.1. Classification (NCBI taxonomy): domain Eukaryota; kingdom Viridiplantae; phylum Streptophyta; class Magnoliopsida; order Poales; family Poaceae; genus Miscanthus; species Miscanthus floridulus. Next base: position 31,655,511 of record NC_089591.1, on the reverse strand, counting down.
TTATAGGCCTCCCGCTAACACAACAATGTCCACAATTCTATATGGGTCATTGTAGATCGCCTCATGAAGTCAGCACATTTTGTACCGGTTAACACAAGGTATCACGCTAGGAAGTATGCTGAGCTGTACATTTCTCAGGTTGTGAGAGTACAAGGAGTACCAAGGACCATAATCTTAGATTGGGGACCACAGTTTATAGCTTGTTTTTGGAAGCACTTGCACCAGGCCTTGGGAACTAAACTAACCAAAAGTTCTGCATACCATCCACAAACTTCTGGACAGACTAAGCGAGTGAATCAAACCTTAGAAGACATGTTGAGAGCCTGTATAATATCTTCCAAGGGTTCATGGGAGAAATGGCTACATCTAGCTGAGTTCTCCTACAACAACAGTTATTAAGCAAGCATCAAGATGACTCCTTTTGAGGCCTTGTACTAGTAAAAATTGTAGAACTCCCTTGAATTGGATTGAGCCCAGAGAAAGAAGATATTATGGCATTGACTTTGTCACCGAAGCTAAAGAGCAGGTACGCATTATCCAATAGCATATGAAAGTAGCTTAGTCTAGACAAAGAGTTATGCTGATAAATGAAGAAGACCACTAACTTTTGAAGTGGGAGACTATGTGTACATAAAAGTGTCACCCATGAAGGGAGTGCAAAGATTTGGAGTAAAAAGGAAGCTTGCGCCTAGGTATGTAGGCCCATACCAAATTATTGATTGGAAGGGAGAGGTTGCCTACAAGTTACAACTTCCTCTTGAGATGAGTGCGATATTCGATGTCTTCCATGTTTCTCAGTTGAAAAGATGCCTTCGCATACCCAAGGAACCATTGCACCCACCAACATTAAGATCCAATCAGATTTGACATATGAAGAGAAACCAATCTAAGTGCTAGAAGAAATGGAAAGAGTAATACGGAGCAAGGTCATTAAGTTCTATAAGGTGGTGTGGAATAACCACAGTGAACAAGATGCCACATGGGAATGGGAGGATTATTTATGTGAGGTTTATCCCACCTTTTATGAGGAATGGTATGTCTTTCAAATCTTGGGATGGGATTCCTATAAGGGGGAGGGGCTATAACACCCTAGTGATAAGCATTGCATTTGGCATTTTGCATTTCATGAGCACAAGCATCATCCAAACATTCATGAGCAAGAGCATATGCAGTTTCGTTTCATTTACCTTCTCTTTATCACATGTGACGTTGCTTATATACTTACATATGCTTGTAATCATGCATGACCAATGTATCAATGGTTGTGAGGTTATGAAAACACCTCAGACACATCTAGGATGATAAATGGAACAATGTTTATATTCATGACTTAAGCAAATTTTGCTTCTAAGTGTTGGTTTACTTTGAAATGCCATTTTCGTGATGCTAGTTTGACTAAAGTTGAACAGTAGTTTAGAGAGCTTGCATGGCTGTGTGACCTAAATAAAAGTTGTAGTTCTTGTCATGAGTAACAAACTTTAATTAAGGGTCATGACCTAATTCAGTGTCTAACTTAGTCAAATAAGGCTCACAAAAATCAACAAAATGTTGTTTCTAGACTTTGGAAAATTTGTTGTCACAAGCTGATTTCGGTTTCAATGTGCACCACTTTGTAGCATTGTAACTTGTAAACCAGCTCAAATTTTGCCAAACTCATTTAAGCAAAGTTGTAGATCTCTGATAGCTCTACAATTCGTATTAGGGAAGTTTTCATTGAATCGAGCTCGTTTGGGAGTTACATGTACATGAACTTGCTCTGTTAGTAATCCATTGCAGGCCTGAAACCAGCCAAGAAAGCACGACGTCATGGCTGATCGGCAACATGCCATGTCCGCTGCATGGATGCCATACATCGACATTGGGCCCATGCGTCAGGCCAGGGTGAACAGCAAAGGGAGCCGCGTCCCCGCTCGCTCTCCATGTGCGCTCACTCTCTCTGCCTCACATTGCCTCACTCTCTCGCTTGAAGCCGAGTGGAGCAAGCCACCGTTGCCACCGTGCGCCTCAGTCATGCTCGCACACCAACCACCCCGCACCACCATCCAATCCATCTCGCCCATAGCTCCACTTTGACGTGCTTCACCTCACCGAGTCACTAGCACCGCCATTCAAGCAAGGGTAAGGCCGCATTGTGCATCACCATCGCTGCCATGGCCACGGAGCGCCGCCGAGCTCTGAGCTCACCGTGGCCAGCCCTATCCACCACTCCTCCAATCTCTCTCTCTCTTGATTCATCTTTGTCGTAGGTTCTAGAAGCTATAGCCGTAGCTCATTGAGCCGCTACCACATCGCCGGTGCCAGAACGTGAGCCGCACCGCTATTAGCCGAGAGCGCCTATCTGGTCACCGTTCTCTCTCGCAGTTAGGCATTAGGGTTTAGCCTTAGGACGGTGAAGCTCACAGGGAATACGGATGCACGCTTGCATCACCTTTCCCGCCAAAACATCACCATGTCACCACCGTGCCGCCATGCACATGGCCAAGTTTCACCACTGCTCCACCCTGACCTAATCCACGCCGTAGAGCTTCGCTAGGGTTTGTAGATGCCATAGCAGTGCTCGCCAGGCCAGGCCATCGCCGGGGATGGCCGGAGCACCACGGTGAACCGCCGCTGAGCCACCATGCTCGCTAGCAAGCTAGCTCTGGTGATCCTCCAAGAGAACCAAGGGTACTTGTAGGTGCGGAATCAGATGGGGAGCACGTTGGTTCTGAACTCGTCGCCGGTGACCTCAGCGTCGGTGAGCTTTTCACCGGTCAAGCCGGTGCTCTGCTCTATCTCTCTATTGTGTGGACCGAGTTGACCACAGGGGCCCAGTCATCAGTCGCAGCAGGGTGTATACACTAGGTGCACCTAGCTGTAGCGCCCATGAAGGGCACCGTGATGCCTAAGAGGGGGGGGGCTGAATTAGATAGCTTAAATTTCCGATTCTAAGCTATGGCCTCTTTTTCTACCCTTAGCAAAACCTTATGCAAAAGATAAACTATCTAAATGTGCAACTACGATTTTGCTAGTGTGTTGCTATCTCTACCACAAAAGGAGTAATACAAACAATATAAGTGCGGAAGCTAAAGAGCAAGGTAGAGATATGAAAACTCCCATCGACGACTTTGGTATTTTTACTGAGGTATCAAGAAGCGCGCAAGCTTCCCCCTAGTCCTCGTTGGAGCCCCTCGCAAGGGCCAAGCTCCCAGTCGGGTAACTCCATGGATAGCCCTAGGCCTTTCCTATGCGCAAGTGGGTCTCTGGTGTGCCTTCCGGCAAGCCTCTCCTAGACCGTTCCTAGCCGTCTTCACTATCAAGCTTCTAGCCAAACTACCGTAGGCCTTGTTCCCTTTGGTACACGATGGCGGCCACACCACAAACATGGTTCGTGTGATCTCGCAAGACTACAAGCCCCTCTGATGTACAACAATGGTGTACACAAGCACCGAGTGGTAAGAGGTATGCAAACCTCACTAAACACTAGGCCTAAACCTAGAGCAAGCGCATAAGCGGTGGTGTAATCAACCTAAGCACTTCGCAAAGCACCTATGCTAATCACCTAATAAATCACTAAGCACTGTGCAAGTGGAGATCACTAAAATGGTGTAGTAACACCCTTGGTATGTTTCCTTAGCTCCACACTACTCATTTGGCCAGTTGGGGGGTCTATTTATAAGCCCTACTGAGAAAGTAGCCATTGGGGATGAAATCCTGCTTTTCTGCTACTGACCGGACGCTGCTTTCGTCCTAACCAGATGCGTCCGGTCATCCCGACTGTTAGAGCGTGCGATCAATAGATTAGACATTGATGGCATCTGGTAACATGCCACCGAATGTGTCCAGTCGCAATTTGGCCACTCTGGAACCTCTCTATACTCGATCGAACGCTGTAGTTCCTATGTTCGGTCGATATGCTGCCAGCGTCCGGTTAGTACTGAGTGTGTTGCTAGGATGATGAATAGTGCCATCGGTGTGTCTAGTCACTTTCAGTACTCAGTGTCCGGTCGCTGCTACTGATGCCTGCTGTTGCCGAGCCTCTTGATCGGAGCGTCCGATCGCTATATGGACAGTGTCAGGTCACCTCTGTGAGCTCATTTCTTCGTGATCTTGCGTCCGGCTTGGTTCCAATCTTCATGTTTGGACTTTGCTTGATATCTTGGGTCTTCTCTTGTGCTTCTAAGGTCTTGCTTATGGTGTTGATCATTGGATGATCATATCGCCTTCGTCCAAGTCATGTCTTGCACCCTATTGGACTACAAAACAATCACTTGCAAATTCATTAGTCCAATTTGGTTGTGTTGGTCATCAAACACCAAAATCCAAAGTAAATGGGCCTAAGGTCCATTTTCCTTAGAATTTCCCCCTTTTTGGTGATTGATGACAACACGACCAAAACAAGCAAATAATAAAAATTTGGAATTTAAAAACTATTTACTTGCTAGGATGTAATGCAAAGGGCAAGGTTATATGATGCTAAAAGATACCAATTGTAAGGCTAAAGGGTACCACATGTAAACATCTTTGGAAACTTATCTTGCCCTTGCAAATGTCCCCATGTGGCATTATGGATTTAAGCCTTGCTTTTTGGTTCTACAAATTCACCCCATTACATAAACTAATCCATAATCCACTATCCTCCCTTTCTCGGACCATTACCACTTATAAATTATTATGATCGGCTTTTGGTCCTACAATGATTGTGCTTGCTTTTGGTCCTATAAATTCTCCCCCTTTGGAATCAAACACCAAAAAGGATGACATTAGTAGCACAAGGGAGGGTCAAACTTTGTGATCCTTTGTATGTGGAGTGGAATAGGTCACAAAATTTGACTCTCACATTACATAGACTAAGCTCCCCCTAAATATATGCATACATATGTTGGAGAATGTAGTTTATGCATAACTGGCAAATTAATGCTCAAGGGAGTTTAATCTATATAATGCATGGAGAAAGCATATAAATACCAAAGTGAAATCAACATGATGATATCGGTTTAGAAATACCACATGTGGAAACCAATTTGATTTCTACCACTTGCAATAGGTGATGGATATTTGAAGTATGATGCTTAACTCCGAGGACTCCATTTTTCTTGCAATGAGACTACTACACACATGATAAGCTTGAGAAGGTGTTAGTCTCAAAGCATCCAACTTGTAGAGTAACCTCCCCCTAAATTTGTGCACACAAGTATGGAATACTTGTAGGAGACATGCACATTGATTTTAGGATCAACAATACCACTTGAAAGATGACATCACATGAATGTGAGAATCATTTTTGAAGGTGATATCCAGGAGAAATTATCTACAATTTGGACTTTGGCACAGTATTAGATAAACAATTGTAAAACAAGCTATATGCTGTGCTCCTAAACAATTAAAACCATGTAGATTTGCTCCAAGGGTTAAGAATGAAACCGAGCAAGGCCTACCATAAGATATACCTAGTGTATGCAAGACAAAAGATTAAACATGCAAATGCAAACCTTGGCATGAAAAGGAACTAGATGCTAATTGAGATTGCAAGAATTGAATCTTGATACCAATTGTAAGAAATTACATCTAGTTACCTAACATGGGAAGGGGAATTTGGGTCCATATTATTCACTAACCCACTTGGCAATATCCTTGTCCATCATGATGCACCCCATGAAATGCACCCATACTTTGCCAAGTCTCCAAATTCCCCAAAGTCCATTGGACTTCTCACTTCTCTTTCGTTATCCAAACCTTCTTGGTGCCCTTCATATTTGAAATGATTTCCTTTGGCACCCAGAAGTGTTTGACCCCATTGTTGGCTTGCTTGTTCACCTTGATCGCCACCACCTTGCCATTTTTCTTCTTCTTTAACAAGTATGGTGTGGAGGCCTTCTTGTCCACCTTGTTGGTGTAGGTGTTGGAGAGCTTGCTTGTTTGCTTTTTCTCTTTCTTCTTTGCTCCTCCCCCATTCTTCACCTTGCACTCATAGGACTTGTGGCCTTCCTTGTGGCACATGTAGCAAACCATGGTTTGTCCTTCATCAAGCTTCTTCACTCCCTTGACGGTGTTATCTTGATGAAGTTGGGCTTGCTTTGTCTTGCCTTTTACTTGAGTTAAGTCCTTGGTAAGGCGAGCCACTTCTTGCTTGAGTTGCTCATTCTCCATTGCAACCTCTTGTGTGCATGTATCTACAACAACTTTATCAACACAAACTTGGTTGCACAAGGGTGAGTCTAAACATAAATCATTGCAAGAAGTAGAGGCATCCTTTTTAGACATGTCAAAGATAGAACTTTTTTAGGTGCCTCGGTGGGGGTTGTACCGATGGCTTCAAGATTAGCAACTTTATTAGATAGCTCATCACAATGTTTGCACATGGTTTCCATTTTAGCAAGCAAACTTTTATAAGCATCTTGTGAGCTAGCCAACTTTTCTTTTAATTTTTTATTTTTCTTTACAAGTTGCTCATCATTGATTGTGCATTCACTTGTTGTTGCAATAGCCTCAAGTTGCTCAACTTTAGTAGATAGCTCCATATTAAGATTGGCAAAAGTTTCATATTGTTCAAGCAAAGTAGCATAAGCTTGTTGTGAGCTATCTAGTTTTTCTTTTATTTTTCAAGCTTCTTTTGTTGACTAGTGCATACTTTAGCAAAGTTAAGATTTTCTTGCACAATTTATCATAAGAAGGTAGCTCATCATCACTATCACTATCATTGTCACTATCACTTGGGATATAGTTTTTGTTACCTCATGCCATAAGGCACACATGTGAGGTGGTTGATGATGAGTGCTTGTGCCCTCGTCTCTTGTGATGGTCATCTTCTTCACTTGAAGAATCATCCCATGACCTTTTTGATGTGAGGGCTTTGTCCTTGCATGCCTTCTTCTTTGTCTTAGGTGTGGGCATTGTTTGGACAAACTTCCACAAAGTGCCCCTAACTCACCGCATCCATAGGATCCTCTCTTTGTTTGCTCATTTCTTTGATTGGTGAAGATGAAATCTTGAATTTGGATGGGCACACCCTTGATATTGAGCCTTTGGATCATCTTCTCCACCTTGTTGATAAGCTTGATAGATTCTTCATCAAGGTCAGAGGTGGAGGAGGAAGAATGATCATCATCACTTGAATCATCATCATCATCATCCTCATCTTCTTCTTCACCTTCACATGAGGAGCTTGAGCTTGAGCTTGTCTCAACTCGCTTGCACTTCATCTTCTTTTTCTCACTACATGTGAGAGCTTTGCCTTTGCTTGATGAAGAGGCTTCTTCTTGCCCCATCTTGCATGACATTTCAAATGCCACTATCTTGCCAATGACTATGGCCTAGGGTCATGGTGCTCAAGTCCTCCATGTTGTGAAGGATGGTGATGATGCTTGCATATTTCTTTTGTGGTAGCATGGAGATGATCTTCGTCATGATGTCCACATCATCAAGCATTGTTAATCCTATTGAATGGAGCTCATTGATAATTAGATTCAAACGAGAATACATATCACGAACAAGCTCATCATCATTCATTTTAAAGGAATCATAATTTTGTTTAGCTAGACAATGTTTTTGCTCATGGGCATTAGTTGTGCCGTCATGGAGCTCTTGGAGTTTTAACCAAATTTCATGTGCCATATTTAAAGTGAACACTTGGTTAAACACATCTGTGGGGGGGTATGGCCCCTAAGACATGGGCCGCACCATCAGAGGTGGCCTGGCCCACAAGATCAAGGCATGCACGACGCTGCTCGGCGTGCACTGCAAGACATTATATAGTACCAAATAGGATACTTTACTTGTAACCCTGCCCCTCCAGAGTATATAAGGAGAGGTAGGGGTCTTCTACTCGACATCATGTATTCAATACAATACACCAAAGACACAGGACGTAGGGTATTACATCGATCAAATGGCCCGAACCTGTCTAAATCGCTGTCTCTGCGCTTTGTGTCACCATCCGGTTCCTGATCACGCGCATCCCCACCGACAAATCTACCATCGTGGGATACCCCTCGGTGGACTGCCGAGCATATTCTGTCGACAGTTGGCGTGCCAGGTAGGGGTGTGCGCTTGATCCATGGTGAGCCAGATGGATCTCAAATCAACAACGCATTCTCGTCGTCAATCTCATGGAGATCCATCCCGGTCCACGATGATGATTCATCGCTGCTACACCAGCCCCTGCGACAGCAGATCCAATCTCGGAACCACCTTCGAGGTCGTCTTCACCAATAACTCGCCGCCGCTGCCCTCATCAGCCCTCGTCGACGACTCATCGCCGCTACCCTCGGCGGCCTTCACCGACATCCCTCGCCGTCGACTCATCATCACCGCTCGGCAGCCTTCGCCAACATCTTTCGCTGACGTCCCTCGCCATCAACTCGTCGTCACTGCTCGGCGGCCTTCGCCGACATCTTTCGCCAACGTCCGTCGACTCGTTGTCACCGCTCGGCGGCCTTCGCCAACATCTTTCGCCGACGTCCCTCGCCATCGACTCGTCGTCACCGCTCAGTGGCCTTCGCCGACATCTTTTGCCGATGTCCCTCGCCGTTGACTCATCGTCACCGCTCGGTGGCCTTCACCGACATCTTTCGCCGACGTCCCTCGCCGTCGACTCGTCGTCACCGCTCGGCGGCCTTCGCCAACATCTTTCGCCGATGTCCCTCGCCATTGACTTGTCGTCACCGCTCGATGGCCTTCGCCGACATCCTTCACCGATGTCTCTCGCCGTCGAATCATCGTCACCGCTCGGCGGTCCTCACCGACATCCTTCGCCGACGGCCCTCGCCGTTGTCTCGTCGTCATTACTCGACGGCCCTCACCGACATCCCTCGTCGCCGCCGAGCTACAAGTAAGCTGCCTGCGTCACCGACCAGATAACGCTATACACCGCTGACCAGACACTCTGTCTAAAGCTAAGTCACCTTTTAATATTCTTCTAAATATTCTCTAATCTCCATATATCGTCATAATGTTTTTCCGAACTGTTTTCTCCATGTTTGCTCTCCAAATGATTTTCTGAACCCCCAAACAATCCTGTTGATGCTTGGATGCCTCCAGAGATGGCCCTGTCTCCGGCTTCTCCCTACACGTGCTATGGGCTCTGCGCTCTGCGTTATGGGTGATCGGCAGTGGCTCCTTGGTCACGCCTGTTCCTCCTACACGTGCATGGGCTCCACGCTCGATGTTATGGACTATGGGCTAGCTAGGGCTGGAGACTCAGCTACACACTAACTATTCGGGCGGTTTATATTAAACATAAATATATTTTCACGCCAATTGATCACCGAACTGCATACGTCGTTTCATCACCATTGTTGATTTTTCTCTGGAGTTTATTTATTTTTACATCATGTACTACCCGTTCTACATGTTTGTATTGCAGGATCATCGTCCAGGTGATCGGACCACCTGGTGCTCGGACTTCTCCACCAATCAACTGGTCGGACCGCTTGGTTCATGGACTCCGTCACCGACCAGTTGATCGGACTGTTTCGCCGCTCGTGCTTCATCGCTAGCTACGCTGGTTACTCCTCGGCCCTCGGATTCTTCATGCTCGAGGACTAAGTGGGCACACTTCACCACACGGACGTTGTCAGCTACGTCGATGCTCAGACCTCGCCGCCTACGCCGGGCACTCCTTGGTGCTCGGACCTCGCCGCCTACACCAAGGACTCCTCGGTGCTCGGACATCACTGCCTACACCGGGGACTCCTCGGTGCTCGCACCTCGTCGCCTATGCCGGGGACTCCTCGCTCCTTGGTGCTCGGTCATCGACAGCAATGCCGGGGACTCCTCGCTCCTTGGTGCTCGGTCATCGCCAGCGACACCGAGGACTCCTCGGTGCTCGGTCATCGACAGTGATGTCGGAGACTCCTCACTCCTCGGTGCTCGGTCATCGCCAGTGACACCGGGGACTCCTCGCTCCTCGGTGCTCGGTCATCGCCAGCGACACCAGGGACTCCTCGCTCCTCGGTGCTCGGTCATCGCCAGCGATGTCGGGGACTCCTCGGTGCTCAGACATCGTCGCCTACGCCGAGGACTCCTCGCTCCTCGGTGCTCGGTCATCGACAGCGATGCCGGGGACTCCTCGCTCCTCGGTGCTCGGTCATTGCCAGCGACGCCGGGGACTCCTCGCTCCTCGGTGCTCGGTCATTGCCAGCAATGTCGGGGACTCCTCGGTGCTTAGACATCGCCGCCTACGCCGAGGACTCCTTGCTCCTCGGTGCTCGATCATCGACAGCGACGCCGGAGACTCCTCGCTCCTCGATGCTCGATCATCGCCAGCGACACCGGGGACTCCTCGCTCCTCGGTGCTCGGTCATCACCAGCGACGCCGAGGACTCCTCGCTCCTCAGTGCTTGGTCATCACCAGCGACGTCAGGGACTCCTCGGTGCTCAGACATCGCCGCCTACGCCGGGGACTCCTCGCTCCTCGGTGCTCGGTCATCGACAGCGACGCCAGGGACTCCTCGCTCCTCGGTGCTCGGACATCGCCAGTGATGCCGAGGACTCCTCGCTCCTCGGTGCTCGGTCATCGCCGCCTATGCCGAGGACTCCTCGCTCCTCGGTGCTCGAACATCGCCAGTGACGCCAGGGACTCCTCGCTCCTCGATGCTTGGTCATCGCCGCCTACGCCGGGGACTCCTCGCTCCTCGGTGCTCGGTCATCGCCACCTACGCCAGGGACTCCTCGCTCCTCGATGCTCGGACATCGCTAGTGACGCTGGGGATCCCTCGCTCCTCGGTGCTCGGACATCGCCAGTGACGTCAGGAACTCCTCGCTCCTTGGTGCTCGGTCATCGCCAGCGACGCTGGGGACTCCTCGCTCCTCGGTGCTCGGTCATCGCCAGTGACACCGGGGACTCCTCGCTCCTCAGTGCTCGGTCATCGCCAGCAATGCTGGGGACTCCCTTGCTTCTCAAATCTTGCTATGTCTCGTCGGTGTGCTATCAAGCTGCTCCATGCTGTTTGGATCAGGGTGCTGATCTTGGGCAGCACGTCTGGGGTCTTGATATGTGCATGTCAGACGACGTCGGCAAGCTTTCAGACTTCTTTGACCCTGCTACAAGATTCATTCTTCATCTTCCAGCAGGCTAGGGGACTAAGTGGGCACACTTCACCTTGCGGTGAATGTGCTTATTCTCATCTCGAGGCTACGCCCGGGGACTGGCTGCCTGCTCGGCTAGTCTTCTACTTTATGACCCTGGCACCACGTGACTGTGTCACCTTACTGTCAGGCTCAGGGACTAACTGTGGGGGGTATGGCCCCCAAGACATGGGCCGCACCATCGGAGGTGGCCCGGCCCACAAGATCAAGGCATGCACGGCGCTGCTCGGCGTGCACCACAAGACATTGTATAGTACCAAATAGGATACTTTACTTGTAACCCTGCCCCTCCAGAGTATATAAGGAGAGGCAGGGGTCTTCTACTCGACATCATGTATTCAATACAATACATCAAAGACACAGGACATAGGGTATTACGTCGATCAGACGGCCCGAACCTATCTAAATCGCTGTCTCTGCGCTTTGTGTCACCATCCGGTTCCTGATCACGTGCATCCCCACCGACAAATCTACCATCATGGGATACCCCTCGGTGGACTGCCGAGCATATTCTATCAACAACATCCATGCTAAAAGATTCAAACAAGCAATTTTTAGCTCTAGCATTGAAATGAATTTCTTTTTCTTCACTCTTTGTGGGTTTATCAGTATTCTTAATGGGTTTCATCCTATCACGAGTGACTCTCCAAACACCCAAATCTACCGCCTTAAGGTGACAATCTATTCTAGTTTTATAGTAGGGGAAGTTAGTGCCGTTAAAGTGCGGAGGCCTAGAGATATCCATCCCAACCACTATAAATAGCATCGGCTTAACGGTGGTTAAGCCAAAGGTCCAAATTAAGCCAACTGGCTCCGATACCACTTGTAGGGGACCATGACACCTAAGAGGGGGGGGGGGGTGAATTAGGCAGCTTAAAATTCAGATTCTAAACTATGGCCTCTTTTTCTACCCTTAGCAAAACCATACGCAAAAGATAAACTATCAAAATGTGCAACTATGGTTTTGCTAGTGTGTTGCTATCTCTACCGCAAAAGGAGTAATACAAACTAATGCAAATGCGGAAGCTAAAGAGCAAGGTAGAGATATGCAAACTCTCAGTCGATGACTCTAGTATTTTTACTGAGGTATTGAGAAGCGCACAAGCTTCCCCCTAGTCCTTGTTGGAGCCCCTCGCAAGGGCCAAGCTCCCAGTCGGGTAACTCCATGGATAGTCCCAGGCCTTCCTCACTGCTGTAAGTGGGTCTTTGGTGTGCCTTCTGGCAAGCCTCTCCCTAGACCGCTCCCATCCGCCTTCACTTTCAAGCTTCTAGCCAAACTACCACAGGCCTTGTTCCCTTTAGTACATGGTGGCGGCCACACCACAAACATGGTTTGTGTGATCTCGCAAGACTACAAGCCCCTTCGATGTACAATAATGGTGCGCGCAAGCATCGAGTGGTAAGAGGTATGCAAACCTCACTAAACACTAGGCCTAAACCTAGAGCAAGCGCATAAGCGGTGGTCTAATCAACCAAAGCACTTCGCAAAGCACCTATGCTAATCACCTAATAAATCACTAAGCACTATGCAAGTGGAGATCACTAAAATGGTGTAGTAACACCCTTGGTATGTTTCCTTAGCTCCACACAACTCATTTGGCCAGTTACAGGGTCTATTTATAAGCCCCACTAAGAAAGTAGCCGTTGAGGATAAAATCCTGCTTTTTTGCTACTCACCGAACGCTACTTTCGTCCTAATGGGACGTGTTTCGGATGTCCCGACCATTAGAGCGCACGGTCAACTGATCGAACGCTGATGGCATCCGGTCACATGCCACCGGACCTATCCAGTTGCAATTTCGCCGCTCTAGAACCTCTATATACTCGATCAGATGATGTAGTTCATGTGTCCGGTCGATTTGTCACCAGCGTCCGGTTAGTACTGAGTGTGTTGCTGGGATGATGAATAGTGCCACTAGTGCGTCCGGTCACTTTTAGTACTCAGCGTTCGGTCGCTGCTGCTGGCGCCTACTATTGCCAAGCCTCTTGATCGGAGCGTTCGGATCGCTATATGGACATCATCCGGTCACCTCTATGAGCTCGTTTCTTCACTGATCTTACGTCTGGCTTGGTTCCAATCATCGTGCTTGGACTTTGCTTGATATCTTGGGTTTTCTCTTCTGCTTCTAAGGTCTTGCTTGTGGTGTTGATTATCAGATCATCACGTCGCCTTCGTCCAAGTCACGTATTGCACCCTATTGGACTACAAAATAATCACTTGTAAATTCATTAGTCTAATTTAGTTGTGTTGGTCATCAAACACCAAAATCCAAAGTAAATGGGCCTAGGGTCCATTTTTCTTACAGCCCTGATTTGAAATTCGATTTTCTTTATTAATTTTTTACAGATTTAGTTACAAACTTCAAAAATTCATATCTGGAGCTAGGAGTATCCAAATGAGGTGAACCAAATTTTGTTAGATTCATCATGAAGTATACTATTTGATAAAAATATTAAATCTACTATTTAGGGTATTCTTCTAGGAGAATTAAATTGAGCAAGACAAGTACTTTTAAAGTAGTTTATATCTTGTAAATTGCATAAGTTGAGCAAGAATGGTGATAAAATTATGATTCCAATTCTACTAGTCTTCTGTTGACATGCTCTAGCTAGGAAAAATACTAAACCTATAGTAGGCATTGTTGAAATATGGTCTTCATATTTAATCCTAATTAAATGCTAGCTTCTAGTGAAAATAAATGGGGTAAAAATACATAACATATGATCATACAAATTTTTACATAGTATTCTCATGCTAGGAGGAATGTAATAAAAATATTAAATATGTTTCTTGACACTTTTCACTGTGCCAAACTATTTTTGCTAAAATAAGCATTTGTAACTTGTCATTTTTGTAGAGGTAGCTATACTTATCCAAATGGCATAAAATGTGTATAGTAGACTATTATTTTCAATTGTAGGCTACTATATTGTTTTTAGAATTTATTGAGCAATGGAAATATTTATCCTTTAAACCACCTTACTATCTAAGGAAATTAATAAATGAATATAAATAAATTAGTTATGTTTAACCAAGATGTTTTTTGTGGTGCTTGTGATGCATATGATCTGTTGATGTTATTAGTTAGGCTTAGAAGTAGTTGTTTGTATGCAACTAGTTAATTATTGCTTTATAATTCAACTAGATGGCTGCATGTATAGTTTTTGTTATGGTGTTAATTTCATGATGATAATGATCTTTTTTGTAAAGATAGTTAATAACAAAGTTGTAGATAACTCACTTATCTACCTGGTATTAAATTTTCATAGTCATAGGTCTTATGATTTAAGAATTATGGCTGTTATAAGTCTGTTATAAAAAATGCTTACTCTCTAGATAGATCTGAAAGATTGAATTGTTTGACCTAGATAACTCCTGAATCACATTAAGATGATTAAAATAAAGTTCTAGGCAATTTTATAAGATTTCTAGAAAGTCCACAACCATATTATTTTGATGTGTATAACTCCAGTTATGATCAAAACAAGTGGCTACTATCTTGTAGTCCAGAAAATGATTTACATAAGTGTTTGTTTAAGTTAATAGAGAAGAGATATGGGCCTACTCAGTAAAATAAGATGTAACTTGTTATCACCTTTATACAATGCTATTGAAAACACCTATGAGGATACATTTCATCACACCATATCATATCATACATGTCATTATATATGCATCCATAATATCTTATTTCATGCTCATGCATATAGGATCGTCCGAAGGGATAACTCTTTTAGAGTTCAACGAAGAAAAAGAGGAGGATCAGTAGGAGACACCTCAGGTCATAGCTCTAGAAGGAGAAGAGAAAACCCTTGAGGACCTCCTTGAGTTCTCGTATCATAGGCCAACCTCTTTCCTTAAAGGCAAGCCCCGGAGCATTTTAAGCCTCCCATGTTTTACAAAATATCACTTGAGTCCTTTATTTTTGATGCATTAGGTTATAAGAGTTGAATTGGAAAACACTTGATGCATAGAACTATATTGTCCATATATATATACCTTTAACCCTATGTAGGTCCAGGATCAAATATATGCTTAGCCATGCTTAGACCGATAGAAGTAGGGTGATTTCTTGTCACCTATGAGATATAGGTGCATTTCGAAGCATGATTGGCTATATTTGCTATTGTAGAACAGAACCATGGGGTAATGTACCTAGAGGCCGGGCGGAGTCTATGTGTAGGTTGACTCATGTGATTTCGTCTATGCCGGTTAAGGACCATACCTGTTGTTTGCACTTTTGATAAGATTGAATGCATGCCTTTCACTTAGCTAGCCGGATAACTCATTTCGATCAGTGAAGCCGAGTAGCTCAACTTAGGCTAGGTCCCATTCTATTAGACTACGCACTCTAGATGGTAGTAAGGATGTGCGGGGAGCCTAGATGTGAGCCCAAGGGTAGGCTGGGCCTGAACGTCCTGGCAGCTGGTTGTCCCTGATTGTGTGGCACTGGGCGAACCCATGAAATATGGACCTGAGTTGTACCAAAGGTGACCTAAGGTGACCGTTGATCTAGTCTGCCTAGGGTTTGTGTTAGGAATAATTTTTTCAGTTGGTTGAAATCAATTCAAATCGCTATCTCTCCTAGATAGTGAGAAACTTGGCTAGCCCCAACATCATAGTAACTGTATTATGGAATGATGGTTATGATGAACATGGAATTATTATACCGGCTATGGTTACTATTGTTATGCTTCTAAATGATATACCACATGTTTGGCATAAGTCAGTTGCTAATCTAGAGATGAATAGCTATAATTAACTTGATGATCGAATTATAAATGTATAGCTGAATTAGCGGCTTTTTATGCAAAATGTTGTCAAGCTAGCTCCACTTATAAAGCCTTGCATAATCCTTGGAGTCACCTTATTTTTGGTTTGTGATGGGTAAGTCTAGCTGAGTACCTTCTCATACTCAAGTTTTATTCCCATTGTTGCAGATGGTAAAAGTTTATCATGGCTATTGCAAGAACTGCTTCTATCCTGCCGTGGACGAGGAGTAAGCCCCGGGCAGGCGTCTATTGTTAATCCCTCTCTTATGCTTTTGTGGAAGTGTGATCATGAGCTGGCACTATATTTAAACAATGTTGTAGATGTTGGTTTCAAACTTTTAATTTGATTCCGCTACTATCTTACCTGAATGTGGTTTGTAATAACCTTAATTCGTACTCTGATGGACGAACTATATTTGTGAACTTTATGTAACATGTGACATGTATGTTGAATCATGTATGATCTTGGTTGTATGTTGATGGTTAATCAAGACCCTTCATGGTACTCGATGGACTAATGGGTTTATATGGGCTCAAGTATGGTAGTGCGATCGCTTGCGGGCTGCTATTGTACTTGTGCTCTTATAAATTGGATAGTTCTGCTACATAGCGGGACAAGTTATTGAAGGCATGCATATACTCTATAAGAGTCTTGGTCCCTTGGGTGAGCTTCATGAACTCGGCTGCCTTCATATGCATCAGCCCTGGGGGAATATGATGCCCCCTAAAGGCTGCCTTGAATTACTCCTAGGTAACATTTGCTCCAGCAGGTAAGGTAGACAAATAATGAGTCCACTAGATACATGCAGGCCCCTATAGTTTATGCGATGCATACTCGGCCTTCATCATTTCGGTGACCCTCAATAGATGGAACTTCTATTCAATAGTGTTCAACCACTGATCAGCCTAGAGCGGTTCTTCTACCTCTTTAAAGATAGGAGGCTTAGTCTCTAGAAAGTCCTTGAATGTACTGTATTGATTTGGCTCTGGCCCCTGATTCTACTGGCAGGCATGGGCTGTGTTCTACTGCAATGAGGTGCAGTGTTTCTTCCATCGCTCTTTGATTCCCCAAGAACTACATGAAAAATTTGTTCATGGAAGGTGGCGATGGTGGTGGGAGGTCACCATCATTGCCACTATTTTGGCTGGTGCTGGTCCCAGCGCGTGTGTGAGGCGTCTGCAAAATTGCAAGCAATAAGTGATTATTGGATGATGTAAGAGATTGCCGAAGAATTGTATAATCATGCCAAACTAATATTACTGGAGAGAATCTTAAATTCATACAATAAAACAGAGGCACAATAGTTCATTCTCACAACATAACATCACCAATTTGATCACTTATCATACTCGCAACACGGTAACATGCATGTCACATTTCACTAGCAAAACAAAACTGGGACTTAATTAAAATTCCAACCATCATGGACCAAAATGCAAGGTTCCAATGTTACATCAATGATACATTCGAAGATCGAAACTTAAACTACATGTCCATTACATAAAAGATAAAAAAAGATACGGAACTAGCGCATCTAGCTAATCACTATAGCTGAGTCAGGGCTCAAAGTGGTCATTATCAACACCAAACATATAATCACCATGGTAGTCCTCCTAGGGCTCGACCTCCTCCTCAGACTCCTCCTTGACATCCTCCATGCCATCATCATCAGCAACCAATACATTTGGATCTTCTTCCGCTGTGGCTACTAGGTGAGGAATAGGATTAATGATGTTGTTGAGGCGATGAACATCATGCTGAAAGCTCTAGCAATGGTGTTCTGGTGCTCCTGAATCTGATGTCGATACTTCGCCTCCCTCCTATGGTAGTCATTTTCTAGCCGCCCTGCTAGAACCATAGTCCTAGTCCTAACCTCCTCTCTAGCCTCTTTAAGATGGTAGGCCTCATCCCTCTACTAGGATGGCCTACACTCTCTTAGCTTGGGCGGCCCATGTCTCTTCCTATGCTATGTTCCTATCTGCAAAAACATTCTCCATCTGAGTCTGGAGGGCTCCCAACACTGTATGAGCGTCAGAAATGTCCCAAAGAGCCTCCCTAGCTGTCTTCTTGTGCTTATGCACATGCTTCTTCAGCCTTTGCTGTACTTCCCTAGCTTCCATGAGCTTGTTCACACAGATGTTATAAGACTCTAGGCTAGAAATAGCGGGCATCTTCTTAGGCATAAAACATCTCCATGACAACGAACATAGCATTCATAGCAGGACTCGAGCTCTATGCCCGCTTGTCACTGTCCCACACCATAGAAACACGATCATGTTGTCTCCAAACTGCCATAGCTGGATCCACCTGAGGAATAGATCCCGCTGCACTATTGGTGAGTGAATCATCATGCTACTAACAAACTATGCTCAAGATCTTAAAGGCTACCACTTGAGCGCCTTCCCAAGGGGTTCTTCCCTCAGACTCTACTTTCTAGCCCTGGTACTATGGTGCCCATGTACAAGCTGTAATGGACACTTGCACCTCAAACCATGGTTCCTCTTGCACATGCCTCTGTGTCCAAAAGTATTGGGGTGGCTCTATGTACCCCACAAAATACAACACTTTCTAGAATGAGGCAGGTGTGCCAAAGATACCCAAGAACTGCCTCGTTCCCTTCTAGTGGGTAATAGGCTGCCATCTGTAGCAAAATGGTGCAACTCTCAGTGAGAACAACATTATAATAGCAAAGAGTTACTTAACTGAATAAGAAACATATAAGGGGAGGAACAATGCAAGTATGTAATGAATGATTTATCATGATGCATGCACGTTCCATATGTCCTCACAAACCTAGGAAAAATTGAAACTTCTAGCGAAATACACAGTGGCATACATATGTTCTCTCATAATAAAACATAACTAGTCGGGCTACACATTTCGCTGTTAGCGTACCTGCACAAGAGTTTCATTTCAGCCCAACCCTAGAATTATATAAATACTAGAAATAAAAATCTAGGCTCTAGGTTGAATACTAAATACTTCCATATATATACCGATATATATACACTTCCGTATCAAAGCTACCCTAAAGTAAATACGTCCCATATATACCTATAAATATGCATATACAGCCGTATCAAACCTAACCCACAATTAAATACCTTAGTATATATATATGAGACATATATATACTTCAGTATCAAAGCTACCTGTCAATACAGAATTTTCGTCCCGTGTTGAGGACACACGCAACAAGCCGGAAGGGTTTGCTCGATGGAGCTGTAGATCCGCCTAGCTTCAGCATAGGGGTAGTCGATCCTACGCACTCCTCTCGAGACATGCCAGTCAATTTGACCCTATAATTGATAAGGAGAGAAAGTTCATCAGTAATTAAGGGAGGAACTTGCCGGTGTTGCTAGACAGTCCCGAATGTGCGGCTATGAGAGCCGATATGAAAGGAGATAGACTAAATAGTCGATTCCAGCATATTCATGAGAATAAATCGATTAAAGCTCATTGGGTTGTATAAGAAGAATCGGTTATCATTTAGGGTAAATGTCATTATTCGAACAGATATTAATCAATGGCAATAAGATGTCAACAATGATCGGTTTGTGCTGAGCCAATGATTACAAGTAACCGAACCCCTTTTTATATAAAGAAACAATTCAACACCATTTAACTATTTGATAAAGATAAATCTAATGAACATGTTAGATCTCATCTATCGCTATGACTAGTGGGGCATGAGGCAGGAACATGCAGGCTATAGAAATAACAATAGACTTGACGACCCTAACTCATTACTAATATTAGTGGGGCATGAGGCAGAATCATGCAGGCCAGTAATACAATAATAAGATCATGGGGCTAACATATCTTTCAACCTATCTTTACTTCAACGGTTTCATGATGCGAGCTATTCGTGAAAGCACTCAATATCGGCTAAAACAGCCGATTCAGGCATAGCGCACAGCTAAAGTCATGCCTTGTCAGAAATAGATCTAAAAAATAATGATCCCCACTCCACGGTGCTAACAGTGGGGTATGAGGTAGAATCACACAGGCCATAATAACGGGCCATGGAATGGTTCTTGCTAGCCAATAAATCTACTCAAGACACAACACGCCTTAACCGCACTGCTATGCCTGATCATGATTGACATAAAATAGCCGATAAAACATAACTCATCATTTAAGGTGTAGATTAGATCAATTTAGATTAGCAAACGATGAGCTAAACAAGATATAAGGCTGATCTAGATCAATCCCAATCGAGTAGAGTGATATTGCTATAATTAGATAAATAATGAAAGCAATAAGCAATATCGGTAACTTAATGAATCTACCAAAGGCTGCCATCCTAAGGTAGAGCCGATAACTTGACCTTGATCTAGTTCATGTAGTGGGGGTCGATCGGATCGATGCAGCGATACTTGAACTAGGCAAGAGTCGATAACTAACTTATACCAGAGTTACAGTGGAGGTCGACCGGATTGATGCATCCGTACGAATAGAGGTATAAGGCATGACTGGTACTTACAACAAGCAGTGGAGGTCGACCAGGATCGATGCAGCCATACTTGCTGAAGAACTCACCGAGATCTACTCTACTCCTACTCCTAAGGGATGGCTGGAGCCAAAAAAGTAAATAACTTGTATATTGGATTGATTGTTGTTCTTTACAATAGCCGGGGCTTGATATTTATACCCAGGACCTACGCATGACTCTTGTCTAAGCACGACTCATCACAATTTTTGACCCTAAAGAAATCATTCCTAATTTAAGATAACTTGAACTCTAATCTTTCTCTTTTTGTAGAGTCCAACATGTTTCATCCTGGTGCTGAATGTAGCCTTTGTCGTTATCCGCTGGCGCTATCTGAAGAAAGCTGGTTCCAATTTTTGCATCCAAATCAGCTGGTTCTGATCTGCACGTAATTGATTCCTTAATGACATGATCTTGGGAGCTTTCGAGTCCCTGTGACTCTTCTTCCAAATTCTGGTGTAAACACTACCTCTCCCCTTAGACCGCACACTCACATCTTGCGGTCATGCCACTCATCATCTTACCTTGGGCGTAGAGGTATTTGATCCATACATTACCACTCAAGTGAATGGCATCCATACAATAGCACGCCATATGGATGACGAAAATAAAAAACCCCATGTTAGTACTTATTTAGCCACCTAAAATCCTTAACTGGGCATAAGGGAAATGATCACTGGCACACCTTATATTCAAATTTTAGATTTGAACACCTATTTATATATAGCTATAAGTTTGCCAAAACTGGTTTTTGTAAAACAAAGACTTTCATTTTAAATAAACATATGGCAATAATGTTGAATCTTGCTCTGATGCCAGCTGTAATAGAACTGTCTAATTTATAAGAGTACAAGTACAATGGCAACCCACAAGCGGTCGCACTATCATACTTGAGCCCATATAAACCCGTAGTTCGTCGAGTACCACGAAGGGTCTTGATTCATCACCAACATACAACCAAAATCATACATGATTCAACATACATGCCACATGTTACATGGAGTTCACAAATACATTGCCATACATCAGAGTACGATTAAAGTTATTACAAACTAAGTTCAAATAAAGTAGTAGCGGAAGCAAAGTAGTTTTTAAACCAACATCTCACACCATTGTTCAAATACTTGCCAGTCCATGATCACAACCCACAAAAGCATCAAAGATTAGATATATAAATAGAAGCACCTTGCCTATGGTTGTCTCACCCACCTGACCACGGTGGACACTCAGAACGCCCCTAACGTGGTGTACGGTATGTTTTTACTGCATAGATCTAAGGCTATAGTGCTATTTGATCCTGGTGCTACATGTTCATATGTGTCTACCAAGTTTGCACGAGAGCATAACCTACCCATAACTCCACAAAGAGTGCCCATAGACACTAGTTCACCTTTGGGCAACTTCTGATGCACCAAGAGATGTCAGGGAGTGAACATCACCATTTAGGATCACCCTTTTCTAGCTGATCTTACCTTGCTTCCCTCTGAAGGACTGGATGTCATACTAGGGATGGATTGGTTGACTCAACATGAGGGAGTAAATATCTTGCTCACCATAGTATGTGGAGATAACACACCCGAGTGGTCACGTAATCCGATGTGAGCCCTACCTTGAGAAGACGGTTTCCATGTTATGTGCCTTGGAAGCCAAGTTAGTCGAGCAGGTGATCGTAGTATGTGAGTACCCTGATGTGTTCCCTGAAGAGCTGCTAGGTATGCCACCTGACCGAGATGTGGAGTTTGTGATCGACCTTCTACTTGGTACGAGACCTATTGCTAAGAGGCCCTACCGCATGTCGGTTGATGAGCTAGAGGAATTCAAGAAATAGCTTAGGGAGTTGTCTGACAAGGGGTACATTAGGCCTAGTGCTTCACCCTAGGGTTTCCCTATCTTGTTTGTGAAGAAGAAGGATGGTTCCATGAGGATGTGCATTGACTACCGGAACTTGAATGTTGTGATTGTCAGGAACAAGTACCCACTGACGAGGATAGATGATCTGCTAGACCAGCTGGGGAATGCCAAGTGTAACACCCTAGTGTTAAGCCTAGCATTTGGCACTTGCATTTCATGAGCATAAGCATCATCCAAGCATTCATGAGCATGAGCATATGAAGTTTCATTTTATTCACCTTCTTTTTATCACATGTGATGTTGCTCATATACTTAATTATGCTTGTAATCATATGTGACCAATGCATGATATGGTTGTGAGGTGACTACAATACCTTAGACATATCTAGGATGGTGAATCGAACAACTTTTGTATTCATGACATGAACCAATTTTGCTTCTAAGTGTTGGTTTACTTTGAAATGCCATTTTTATGATGCTAGTTTGACCAAAGTTGAACAATAGTTTAGATTGTTTGCATGGCTATGTGACCTAAATAAAAGTTGTAGTTCACATCATGGGTAACAAACTTTATTTAAGGGTCATGAGCTGAATCAGTGTCTAACATGGTCAAATAGAGCTCACAAGTATCAACAAAATGTTGTTTTCAAAACCTAAAATTTCGCTCTTTAACTGAATTTTTGTTTCAAAGTACCTTGCTTTGGAGCACTGTAGTTTGAAAACCATTGGGAATTAGGCCAAACTCCTTTAAGAAATCTTGAAGTACTCATGTAGCTCTACACTTTGTATTAATGAAGTTTTCAAAAATTAGCCATGATTTGGCAGATTTGGAGGTTCAAAAACATGCTATCAGTCAGCTCCTTCACCGGTCTGAATTGGCCAGAGCAGCAACATCATGGCTGACCATGCTCAGGCCACGGCTGCCACCTAGTGGTCGTACACTGGCGATGGTCCCACCAGTCAGGCCGATGTGGGCAGCAAAATGGTAGCGACACACCCTCTCCTCACTCGCTCTCACTTGCCTCGCTCTGCCTCTCTCTCGCCCTTGCTGCGCCTAAGCGAAGCTACATCATGCCGCGCCATTGCCACCGACCTCCACCGAGCTCGTGCGCCACCGCCATCGTGCCATTCTTCGATAGCTCGTGCACACAGCTCCACCACACCTCACTCCACCTTGCTGACCCTCTAGCATCACCGTTCAAGCATTGGTATAGCCGCAGTTCAAGTTCACCGTTGCCGCGCCCTCACCGAAGCACCGCCGAGCTTGCGCTTGCCATGGTCGTGTTCCACCGGGCCATCTCGCTCACGTGTTCCTCTCGTTAGGGTTAGGTTAGAGCTAGGTCTAACTCAAGGCAAGAGCCTAAGGCCGATGCCGACCTCATCGGAGTAGAACACTGTCGTGCCACCATGCCACCATGCACATGGCCAAGCCTCACCGCCGCTTCGCCATGACTCGATCCGCACCGTAGAGCTTCGCTAGGGTTAGTAAATGTCGTAGCTATGCTCGCTTGGCCATGTCGTCGCTAGAGGCGACGAGTCCGCCACCGCGCACCACTGTCGAGCCGCCATGCTTATCGGTGAGGTAGCTCCGATGATCCTCTGAGCAAACCTAGGGTACCAGAAGATGCACATTATGATGGGGAACACAACGGCGGTGACCTCATTGCCTGTAACCTCGCCATCGGTGAGTTCTCGCCGGTTAGAGTGTCGCCTCTGCTCTGTGCATCTGTCCAGTCAGTCCTGTTGACTGTGGGCCCCTACTATCAGTCGCAGTGGGTGTATGGACCGGGTGCACCTAGCTGTAGCGCTCGAGTTGAAATTTGATTTTCTTTATTTATTTTTCACAAATTTTGTTGCTAACTTTCAAAAATTATATCTGGAGCTAGGAGTATCCAAATGGGGTAAACAAAATTTTGTTGGATTCATCATGAAGAGTACTATTTGATAAAAATATGAAATATACTACTTAGGGTATTTTTCTAGGAGAATTAAATTGAGCAAGATAAGTGCTTTTAAATTAGGTTATATCTTGTAAAATGCATAACTTGAGCTAGGAAGATGGTAAACTTGTGATTCCAATTTTGCTGGTCTTGTGTTGACATGCTCTAGCTAGGAAAAAATACTAAACCTATAGTAGACATACTTGTAACATAGGTCTTCCTATTTAATCTTAATTAATTGCTAGATTCTGGTGAAATTAATTAGGGGCAAAATACATAATATATGATCATACAAATTTTAACACAATATTCTCATGCTAGGAGGAAAGTAAGAAAAATACTAAATCTATTGCTTGACACTTTTCACTATGCTAAACTATTTTTGCTAAAATAAGCATATGTAACTTGTCATTTTTGTAGAGGTAGCTATACTTATCCAAATGACATGAAATTTCTACAGTAGACTATTAGGGTCATGTGTAGCCTACTGTAAGTTTCTCAGAATTTATTGAGCTCTAGAAATATTTATTCTGCAAATCACCTTATTATCTAAGGAAATTAATAAATGAATATAAATAAATTAGTTAGGCTTAACCATGATGTTTTATGTGGTGTGTGTGATGCATATAATCTTTTGATACTATTAGTGATGGTTAGAAGTATTTGTTTATAGGCATCTAGTTAATTATTGCTTTATAATTCAACTAGATGACTGCATGTGTAGTTTATGTTGTGGTGATGATTTCATGATGATAATAATCTTTTCTATAAAGATGGTTAATAACAAAGTTGTAGATAACTTACTTATCTACCTTGTGTTAAGTTTTCATAGTTAGAGGCCTTATGGTTTGAGAATTATGGTGGTCGTAAATCTGCTATCTGAAATGCTTGCTCTCTGGATAGATCTGAAATATTGAATTGTTTGACCTACATAACTACTGAATCACATTAAGATGATTAAAAAGAGAGTTGTAGGCAATTTCATAAGCTTTCCAGAATGTCTACAACCATAATATTTTGATGTGTATAACTCCAGTTATCGTCAAAACAAGTGGCTTACTGTCTTGTAGTCCAGAAAATGATTTACATAAGTGTTTGTTTAAGTTACTAGAGAAGAGATATGCACCTACTCAGTAAAAGAAAATGTAACTTGTTATCACCTTAATGCAATGCTGTTGAGAACACTTATGAGGATGCATTTCATCACACCATATCATATCATGCATGTCAGTATATATGCATTTGTGATATCTTATTTCATGCTCATGCATATAGGATCGTCCGAAGGGGATCACTCTATTGGAATTCAATGAAGAAGAAGAGGAACATCAGGAGGCACCTTAGCTCATAGCTCTAGAAGGTGAGGAGCAACCTCTTGAGGACCTACCTGAGTGCCCTGGATCATAGGCCAACTTTCTTTATCAAAGGCAAGCCCCAGAGCATTCTAAGTCTCCCATGTTTTACAAAACATCACTTGAGTGTTTCATGTTTGATGCATTAGGTTATAAGAGTTAGTTGGAAACACTTGATGCATAGAACTACCTTGTCTAGGATATATACCTTTAACCCTATGTAGATCCAGGATTGAATATATGCTTAGCTATGCTTATACTGGTAGAAGTCATGTGATTTCCTGTCACTTGCGAGATATAGGTGGGCACTGAACCACGGTTGGCTATATTTGCTATCGTGTAAAAGAACCATGGATGTTGTAAATCGAGGCCAAACGGAGTCTATGTTGTAGGTTGACTCATGTGATTCTGTCTGCGCCAATTAAGGATTGTACTAGTTGTTGGTCCTCGGTCATTTTGAACGCATGCCTCTCACTTAGCTAGCCGGATAACTCGTTCTGACCGCAAAGTCGAGTAGCTCAACTTAGGCCTGGCCCCATTCTGTAAAAGTGCACACTTTGGATGGTAGTAAGGATGTGCGGGGAGCCAAATGTGAGCCCAATGGCAAGGTAGTCCTGATCATCCTTGCAGCTAGTTGTCTCTGATTGTACAGGCAGTTGATCGAACCCTGTGAAATGTGGACCTAAGTTGTACCAAAGGTGACCTAATGGTGACTATTGATCTAGGTCTACCTAGGTTTGTGTTAGGAATAAATTCTTAGCTAGCTGACATCGATTCAAATCACCTGTCTCTCCCAGATAGTGAGAAACTTGACTGAGCTTCCATCTATCATAGTGTTAATGGCAAGTGGAATGGTTCTAAGAGTGAAATATTAAATGGCTATGGTTATTATTGTGCTGTCATTAACAATATACTACATGTTTGGCATAGGTTAGTCGCTAATCTAGAGATGAATAGCTATAATTAACTTGATAACCAAATTATAAAAGGTATAGTTGAATTAGTGGCTTTTTATGCAAAATGTTGTTAAGCTACCTCCACTTATAATGCCATGCATGATCCTTGGAGTCACTTCATTTTTGGTTTATGATGGGTAAGTCTAGCCGAGTACCTTCTTGTACTCAGGGTTTATTTCCCATTGTTGCAGATAATACGATGTATCATGGCTACTATAAGAATTGCTTCTATCCCGCCATGGATGAGGAGTACGGCCCTAGGCAAGGCATCTCTGGTTAATCCCTCTCTTATGCTTTTGTGGGATTGTGATCATGAGCTGGCACAGTATTTGAACAACGATGGAGATCTTGGTTTCAAACTTTAATTGCTTCCGCTACCATTTTACCTAAACTTGGTTTGTAATAACTTTTAATCATACTCTAATGTATGGAACTATATTTGTGAACTTTATGTAACATGTGACATGTATGTTGAATCATGTATGATCTTGGTTATATGTTGGTTGAATCAAGACCCTTCATGGTACTCGATGGACTACCAGGTTTATATGGGCTCATGTATGACAGTGCGACCATTTGTGGGCTGCTATTGTACTTGTGCTCTTATAAATTGGATGGTTCTGCTGCACCAGGTTCTTTTCTAAGATTGATCTTCAATCTGGGTACCATTAGATAAAGATCATGACTGAGGACATTCCTAAGAGAGCCTTTGTCACTAGGTGTGGGTAGTATGAGTTCACTGTTGTGTCCTTTGGACTCACCAATACCCCTGCCTACTTCATGAATATGATGAGCAAGGTGTTCATGGAGAAACTAGACAAGTTTGTGGTGGTATTCATTGATGACATTCTTGTCTATTCAACCACTATAGAAGAACATGAGTAGCATATGAGAGTAGTGCTGGAGAAACTGAGACAGAATCAGCTGTACGCCAAGTTCATCAAGTGTGAATTTTGTCTTGAAGAAGTCACCTTCTTAGGTCACACTCTCACTACTGAGGGAGTAGCTGTTGATCCTGCCAAGATTGAAGCTATAAAAGAATGGGAACAACCCCGCAATGCGACTAATATCTGAAGTTTCCTTAGGTTGGTAGGATATTACCAGTCGCTTCATTGAGAACTTTTCCAAGATAGCCAAGCTGATGACCACCCTTCTGAAGAAGACCAATGAGTTTCGAGTGGAGGCCTGAAATGCGAGCAAAGCTTCCAAACCATAAAACAAAAGCTTACCACCACTCCTGTGTTAGCATTGCCTGACATTTAGCAAGACTTTGTGGTCTATTATGATGCGTCCAGACAGGGACTCAGCTGTGTTCTAATGCAAAATGGGAGAGTTATAGCTTATGCTTCCCGCCAGCTAAAGGACCACTGAGCAACGCTACCCTACCCATGATCTTGAGCTTGCAGCTGTTGTGCACATCCTGAAGATCTAGAGACACTATCTGATGAGGAACAAATGTGACATCTACACCGATCACAAGAGTCTGAAGTACTTTTTCACTTAGGAGGCATCTAAACATGAGATAACGCTAATGGCTAGAGCTAATTAAGGACTACAACATGGAGATACACTATCACCTAGGGAAAGCTAATGTAGTCGTAGATGCCTTGAGCCGTAAAGGCTATTGCCACAATCTAATGACAAAAGACATACCACTAGAGCTGAGTCAAGAGATGGAGGACCATTGACTCAAAATCCTACCGAAGGGAATGCTGAATGAGCTTTGAGTGTAGTACAATCTTAAAGATCGAATTCGCAAAGCCCAGCAAGAATGCTTCAAAATCTGGGAAGTCCAAGAGCTCATGGAGCTAGGCAAGTGTCCTGAGTTCAGAGAAGATGAACAGGGAGTGTACTAGTACAAGGATAGAATCTGTGTACCCTCTAATGCTACCTTGCGATAGGAGATCCTATCTAAGGGTCATGACTCTAAGTATTGTATCCATCCAGGAAGTACCAAGATGTATGCTGACTTGAAGAAGCTTTTCTGGTGGAAGAATATGAAAGCTAATATTGCAGGGCATGTCGCACGTTGCGACATCTGACAATAGGATCAAGGCCGAGCACCAAAGGTTGGTAGGGACTGTTGAAGCCCTTAGATGTTCTGATGTGGAAGTGGGAAAGCATATCCATGGACTTTATAGTGGGTTTACCTCAAACCTCGAAAGGCCATGACTCGATCTAGGGTAATTATTGATAGATTGACCAAGGTAGCTCACTTCATAGCTATGAGGAACGACTACAGGACTGAGAAGCTCGTAGATCTCTATGTGGATAACATTCTCAGGTTTCATGGAGCCCCTATGAGCATAGTGACTGATCGAGGGACACAATATGTGTCCAAGTTCTAGAAGAGTCTCCACAAGGTAATTGGGACTCGACTAGGATTACAGCACTGCTTACCACCCTCAGATGGATGGCCAGATAGAGAGAGTGAACCAGATCTTTGAGGATATGCTCCGATCTTGTGTTATGAAATATGGGTCTGATTGGGAGAAGAGTTTGCCACACGTAGAGTTTTCTTACAACAACAGCTACCATGTTAGTCTCAAGATGTCACCATTTGAGTCCTTGTATGGGAGGAAGTGTTGGACCCTTTGATGTGGTAAAAAGTTAGGGAGATATCAGTTCTTTGGCCTCGCAAAGACTGAAGGATGCCAAGGAAGGAGTCGCCCAAGCACGAGAGAATCTAAGAATTGCTCAAAGCCAACAGAAGAGTTATGTAGATAAAAGGCGAAGAGACCTAGAGTTCAAAGTTGGGGACTATGTTTATCTCAAAGTCTCCCCACTATGAGGCACCATCAGGTTCCATGTGAAAGGGAAGTTGGCGCCAAGGTATGTAGGACCTTACCGAATTTGTCAGAGAGTTGGCAAGCTAGCCTACAAGTTGGAACTACCTAAGGAATTGACTGGAGTGCACCCAGTATTGCATGTATCCCAACTACGCCAGTGCTTGAAGCTACCAGATGAGCAAGTACCTACAGAGGCACTTGATATACAAGACACTCTAGAGTACAAGGAGCACCCGATACAGATACTTGACAGAGCCGAGAAAGAAACTAGGAGCATGATCATACCTATGTGAGGGGGAGGAACTTCAGATGCTTTACCCCTACCTCTTTGAAAGGTACATCTCACCTTAAATCTTAGGACGAGATTCCTGTGAGGGGGGAGGACTGTAACAACCTAGGTTTTCCAATAACCCAAACATATGAACTTAAAAAAAATTCTAACAAAACTCATGCATGGTGAGTGTGCATACTAGGAAACCACCCATGCAGTTGCACAAGTAGAACCAAGTTAGCATGGTTGATCATTTTACATTTAATTCAACTTGTGAGTTGCTTCTTCATGATTTTATGTGATGTAATAAAATCAAACCAACCTTTATAAATAAATTGTGTGTGTGAGTTGCCAACCCTTGGCTTGGACCGTAGAACCCTACATAGCCACTGGTGGACCCCACTAGAATGTATATATGTTGGTAACACATATATACATGCATAGGTGTAGTGTGGAAATAGAAATAGACATAGAAAAGAAATTGGAAAAAAGAAGAAAATAGAAAAGGGGAAAGAAGTCTAGCTATAGAAGCCAGCCTAGCCCCATCGGCCCACGTTGCCTGTGTGGCCCAGCTCCCGCACACTCATGCCCTCACCCCTGCATGTGCCTACTGGCCTGCTTCACCCACACATCCGTGCCCGCACCCACGCGAGGCCGAGCCGACCCAGCCAGTAGCCCACTTCGCGCTTCGCTCGCGTCATGATGAGCCACGCCCGCTTTCACCCGCTGCCACCACAAGGTGGACCCCACCTATCATCCCCTACCCCTGCTCCCCTCTCTGATTTAGGCAATGCAGAGCAGAGTAGAGCACCACGCTCGCTGCTCACCGCACTAGTCGTCCAGTGCCCCTACCACTTGCCGTATGCATGCGGATGCACGCCACTGTCGCCAATCTGTGCCACACCACTTGTCCCAGCTCGCTGCCATGGTGAGGTGATGTCGTTGCCATGGCTTGTCCTTAGCCACGCCCTGCCACCAGCAGTACCCATGCCCTTGACCAGCCGTCGCTCCAAATTGGAGGTGCCAACCACCCCCACACTCCCACCGAACCTAGAACCCTAACCGGGAGCTCTCGATCACCCTACACATGTCCCCTCTATCTTCCCTACCATCATCCACCCACCATGGGTGAGATCGGGTTATAAAACCCCCTCTCCAGTGCCCTAGCCCCCCTTCCATCCACCCCACTGCCACTAGTGGTTTCACCAGCCACACTGAGCTAGAGAAGGGAGGAGAAGGAGGAAAGAGGGAACAATGCTACTCGCCAGAGCAGATTGCTACCGTGGAGACACTACCAGAGCCTGAGATGCCACTTGATCGGTTATGTCAGCATAGCTGCTCGGCACAACACTGCACCACCTCATCATGGCTTTGCCTCACCATTGCACCACCACCCTAACTACACCACCACCACAGTGAGCCCCTGTCAAACCCCTCTGCTCGCTGTCGTCGTCACACCATGGCCATCGAGCCGTGAGCTTCCACCTGAGGAGCTCAAGGCAGCGCCTTGAGACTATCGCATGCACACACCCACACCCACGTGTATACGCACATGCCAAGGCAAGGCCTTACCAAATTCTTGGAGCTTGGGAACACCAGTGTCCTCACCGCGCACCCGCACACGCTTGCCATGGCTAGAGCATGGCCATGGCAAGAGCCATTCTAGCCTTACCCCATCGGTAGAGGTAGCTTGATCACCTTGGTGAGCTTCACCCCACCGAGAGACGTACCCTATGCTAGATGGTTGAAGGTAGAGGACCTCAGGGACTGCTGGCCATTCTTGCCTCGCTGTGCTACCACGTCCCCTTAGTGCTGTCGTGCCACGACCATTCCCATTGATGCCAGCCTCCCTGCTCATTAAGGAGGGCCAATGATGTCCACCATGACCCTGCTCACTTAGCCACCTAACTAGTTGAACACCTAGCGAGCCCTAGCCCCCTTAGCCACCATCACTAGTCGCTTGATGGAGCTCCATCGCCCACCTTGCCATGGTATGGACTCCGTCGTGACCCTTGGTCGCCGCCAACCAGTTCTTTGACTTGTTCGTGTCTCTAATTGAAGGGAAAGAGCCACCTTTGGCTCTGTGGGGACATGCAGTAGCTTCATCATGACCTATTGCGCTGCCAGTGCCACCATCACTATGGCCGGGCTTGCCTGAACCCCACAGCCACACCCTTTTGGCCTACCTACATCCACCAAAGCTCTAGGAAGCCATAGGATCCTTTCCAAGCCTTGTTGGGTGCTTAACCATGTATTGCCATCATGGCCGTGCTAGTTGTGCCCACTGCATCGCCATGTCCAGCCTCGCCCGAGCCCTTTCGCCTTGCCTTGATGCCTTCGCCATGTTCACTAGAGCACCAGGAAGCTATAGAAGCCCTGCTTAGGCTGTGCCAATGACTCTGGTGCCCTCACCACTGATCCGCACTGCCGCCGTCTTTCATAGCACCAACGCTAGGTGCTAGAGCTACCAAGGCACCATGTTTGGGCCACTAGTGAACTCACTATGAGCCCACTGAAGTCAGTAGAGCCTCCTAGCAACCCCGCCAAGCCACCCTAGCATGAGAACGCGCGAGCTCACCACCAGCGAGGAGCATCGCTTGGGTGGAGGAAGAGCCATCGTGCCCCTTTGCCTAGACCTGCCTGCACCCGGCACATTGTGAACCAGAGAGGGAGGAGACAGAGATGGACGTGGTCCACCATGGACCATGCCTGCAGTTCATAGACCCTGCTCAGCGCTGTCCACCATGGACCACCCTGTGGACCCTGAGCCTAGTAACAGCCTGTCTGCACCATGTGGCCGCCTACCTGCGTGACATGTGTCTAGGCCCAACCTAGCCCATATTCGGCCTAAGTCCAGCCCATTGGGCCCAGTCAACATTGACCTGTTGATCGTGGACCGGTCAACACTGACCTGACGACCTGGCCCCACCTGTCAGCGACTAGATCTGCCTCGGCCAATCACGTGCTACCACGTGTTAGCCCCTGGTTTTTTCATTTCTTTTTCTTTTTTAGAAAATAATTTAAACTTAGAAAATTCATATGATCTTAGAAAAATATGAAACCAGTGCCCAAATTTTTCTACAAATGAGCTCTACATAATAGGCATGTGTTGAGTGCATTTGGATCTTTTGGATTTCTGTTGGTTCTTAGTGATCATCTATAGGAGTCGCTTATCGCCGCTATATGTCTCGTTTGATAGACCCGGAGGAGCCACAGATTGAGGAGCACAACTCCGACTACACTAAGGAGCTTGGAGATGACCTGCTAGGTGCCATGTCCTATCCAACCTCACCTATTAGACATGATACAATGTAGATGCTAGTGCTTTACTTTTATGCAAATGATTTGTGATAGGTTGCATGGTAGAATTGCTTGTGAGCCATTACCATGTCGCAACCTATACCCCTACACACCCACTGTTAGGTTAGACGCTCGCTTACTTACTTGCTACTACTTCTACTACACATTATATCTGTGATGTGATGCTTGGTGGGGGATTGTATATGAGTGGTTAAGGCACTGGGTGCCGGTAATGTGGTAACAACGGGGAGATCTTGGCATGCATTTTGGGTGTGTGGTCAGGGTAGAGTTGATCAGGCAGGACCTTATGACAAGTCATTGGACAAGTCTTGCTAGGGGGTGTGACCTAGGCATCCCCTACTGAGTGGTACCTGTGGCGGGTGCATGTGAGATGAGGAGATCCCAGGGTGGAGTGTCTTTGTGGGATGAAGCCCTAGAATGGAGGTGCCATCGAGGCACGAGGTGTTGGTTATCCCCTTTGAGAAGATATCCTATCTGGTCCCCCTAAGGACTGGTATGTCGAGAGAACCTAGATCATAGGACCCTACTGTGCACGCCACTCATCCCTGAATAGGTGGGGGATGGATGCTGACTAGCTAGGACAGGTGCCACTACTACAAGGTTGGAAGTGGATAGTGTAGAGAGGCATGGGTGTTTGGCCCACACCCTCCTAAGACAGCGTAGTGACCTCTAGGGCTTGGTACTATGTCTCACAGTCTCAGCATTTCGGTGGACTCCGGGGTGGCCTAGGGCTGAGTGGTAGGATGGCATCGCATTGGTTGGAAGGTAGCCCAGTATCATCCTAGGCTGGGGCACCGCCGATGATGATGATCGTGTGGTTCCAGGTATATACGCTCTATAGAGTTGATCAATCTATACGTATAGCCGCATCCTTGGATATGGAGATTTCTATGGCCTCCGCTTCCCTTGATTAGTGAGTGGAGTCCTTTCTTCTCTCCCCCTAGGTTCTTGTGTTGGTTTTCGACTTTGGCCGATGAGGCAAGGTACGAGCGGGAGTCATCCTTGTCGCCTAGAGAGTGTGAGAGTGGTGAGATGTGTGTGATGGGATGGGAGAATGTGTGGATGAGATGGGTGAAAACTTGATGAATTATTATTAAAACTTGACATACTCACATAGGAAACCACATCCACAAATAGGTCTTTTGCTATACCCATGCATTCCACTACCACAAAGCAAACACAAAGCATAGGATGGGAGCTAGTGGCTAGTACAAATAGTACTGATAATTGTTTGATAGGTTTTGAGCCCGAGTACGACTACCAGGGAGACGATTGGGAGGATTAGAGGTCTTGTTCCTATGCTCAAGTTTGGTTGAGAAGATGGAGTCGACGTCCGCTTGCCTTTCTACTTGATCCTGTTTTGGTTGCTGTATGCTTTGAGTGATTCTGCCAAGTGGCGATGTAATAATGAGTAAACCTTGTTATTTGTACTCTCTTGAGACAGGTATTCAATGTATGACTATGATATCGACTGTTATTTGATAATGTGATGGGATGGTCACCTGGAACTATCACGTTATACTTCGAATCTAAGGATTTCCCTTTGAGGAAATCAGGATCGTTTCAACATGCAACCTCAAGTCTGACTTTCAGTAAGTTGGAGGGCACAAGGTCTACAACACCTTGAAAGCCAATATTATGTACATAGCACAAGCACTACATAATGAACCCAATCTTATCCTCGAGCAAGAGCGTCTCAAAGTCATGCTAGAGACCACGACAGTGATGATGCAGTGGATGACTAACGTCATCGTGTGCAGCATCTACTCTCACACAACATGCCTCAAATAGAGGACCCAACAACACTGGAAGGCTAAGGAACAATAACCAAAATAGGGGAGGCACACGCCACCCTCAAGTTAATTAACATCAAGGTGATCTGCGCGACGTCATCATCAGTCGTGATCTCCATGACTGACTAAATGCCAGGCATGTAGAGTCTGCCTGCATGGATGATGAATTAGTGGATAGCTTCCCTTGCTTCTCCAGTCAACTAAACACTATTACATACCCACAGAAGTTCAAGCCCATCAACATCGACAAGTATGATGGCAAGAGGGACCGTACACCTGTTTGAGTTTCAAATAGCTCTAGGATCAGGGCTACACCCATTGGGTGCACCTGAGCGGTGCACACCAATGACTTACGAAGGTTTGAAGACCACTTCATGGCTTCTCTCAAGAAGAGTACTTAGATACTGCTTGATTCTACTCGACAATGAACTAGACATTCAAGAAGACATCAAAGTTCAACCACGAAGCGCTCAAGGGCTTGATAGACAAAGATCCTAAGGGTTCCTCTTAGGACTGACTACTTAGCAAGGAGATGGGTCAGCCCAGGGACTGCCAGGAATGCGCGGGACAAGGTGGCGTGGCTTCCAAGGCAAGTAAACTGACCTAGTTGAATAAAGGAAAGTCTATCTCTCTAATAAGACTAGAACTCTTCTATTGTAACCGACTAGGACTAGAACCATGTACCTACCCTCTAGACTATATAAAGGGAAGCTAGGGGCATCCCCCTTGTAACATATCAAACAAAGCAATCCAACGGAAGGCAACATACCACACAGGACTTTGTGTAGGGTATTATGCTATTTAGGGGATTGAACCTATATAAATTGATGTCTCATGTTTAACCATCGAGTTCAGTTTATGCCAAAGCCCACCAATCCTCGCTTCGGGTAACCCCATAGTAAGGTTGTCATTCATCAGACACCGACAGCCATGGCAAAGGAGTTATACACCCAGTGTATGGACCATAGACTAGAACCAGAACCGACTTGTACAATGTGCCCTCTTTACAATATAAGGGGAGGCACGATTCCGTATCGAGGAGAAGGGACCGAAGAACGCACTGAAGAACTCTAGGATAGCACCACACGATCCCCTACCAATCTCTCTTAGATTCCACCATTGTAACCCCCAATTGGGCATTCCTAACATGAAGAACATCATGCTGCTAGACGTAGGGCTCAAACACCTCGCTAATACACAAACTTATTACTAGAGGCTATCATTTGATATTCTAACAATACTGTGGTCTATATATGACACCTGCGGGCAGTGGCAGAGCTTGAAGAGGATTCTAGAAGGGACCAACAGTATTCAAATTATCTATATTGTACAAATATTTATTATTTCTAATGACTAAACATAGACATCATTAAGAAAACTCAATGACCAAGGGGGGGCATGGCCCACTTTGGCCACTACATAGCTTCGCCACTGCCTGCAGGTTGTGTTGCTTTGTGATTTAATTTCCAGAACTTAGGTTCAAAATTCCTTCCCTTGGCTCTCTTTCTGAACTAAATTCATGAATTTCTGTATGTCCTGGGAAGAGGGGTTGAACCTTGCCCCGGCCTTAACCCAACCCAATAAAATATACGTACAGGATATGTGTTTGACCAAATTCGTTGTTGAATTGAAGTTCAAAATGGCTGTCAATTGAATTGTAGTGACGTATGATAGTGGGTATTACCTTAATCTATATATGTGATAATTACCCTTGTTTTGGAAATGAAAAAGGGCTGTGTTCGTCTTCCTCCGGTACGCCACAACGCTCCCACCCCCAGGTTCTTGTCTTGTCCCATCCTAACATGCATGCATGAACTCAAATTTGTCAAAGTCTAGCTAGGAAACCAAACCTAAATAGGGTTGTTTTGATCTTAAGTCTTATTACAGAAACCAACTTGTATAAAACTTGCTTACCGTAACCGTCACCTAAAATCTTGTTTGGATCACTCAATAAACTCCCGTAGAAAGGAAAACCCAATTTCCACAAAACCAAAAGCTGGATTCCTACCTAAAGTTGGTTTTTTCCTGAACACATCTTTAAGAAAAAACCACACTAACTTAGGTACCTACCTAAAGCTGTTTTTTCTCAAAAACCTAGTGAAAACTTATTCAACAAAAACATATATGTTTTATGTTTTAGAGACCCAAACAACCACAAAAGGCCAAACAAACCATTTATGTGCCCAAAGCCGCAAGCCATATATATCAGAAAAGCTATATTATTTGATGTGAGGTTGTGCATGGATTTAAAAAAAAATAGTTTGTGGTTTATGTGTTTCATAAGTCAGAGACCAGTGGGTTATGAAATGTTTGGGGATATCCAGATGATGATCCTACCCATCATGATATTGACACCTTGGTTGACGCCGACATATATCATCTCTGCTCGGTGCCAACACATTTCTAGATGTCTATCTGAAACCAACCTGGGAATTTTTCTTTTCGCCGTCAAGAGAAAACGTAGAGGTGGACTTGCTTTCTTTCTTTCTAGGTTGCCTGTAACACGTACATACTCCCTCCGTCCAAAAAATATAATTCTAGATTTAAATCAAGTCAAATTAAATGTCATATATATTATGTTTGCCAAAGTTTATAGAAAATACCATCACCATGTCTCAAAATAGGTTTATAACAAAGATATATTTTATAATTAATCTAATAAGATTTATTCGGTATTATAAATATAATAAGTCTTTTTTTTGTTTGTATAGATTTTTTTAAATTTAAAATTATTTAACTCCGGAGAAACGAGTATTGGTTATACTTTTTTTAGGACGGAGGATGAGTACGACTCTTGCCCCGTTTCTACAAGCATCCTTTGATCCCTATACACGTTTGCATCATCGGACTGTTTCCAAGCCCTATCCACACCGTCGACCACCAAGGATAAGTTCGTCGATCACGTGAAAAGGGCCCTAATAAAGCAGCAGGTACGCGTGGTAATAATGCGCCGGCCGTCTCGATCGTTTGTACGAGATGTGCACACTGGACGGTCGGCTGCCGCTGCGGGGGTCTTCCGTCCCTTGGAACGATCGCACCACGAGCTTAAAACGGCCGGCCAGCCGTTAGGAATCTGCACCTGTGGGGGCCACTGTTTACTTAGATTCGCGACGTGATGTCTACCCAAACAGTGGTGACGTACACGCGCGCCTTGCATTGCTTGTGTGTGCCAAACAAATAAAGGAACCAAAGGGATTCAGCGTTCAAGTGTTTCTAGCTCGCACTTTTAATTTGTTGAATATGCTATGTCGTCGAATATTACTTTAAGACCAAAACCCGGAAATGGCTTATTAGAGAGGGACAGAGAGAGACGACGTGTATGCCAAATACGTATACAATCTGAGAAGAATCATATATATACGCCCTTTACACGCATGAGATTCAACGGTAATATGTATAAGAGCTTTTTGAAAGTTTGATCGTCATGTGAATGATTTTTTTAATTATTTAATTAGTTTGGTGATATAAGAATAATTTGTTTAGATTTATCGTACTCTCATAATTTAAAAGTTTCTATGTCTTATAAATTACTTGCTTAATAATAAATAATGGTCAAATTCATACTTCGACTAATAATAATTTTAAGCTGCTGGAGTTCAATAAAAAACTGGAGAAGTTGGTAATCTTGGCCACAAGACCACATCAGCTGCCTGGCTGACTCAAGTGGGAGATGAATGGGAGAGCTACCTGTACAAGCATGAGCATGACTGGCAACACCAAGATCTCCTAGCTGAGGTGAAGGATCGCCTAGCTGATTGCGCTGTTCTGGATGGAAAGGTGTGGACGAAAACAAGTAGTTTAGCTTGGTCCGGTTCAAATTGGCTTGGCTTATGTAATGGTTGCTGGTGGCGTGTGTTTTTCTTATCTTTGCAGTGCTCTATGTTGAGCCGCGTTGATTCTGGAATTAAACGAATGCTGTAAACATTTCCCTTATTAAACTCTAAAAAACTAATAATAATATTATAGATATTTTGACTAGAGGGAGTATATATTGAGATGTTGTTGGCAAATGACTCTTGCTATACAGCCAAACGTAGAATCTCAGGGATAGGATGTGTGCTTTGCCTCTTGGATTGGGATGTTTGGGCTTTGGCTCTACTATTTCCCCTTCATTAGTTAACATGACCTTCATATTTAATTCTTCATATCTCACTAGCATCTTTATTGTCTAGTTAGTTTTGCTGATTATTTGGGAATACATTTCTGCTCTATTTATATTTCAAATATAGGCCACTAGCTATATTTCGTGCTCGAGGCCTCAAAATCTTGCATAATTCCCTGTTGGTACCAAAGAGAAGACGTTATTTAACTTTGTTTGACTCTTCAACTTGGTTTGAATCAGGAAATTACACTACGGGGAACGGGAACTTTGCCGTGTGCCTAGGGTACACGGCAAAGCCACTAAAATACTCGGGCACACCGCAAAAATTCTACCGGCAAACTAACTTTGCCGAGTGTTTTTTGTCGGGCCCCCCAAAAAGCACTCGGCAAACAATTTTTCAGAAAAAATAAAAACAAACCCAAGCCGACATCTTCTCCTCCCTCTCGCCGCGCCGCCACCACGCCGTGCCACCACCATGCCGCACCACAACCACGCCGCACCGCCACCAGGCCGCCGCCACGCCCAGGCCGCCACAACAGCCACGCCCGCGACCACCACCATGCTGGTCGTCGCCGGATCTGGGAGAGGGAGGGCCAGGAGGGGGGCGGGGCCGCCGGATCCGGGAGAGGGAGGGCCAGGAGGGGGGCGGCGCCGTCGGATCCGGGAGAGGGGGGAGGGCCGGGAGAGGGAGGCGCCGGATCTAGTGAGGGGAGGGTGGGGCCGAGCCGGAGAGGGAGGGGAGGGGGCGGCGGAGAGGGAGGAAGGGAGGGCGGGGCCACGGCAGCGCCGGAGTGGGAGGAGGGGAGGGCGGGGCCGCGCCGGCGCCGGAGAGGGAGGAGGACGGGGGCACGGCGGAGAGGGAGGAGGGGAGGGTGGGGCCGCGTCGTCGCCGGAGAGGGAGGAGGGGAGGGAGGGAAGGGGCTCACGGTGGGTGCGGGGGAGGGGAGCGGGGGGCAGGGGAAGGAGGGGCATGCAGGGGGTGCGCGAGAGGGGAGCGGGGGGCAGGGGAAGTTTATTTGCGTCGGGTGGGGGCTTTGCCGAGTGCGCTGGATCTGGCACTCGATAAATATTTTATTTGCCGAGTGTTTTAATAAAAACACTCGACAAATAACATGTATGCTGAGTGTTTTAATTTTACCGAGTGTTTTTTGAAAAGCACTCGGCAAAGAGATGTTTGCTGAGTGCCCGAGGGAATGCACTCGGCAAACATAAAAACACTCAGCAAACTTAAGGATTCCGGTAGTGTTAGTTAAAAGAAAAGCTTAAGAGCACACTGCGACCTGTCATCAGCTCATGGTCAGCTCTACAAAGTTATAGATTGCATCGAGATCTACAACTCAGGTACATATCATGTTAACATCCAAGGTTGTTTAGAAAATGAGAAGTTTTGAATTTCAAAATATAATACTTGAAATTAACATTTGAACTTTTAGCAAGATCTCAAATAAAAAAATTCAACTAAAAAAATATATAGATCACATTAAGATTGATATATAATTTTGATATAAAATTTATCTTCATTTGAGTTCATGTGAAAAAATTATACATGTTTTTGTGTGACAACTATTTATAGAAATGGACCCTTAAGATGTCCATATGTAAATGACCCTATTTATTAATTGTAGAGGCGGATCTACAGGCCTGACTCTGAAAATGGATTATGGATTGGAGATAATAAATTTAAAGGCCTATCTTCGCAAATAAAATCTATAGTATTTCCTAAACAATTTTTTGTATTGTAGTAGTAAAACTCCCTGTAAACCAAGTTGACGCTGGGCTTTATTTGGCCACACAGAACACCAAATTGGTGGCTGTGAACTATTCCACCTGGGCAGGGAAAACATGGTTTTATTATGTTCCTCTCCATCTATGTATCATGGTCTGTTTTCGCTAAAACTGTCATAGGTACTCCAGTACTACCAGTACGGCAAGGATTGTACTGCTACTGTTGATTAACATAAAACTGATGGTCCCATAAAACTGTCGCCAAGTATTGTACTGCTACTGTTGATTAACATAAGCACTTGTGACTTTCCCTAAAAGTGATTTTTATAAAACAACGGCCTCAATATTGAACTAATTTTTTTCTGGTACCAAAATTAGAATTTCCCTTGCCTCATTACATCCACAGTAACATGACCGGATATATATGGACAGGGATCATCCAGCAGACACCCTTAGCGATTATTGTTTGTTTGGATTAGTCTTCTCCCGCGTTAGACTTTATGCAGGACAACTCAAGCCAGCATAAATATATGCAATATCTTGGTGTTTGTTTGTCTGACACACAGGCAAACCGTGTTTGGTAAAAATGTGTTTTGTTGTTTACATTTTACCCTATATAGTCATCTCAATGTTATAGTAGAGGCTTCATGTTTGTAGTAGAGTTAGAGAATTGAGAATATTTTATTGTTGTGTGACCATTAGTTTTATGTAATCTGCATTGTCTAATGCTGTATTTGACATTTGAACCTACTTTGACAGTTATGCAAGTCCGCATAAGAGCCTATGAAAGCAGTTAGCAACGGGCAAACTGCACTACACAAGTTTGCTACTATTCTATTAACCGACCAGTCAATATTACCTTAAGTTATTGATAGATTTCAATTTGAATCTAACACATTGCCAAGAGAATATTCACCGCCCCTCAAAACAGGGAATATCTAGCAAAGTCCAATAAGGCTTTAGTACAAAAACTATCCACACAGTACAGGTTTCGTCAAAATATTCCAATAGCTATTGTTTTCTCGTGGCCTGACGACCTTCGTCAGCCACTCACTGTATAAATATCACACCACCCTTTGCAGGCTTACAGCTTGTACTACTAACAAGGCACACAATACCCTGTGTTCACCCTGCACACAGTTCAAGCAATACTGGGCACATGGCGGCTAACGATTCCTTGGTTACAGCTCATGTGATTGGAGATGTGTTGGACCCCTTCTATACAACCGTTGATATGATGATCCTATTCGATGGTACTCCTATTATCAGTGGCATGGAGTTGCGCGCTCCGGCGGTCTCTGATAGGCCAAGGGTTGAGATTGGAGGAGATGATTATCGAGTTGCATATACTCTGGTATGTCAATTAACTATTTAAACTTAGATGCTGGTGATATCCTGGATACATGTACTATGTTATGGATGATACATATTTTTTTTAATTAATCGCAACTCCATTTGCGGTAACTTCGAATAGCATTCTTTCAATATATAGGTGATGGTCGATCCTGATGCTCCTAACCCAAGCAACCCAACCTTGAGGGAGTACTTGCACTGGTAAGAGAAACCCTATAGACGACAATTGTTGTTGGCATGTTTTGCCCGCATATATTTTGCTAGTGTATATATATGCGCTTATGCTTCTCCATAAATTTTGACGTATGTCTCAAGAGAGATAGGGTATAGGTTTGTAGTCCTTAAAAATTGTTTGATCCAGTAGTTTTTTTTTTGGATCGGACTGCTCGATTCATTGTATATATGGACATCACATGCTAGTAACTTTCAACCATTTCATGTTTCGAGCAGGATGGTGACTGACATCCCAGCATCCACTGACAATACATACGGTGAGTACAACCGTATTCCCATTTTGAAACAAGTACAATGACATGTGAATAGGCTATATATTTTGAAATTTCTAGAGCATAAAATAATACTCGATTTTGTATATCCATAAACATAGCCAATCTCTATTCATATTTCTTTTAGTTTGATTTGCCAAGCCATCCTCAACATCTTAGCCACTCGATCGATCATCTCGATCACCATTGTATCCTTGCGATCTACTTGCCCGCTTGATTATCATGCATGATAGTTCATATTTTTCTCATTTCTTCATGCTTGTTCTAGTTTTATCTGATGAATCGAAGATGTTATTGATCAATTAGTGCAGATGAGCAATAATGTGCGTTGGAAGTTTGGTAGTATATATAGGTTCAAAATTTCACAAATTCGGTAATTTCGGTGGCGGCCAAATGAAAAATCTAAAATTTCATATTACACTAATAATGCATGTGCTATATCTGTAGACTCATATTTCTATGATTTCTATTGCATATTCTTCTACTTGATAGATGTATAAATCATGCTAATATTTTGATTAGATATAATTTTTTTTAGAAAAAATATAATTCATATTTAAGTTTAAAAATTTTCGGGCGAATTTTGTGAGTTTGGGTAATTTCGGAAGCGAGGCGGCCAAGAAAAATTCTATACACGACTATATGTGTACATGGATGGCACCCCGATAGGCTACCCCATCAATGCAGTATCATATTCATATGCACTAGTTACGTACCATTTGGGTTATATCATACTCAACCCAACTTCTTGGAAACCGTATGATATTCTATTGGGGTGAAGATGTTTATCCTTGATACATGCTGTGGGTCCATATATATGTCTTAGATACCATATGCATCGATCAATTCTCTTGGGAAACAATAATAAGAAAAAAAATACCATGATATATATTATATGCATTGAGAGAATTGTATCATTCTTTTTATACATGCTATGGTAGCATTGTACAGAACATAAAACTGCAAGGAACAATGCATTTGGAGTACCTTATATGATGTTGCACATGTTTCGATTAAGCCATCATATGTTGATTTTAAAAGTCAAACTTTCATGTTTTAACCAGCAACCAATCAAATTGTGTAAATCCG
The DNA here is from genome assembly GCF_019320115.1 of Miscanthus floridulus. Lineage (NCBI taxonomy): Eukaryota > Viridiplantae > Streptophyta > Magnoliopsida > Poales > Poaceae > Miscanthus > Miscanthus floridulus. Next base: position 31,612,130 of record NC_089591.1, on the reverse strand, counting down.
TTTGTCCATAAAAGTAAGGTAAATAGACTTGTTTTCAAAGAACTATTAGATGATTCTGAATTTGTGGCAGTAAATATTAAATTTTGAAGTCAAAATCTAAGTTTTAAGTCTTTCTCCCACCAAAATGCAAGTTATATTGATTAGATGAGGTAATATAATCGCGTGGACCCGCCTGTTGTGTCAGAAAATCTGGTCCATAGGCTTGACACTCTTTGCCTCGTCTTACTCTCTTCGTCCCAAATTAAATGAATTTATAGAGTTTTCTTAAGTCAAACTATTTTAAAGTTGACCAAACTTATAGAAAAGAGCTAGCACCAATATTTATAATAACAAATTAGTAGCACTAAATACATCACAAAATCTATTTGGTGTCGTAGATGTTGTTACCCTTTTCTATAAAATTGATCAAATTTATGATAGTTTGACTTAGGATGGTTTTAGGAATTGATTTATTTTAGGACAGCGGAGGGAATACTTATTTTCCAAGTCATTCAGAAAGTAGTGGTTCCAATTTATTACATCACTCTACTACTTCAAACTGAACAAAAGCCTAATCCTGAAGGATGGTTATTTTGAGAGTGATTTTTTTACAACATCAGCAGTAGTTCAGAAAATGGGAGGAAATTAATAAAAGTGAAAAGAAGAAGAATGATTACGTTATGTACTTCCTCTATCCCTATTATAAGATGTTTTGGCATTTCTAAATTCATAGTTTCTACTATGTAACTAGACATAACATCTAGATGCATAACAAAAATTATGAATCTAAAAAAACCAAAATGTCTTATAATTTGGAACAAAGGGGTATTTGTATTGAGACCGAAATAAAATAACTGTTTGTAACTCTATTTGTTGATTCAAAAGTGTAAGATGATTATTCTTTCAAAAAGAAAATAAAAGAAGTGCAACGATGATTGGATAGGCTACTAAGGAAAGTTGGTGACATCCAACATGGTGAAAATGCTTTTCAAACAAATAATCTTCGAGGGGTTACCTGTTTTAATAGTTGCGCGTCGTCGTTATTACTCTCTCTGTCAAAAAAGAATGCAATTATGGGTTACGTGCCAGTTAAAATGATTCATGTTTGACTAAGTTTTAGTGTAATCATCTTGTTTATTTTCTTCTGCACCTTTTTTGTTTCTTGAACATTTGTATTGTGGCAACCAGTTTAAATAAAATTTCAGTAGGGGCTCACACCCCTCCTGTTCCATAAAAAATATAAGTTTCTAGTGAATAATATCTATATTTATAACTCCAAATTAATTTATTATGAAAATACATTTTATACTTAATCTAATGATGTTTCTTTGATATCATAAATATGATATTTTTTTATCTATAATTGGTTAAACTTAAAATACTAAAATATGATACTGTGCTACAATTGTAATTTTTTACCGGACTGAGAGAGTATGTAGCTAGGACGGATCCGCATGTAGACGCTGAGACTAGCTAATTAATGTATAATTTTTTTTTCGAACTCTAGTTAATGTATAATTGGATTTGCAGGCCGTGAGATGATGTGCTACGAGCCCCCTGCCCCTTCGACGGGCATCCACCGGATGGTGCTGGTGCTATTCCAGCAGCTTGGCCGGGAGACTGTGTTCGCCGCGCCGTCGAGGCGCCACAACTTCAACACCCGTGGCTTCGCCCGGCGCTACAACCTCGGCGCGCCCGTCGCCGCCATGTACTTCAACTGCCAGCGCCAGACCGGCTCCGGTGGCCCCAGGTTCACCGGGCCCTACACCAGCCGTCGTCGTGCGGGCTGACGATCTTTGATGGCTCATCGTCCATATATGCATACATGCATGTTGCATGGTATGGGATCGGTGATAAAACTGTCTACAGTCTACACACACATGGAATGCATGTAATAATAAGAGAATAAATGTATAAGTAGGGGAGGATGCATATATTGCGTACGAGTGTCCGATCCTCATAGCCCTATACATTATTGTAGTTGTAATCAGCTGTTTGAGCATCCTGCTGCTGTGTCAGATCAGGATGTATATATTAGTTTGGTGTGCTGCGTACACATAATGGCTCCATTCAGCTTGCTGAAACTTGCTATATTGTTGTGAGAGAAAAATAATATTCATGCTGAAAAAATAAGTCCAACAAACCGATTTCTGGGTAAGCCAAACGGGACCAATGCAGTGTCCCTGCCACACAGTTACCGGCATATGCATGCATGGAACCATGAAAAACTCTTTGTACTGCATCAATAAAAATGAGACTGATTATCTTTCTCTCTATGAAAATATTGGAGGAACATGTAATTGCCTCTAGTGCTAGCTGTAATCCGGAAAAAAACTTATGCAACAGTGCCACACCATGCATTCGGTACGACACCTCCCTGCCCCGGATGGTTTCCCACGTGTCCAAATTGAAACGCAGATCCCGTCCAAATTGCAGATACAGCCAGGCCCGAACGCTCGCCTAGTTGTTTGGCCGATGAAACCGTACATCAAGATCAGGTTGCCACGCGGACGGGGCGGTGTCGCAAGGTAATCATGGTGCGGCATCGCCGCATAAATTTTTATTCCTGTAACTGGGTCGTGCCCGTGCGTTACAATGGGAAAAAAAATTAGACCATAATGATTTAAGTTTACACGTGTCATAATTACCTAAAATTGATGTGTTTGAGTGTAATAATCTTCACGTCATTCTATTTGTTGCCATTAAATTGGTGTGCTTGAGTGTAATAATCTTCGCATCATTCTATTTGTTGCCATTCATCATTTTTTTTATAGGAGTTGATTAGGTCATTCAAGCCTGGCCAGGTTCCCTCCAACCGGACTGATTGGGCACCTATTGCCATATCACCCCTTTTTTCTCAAAATTTCTAGACAACGATGCAAAAGTAAGACTAATAATACACACATCCATGTCCCACAATCCTCTCATTTTTGCATACATAATATATCAAATGGTTCACACACCAAAGGTAAGACCAATAATATATATATTCATGGACTACAATCCTAAGTACCAAAATCATGGCTCCACCATCATACCATCACTTGAATGCAACAAATAAATCTGAACAAATAAATCCACAAGAACCAGCAAATCCTAGAACAAATTGCTCTTTACAACGGATGTAAGAGGAATCATGATGACAGCAAAGGCGAGAAGACCTAGAGATGAGGTGTCCAACAAAGAGAGAAGGATGACTACTGCAGTTGGAGAACGACGTGAGGGTGAGAGGCATCGTCATCCCTGGCGACAGCAATAGTGGTAGCGGCTAATTTAGAAGCGGAGGCATGTCTCTTACCGACGGCCGCTTGACGCCCATCCCAGTGTGTGTGTGTGGGGGGGGGGGGGATCGATTGGGGGAGCGGGGCCACGATGTCCATACACAGACGATTCCTAGGAAGGTGGTGGCGAGAGGGGCGACGACATGGTTTAGATTGTGACGACGTGCGATTAATTTTTTCCCATCCTCAATCAGTCAATCATGGGCATTGTGCCTTCCATATTAATTTTCTTTTTCCCTCCTCAAGCACGGCATTGCCTTCCATATTGAACTGCTACAGCCCACGGCATCTCTGGTGGACTTTTTTCCCTCCACCGCAGCCTAGGTTTCTTTGCATGCACAGTGAAAAAAAAACCAGAGGCATTCAGGGTTTCTTTCCTTTAGTTGCGCCGGCAGGGAAGCGATTATATGGGAAGTTTTTGGTACTGCCAGGTGGACCTATGTCGAGGGGTGTTTGGTACTACCGGGTGGACGTTGACAATCCTTTTATATATATATATATATATATATATATATAGGCAGAGTATATTCAGTAGCCAGCTACAAAATAAGTTATTCTGTAGCCACCTCCATTTACGATAATTTTATATACTAATTTATGATAATGTCAATACATATTTACGATAGTTGAGTTACTATAACACATGAGGATATTTACCATAACGTTATAGTAAACCACTTAGTAAGGAGTTGCTATAATCTCATAAATTAATATAGTAATTATCGTAACTCAAAGTGGCTATAGAATAAGTTATTTTATAGCCAGCTACAGGGTACTAGTTCTATTATATATATATATATATATATAATATAATATATAGATAGAGAAGAGATAAAGGTTCTATAGATCCTTTAGTTAGCCTCTCCTATATTCCTCTCGCTCTACTGACAGTGGCGGCTGGCGGCGGATTACCATGCATTCTATCCCTGACACACTGCATAAACATGGTATTTCTCCAGGAATCTCTTGATTGACATATTCTTGATAGTCTATCAAGGATACTCGAACTACCTGACCCTTTCTCACTAACATCTCGGCCATGTCACTCTATAAGGACTTCCTGGAATTTTTAGATGAATCATGCTACAAGCAAAAAGTTAATGCTCCTCATTCAAGATGAGCCCGCTCGAGGCTTAGTCTCTGGATGGGCTGGCTTTTGAAACAACATTATTAAGGGTTTGTTTGATTCAGCTGTGAATTGTGTAAAAGTTGTGAGCTGCATGAGCTATTTAAAATCTATCGCGAGCTATGCGTTATAGAAAAGTTGTAAACTATATTTGGTTGAAACAACTATGGAACTTATCCCCTCTCTCTATCTTCCTTGAAACAGCTGCCAAAGATCTCTCTATTTTCACCTATTTGGCAAAGCCGAAAGTTGGAAGTGGGAAGCAATGTCCAAGGTGCTACAAAAATTATATTATGTGAAATTAGTGGTTCTGAAAAAGCATGCAGCTTCATATTCCACCCATTTGGTTATTCTGCTTTTTGGTTGTACAAACACTTTTCACAAGTTGAACCAAACACAACCTAATTAACTTGTGGGGATATGCCCGAAATATTTACATGTGGAGATGGTGATCTCAATAATCTTGTCTCACACTAAGAAGAGGAGATTGCAATGGATAAGCAAGTAAAGTACAATAAGACCACAAAAGTTAATGTGTTCTATCAAGAAATAATGGTGGTTGAAAGCATCTAGACCCCTAATTTGGTTTTGGCAATTAATTAAGATACAATCATTGTAACTATCTTGTGTTTTGCAGCGACATTATTTATGTGAGTTCACAATGATGATTGATGTTGGGCAATTATGGTTTTCATGCCCTAATTGATGGTAATCGTTTTGGTTTCACACTACTACAGAAGGTGTCATGACCCGAAGTCATTCCAACTAAAACTCTCAATGACACGTTTGTAAAATGCCTTATATATCGTTCTCATGTAAAGATCCATGGTGCTTTGTATGAAGACATGGAATCCAAATTCTCCAATCAACCATATCAATTCTCTCAAGTCAACCGAATTCAACCCGAAGTCAAAGTCAGTCAAGCAGAAATCAACATCAAGAGAGTGTTGTTCGAAAGATGCTAACCAATGTTATCGATCTCTCTCTAAGTGATGGTCTATCTCTTAGATAATAAGATTTGGCCCCAATGCTAAAGATCCCAATCTCTGGATCAAATTCTCTAAGTCACGGAACCAACGGAGTGCCCGCTAGGATCCGCGAATGGTCCACCAGATGTCCGAACAGAGACAATGAGTGGGGAATGAGCTGTCCTCCGCTTTCTAATGGACCCTGTTGGCGGTCCTTAATGATAAAATCCGGCCACCAATTAAGACACAAAAAGAGGAGAAGTTGGCAATCTTATACACATAGGCATTTACTATTAACCTAGTTCCATATGTATTTGGAGAATATTGTTTTGCAGGACACAAACAAAAATGCATGAAAGATTTCACCGAAGGCGCTTTCTGACGCTGATTTGCGCAAAGGAACAACCAAGACGCTCATCAACTCAACTCAACTGGGTGCAACACCGACCAAGGAGCAGCCCTAGGTCTAGCCCACAACCCACCGCGCGAAGGCAGTGGTGAGGAGGCTTGGTCTGGGGGTGGCCAACGCCTAGGGGCGGGCGATCCCCCACCGGCGCTTCTCGGCCACCCCTTGCTCTGGCAGTGGCATGCCTCCATGTAGAAGAAGGTGGTGCATGGACATCACACCAGGATAGCCACAACACAGCCTCTCCTTCTTGTATAAATAGAGGGGCAACCCCCCTCTACAACACACACAACAAGAAAGCAAGAGGAGAAGAAGAGCTTCATTCCTACCTAGGCTTTAGCTAGAATAATATAGGGAGTGAGAGAGGGAAGAGTTGGAGAGGTCCTGGGGCTATCAGTGTGGGGGGTATGACCCCGGATACCCACGGCAGACCACATGGGCTACGCCCTCAGGGGCGGCCCTAGCCCACAAGATGAAGCCTTGCGGGGCATGACTTTGGTCGGCGCCTTCCGCAAGACATCTGGAAGATATCCTGAAGATACTATGAGATCTGTTAAGATATGTATGATCCCAAGATTCCTGTAATCAGTTATTACTTTTCGGTTATATCTCAGATCTAACCGACTTGTAACCCTGCTCCCTGGACTATATAAGGCGGGCAGGGACCCCGTCTAAACTTATGCAATATCATATGATAGCTAATACAAACCAACAGACCATAGGAGTAGGGTATTACGTCATATTGACTGGCCTAACCTGTCTAACTCGTGTGTCTCTGTTGCCTTCTTATTCTTGATCTCACGCTCCTCTACCGATCAATCTACCTTCGTGGGATTCCCCTCGGAGGACTGTCGCTATCGACAATTAGGCGCGCCAGGTAGGGGCTTGTGTGCTGTTTCCTTGTCGAACAAGATGGCTTTTTCCATAGGTCTTCGTTCCTCTCGTAGCCCAGCCTGATCTTCACGATCGGATTGATCTCCTGGATCATCAACGCCGACTGGAGTCGGAGAGCTCCTTGAGCCAGCGCAGATTGTTTCTACGTCGATCATCCCCACACCTGTGACTACAGATCCAATCTCAGAACCACCTCTAAGGTTGCCTTCATCAGCAACTCGCTGCTTCGCATCCTCGCTACCAGAGGAGGTAGATCAACAGCGATGATCTGATCGAGTCCATCGATCGGGTTGGTCTAAAGCTTGTCGATTGCCTAGTCCATCGCCAAATCAACCCTAGACACTTTGGTTTCAAGCGCCGACCAGCCCCTAATCCAAATCTATCAGAGGCTGCTCAGGAAAACTCCAGGAGTTGTGGCTCTGCCCTTTAGGCTCACCAACGTCGCCGCTACTTACCAAGACGCCCTGAGGGGAAAGTTCGCCGACTAGGTGGGAGACGCCCACCCACTCACCCACCAGCTCGTCAGTCCAGCCTTCGCCAGCCATCAACATGCTACACATAGGTCGGTGCCCCGGAGCATCCCTCCAGACCATCCTGGAGGAAAATCCGGGCTCCGAAGTCTCAGGGCTTTATGGAGACCCTTGCCAAAACCTTCACCGAGCAACTCATTCTCCCAACCTTCTGGGGTGGCAAGATCTTCAACATCAGCGTCGATAGTCCCTCCTCAGAAAGGCGAAAACCGAGGAGGAACGTGTCTCTCGTGAGAACCGAAACATCAACCGCGCACAACGTCGAGCAAACGAGAATGCCCTCACGATGGCCGAGTAGCAGCTCGACTCGCAAGGAAGGCCACTCCAGCGCAACCTTGATGAAGAGTTTCTCCGCATTGATGGCCATGACGTCATCAAGACTCTAAGCGCCAATCTGGCAATGGCCGCCAATGAGCTCACCCGCCTTCCGCAGACGCCCGAGCTCGCCAAGGTCGCCGTCATGCTTAAAGCGGCGCACTGCCAGGTTAATAAGATTCGACAGGATCAAAGACCATTCATACTTGTAACACCCAAAATTTTAGTCTTTTTGAAATAAGAAAATTCGATTTAATTATGTTATTAAGTGAGCATTGAAATATAGGAAAGAAATATTTTTTGTGAAAATAAAATCAAATATAAGGTTAGTAATATGTTGATGCATTCATGCTGCTGCACATTTGTTTTTGTAATGAATGGCTTTGACTAGAATTTGAATTGGATTCAAATTCAATTTGAAAATGGAATTGGAAAATTTATTTGGAAAAAAAAGGAAAAAATGTTTTCTTTTCTTCCCCTTCCCTTCTTCTAATTCGGCCCGCTGGCCCCTTCCTTCTTCTGCGTCAGCCCAGCCTAGCTCGGCCTCCCCCCTGGCGCATCGCGCTGGCCCAGTTTCGCTGGCCCAGCCGAGCCGAGCGGTGTTCCAGCAACCGCTGCCGCGTCCTCAGCCCCGCGCCCAGCCGCTGACCACCCAGCCCCGTATGTCAGTGCCGCCCCCTTTCGCCCACGCGTGCGCCTAGAGCAACCGCCGCCCCACGCCCGCTCTTCTCGCGTCGTGGGAGCGCCCCTCCTCGCGCCTGGCCTCTTTAAAACGGCACTGAGCCCGTCGTCGCCCCTCTCTATTGCCCCCGCTCCCTCCTTCGCGCTTGCCGTGCACGGAAGCCGCAACCATCGAAGAACGCCGGGATCCGCTGAGCTCAGAACCTCTACGAGGCCCGCCTTCCCCGAGCCGTCTTCGACCCTGTTTGTTACCGCGGTGAGCTTCGCCGTGCTCCCCTCTTTCTCCCCATGTAGTTTATTTCGCGTTTCGTGGCTTCTAGCACCCTAGTCCGCGAGCGCCGTCAACCTCCTTGCCGTCGGTCATGGCCGCCACCTCGCCAGCCGCGTTCCCCGGTCCGCTGCTCTAGACCTTGGCAAGTTCCCCTTCGCCCCCTGCAACTCCCCGGTGCCCTCAGTTGTGAAAACCGTGGACCGTAGCCCTGTACTGAGCCCTCCGGTGAGCTCCACTGCCACCGGCAATGGCTGCACCGCCGTGGCCGCACTGTTCCAGCTCCGGCGTCTCCTTCTCTCTCCCCCTAGATCTAATCACGTGACGTTCATTTCAAATCCAACGGCCACCGATGGCTGATACCTTTTCGCCCAGGCATAATTGCTAAAGAGACCCCCTGTTTCATCTATTTGAACCCTGCAGTCCATAGTGCAAATTCCTGAGTACGCTTTCTTCTTTTGAAAACATAAACTAAACTGTTTTAGTCCAAAGTACATTTTCAGTATTTATAGAAATGCCATTTGTACTGTTTTGCTTATAAAATCGTCGTTATAGCTCCGATTTGAACCGTTCAAATTGCGTTAGCTTCGTAATTTCATAATCTACATGTTAGTACCACTGTTAATCAAGTTTGCCACTTTTAAATTTCATGGTTAGGTTTAATTAAATAAAGTACTATAGGAAACCCCGTTTAATTCATAACTTTCGTGATTTAGCTCTATTTTTCATGAACTTCGCGTTGACGTGATCGTAGCGAGACGTAGATTCTTTTTATAAACATTTCATCTTGTTTTCTATACTATTGGTGTACTATTCTAATTATAGGATTGTTTGCTTTGCATGAATGCCTTTGGAATGTTGTATGTTGCCAGTGTTGGTCAGCGTTCAGACGGTGAGGAGAACATTGGAGACCAAGAGTTCTTCGACGACCAACAGGACCAGCAAGAGTTTGTGAACCAAGGCAAGTATAGCATAGGCCTACCTTGATGTCCTATTCACTTTAATCATTTACTCATGTGCATGTGTCTAATTTTGATAACCATAAGGACATTCTAGTCATTTGATGACTTGTTTCCCTTGACTCCTATGGGTTAATTGCATATGGGTAGATTGCTAGTACTCTAACTGAACATGATCTACATGATGGTGAATGGTTCTATGGAACTAAAAGTATAACATGATTTATAACAACTGATCCATAGGACGAAGGTGCAAATGACTTTTGATCATGTTGCTCCCGGCCCTCCATAAGGACTTATCTGTCGGCAAAAGCTGGAGACTGACAGTGCAATCGTGAGAATCATATGGCTCTGACTTTAGCTCAGTAATAGGACCTTTTCTAGCTTATTAGAGGTTACCTTATGGCGCAAAAGGGGCTTGCCACAGTTGGGTATAGGGCTGCCTCTGTTCCTATGTGTATAGCCAGCGATGGATATGTGCCATAGGAAAGGGGGGGTTCCTACATCTACCTATCAAGGAAACCTAGCGGCCCTAACTTGTTAGAGAAACCTATGAAATGGCTTCATAGTGTACCCTGCCCGCTCACCTTGGCAGTGATATGGGAGTAATTAACCGGAGCATATGGGAATCACTGACTCGCGGTGAATGTGCACCACCTCTGCAGAGGGTACCAAACTGTTATAACAGCCATGCTCACGGTCACAAGCGGTCCAGAAAACTCACAGAATAATTGGATACTCATTGTTATTCATTTATGATGGTTTACAATGATAATATGATGCAAAGGATTCTGATATCTGATTATGTGGGTTTAAAAGGGAGCTTAAGCATAACTTGATAATAATTGGTAATAAAATCCTGACTTACTAAAAGTGCTAATTGCAGTAAACCTGTGTCATCCTTTTTGAGCCTCATGAACCCCATGTTATCTTGTTAAGTACGGGAAGTACTTACGCGTGTTTATTTTTATATTTGGAAAATCCCTGGATGGGTAGCAGATGACAACATGTACGAGGAATTTCCTGAGGATTATTAGGCTTGTGGTCAACCAGTTGACCTTCCCTGTGATGAAGTCCCATGAGAGAGTTATCTTTTTATATTCCACTGTGTGATGTAAGACTAAGTTATATTATGGATCTGATGTAAGAGACACCGTGATGATACTTTATGTAATTTGTTAGCTTGTGTGTGTGTCTAATCCCTTGGCACACACTGAGTTTTGTGCATTCAATTTTATCCTTAAAATTGGGTGTGACAATACTCCACTACTTTGATTCACCGGTCAGTCGCCACAAGAACTGATCGCCACCAAAGTCGCTTCACCGACTAGCACCGCGACGACAGGCAACCCCTCTAGGGTGGAGCTAGGGGCATCTGTGCCAAACATCACCACCAACACAGACCAGGAGGTCGAATGAGGATGTCTAGGTTGCACCTCAATAATCTCTGAGATGCACATCGATGTATCGATGAACGTCCATTTCGGTTGCCATGAGGACGAAAGTACGCCGCCACCAGGAGTACGAGCAAGAGTATGGCAACCCAGACTCAGCCCTTGAGCCAATCACTAGCGGCAACTGCTGTAGATGACGGTGCCAACAACCTCAAGGGCCCCTCGGCATTCACAAGGGCGCTCCAAACACTTCAGTGGCCCCGTGGTTTCAAAATCACTGGGGTCGAGCCCTACAAGGGGAGGATGAATCCAACACAGAGGTTGTAGGCTTACGCCACTGCTGTTCGCAGCCATCGAGGGAGACACCAGTGTCATGGTGCAACTATCTTCCCATCATGCTTGCGCCAACCGTCATGAACTTGTTTACTAGCCTTGCCCTGGAATCCATCGGAATCCTAGGATGAGCTGAAAAAAGTCTTCACCGACAACTATATGGCTACGTGTATGCGATCGGGAACTAAGCATGATCTCAACCGCATCAACCAGAAGCCATCCGAGATCCTCCACAGCTACATCTGATGCTTTTCCAAGATGAGGAATTCTATTCTAAACATCACGGAAGCCGAGGTCATCACCTGCCTTCATCCGAGGACTCCATCACCATGAGCTTTGCTCTAAGTTCAACCATAAGCCACCCACAGGGATCGGCTGAGATGATCACAACTACCAACCAGTACTGCCGACACTGAGGAAGCTGAGGTGCGCTTCAATGAGGATGCGGGCACTCATTGCCCAACATGTTGCTACGACGATCGCTCCAATGACCGCCGCCATGACACGATGACCGCAGTTATCGTGACAGCAGCCGTGATCGGCCTAGAAGGACCCAAGACTGGTTAGAAACGCCATTGCTGGCTAGACCACATTGTCGCTGCCATCAATGAACCTCGCACCAAGTGCAACTACAACGAATAGTACAAGAAGATCCTTGACGGCCCGTGCCATCTCCATAAGAACTGCCAAGCACAAGATGAAGAACTGCCTTGGTTTGGCTAAGGAGTTCTAGGACAAAAAGCTAGATGACGACGCCAATGATAGAGCCAGAGGTTGCCGACCACCTGGGGGCAATGACAATGCCTTCCAGGACCACGACAAGGTGGTCCCTACCATCTTCGGGGGCCTCGCCTCCACCGAGAGTAGAAGAGAGTGGAAGCTCACCGCACGGCAGGGTGCTCAAAGTCACTACGGAGGACTGCTGTCGCCAACCCCAGCTATCGCCCATGGTCCAAAGTCCCCATCACCTTCAGCAGGGCTGACCAGTGGGTGGACATTCCCTACATAGGGCGTTTCCCCCTCGTCCTTGACGCAACCATCTAGAAGGTGTTCTTCAAAAAAGTGCTCATCGACGGTGGGAGCTGCTCTGAATCTCCTCTTCATTAGAGCCCTAAAGGAGCTGAGCCTCGGATTAGCGGATCTCACACCCTCTGACTCCTCCTTTTGGGGTGTGGTACCTGGCAGGGCCTCCAAACCGCTTGGAGAGATCACCCTACCAATATAGCTCGGCACGGCAAGCAACTACCGCGTTGAGCACATCAACTTCTACGTTGCCGATTTCAACATCGCCTACCACACCATACTTGGTTGGCTAGCTCTGGCCAAGTTCATGGACTATACCGCATTACGTGTATCTAGTGCTAAAGATGCCTTCACCTATAGGAGTTCTAGCCCTATGGGCCAATCTTTCCATCGCCTACTGCCTATGAGACAGAGAGTTTCATCCTCGCCGAAGCCACCGACCTCTCCATCCTAGATGGCTAGCGTGGTCACCTGAAGCCAAGACATTGTCCGCCAACGACATGGAGATCCCAGAGCTAGAGCCTCCCCATGCCTCCGCTAAGTCCAAGGAAATAAAGGAGGTCGGCCTTGGCCTCGACGACCCCTCCAAGACCATGAAGATTGGGGCTCACCTTGACCCCAAATAGGAAAGCGTGCTCATCTCCTTCCTACGTGCCAACGCCGACGTGTTTACTTGGAAACCTACAGATATGTCAGGGGGTACCACAAGAGAAGATCGAGCACTCCTTGAATGTCTCACCGACCGCCAAACTGATCAAGCAAAAACTCCATTGATTCGCGCTAGACAAGAAGGAGGCTATTAGGGTAGAAATAAAATGGCTCTTAGCTATCGGATTTATAAAAGAAGTGTATCATCCTAAGTGGTTAGTAAACCCTATTCTCGTTCGAAAAAAGAATAAAGAATGGAGAATGTGTGTTGATTACACTGATCTTAACAAACACTGCCCTAAGGACCCCTTTAGTTTGCCTTAGATAGACAAGGTTGTAGACTCCATTGCCGGCTGTGAACTGCTGTTCTTCCTTGACTGTTACTCCGGCTATCACCAGATCTCTCTCAAGGAAGAAGACCAGATTAAGACGTCGTTCATCACGCCCTTCGGTGCATACTGCTACACCACCATGTCCTTTGGACTCAAGAATGTCGAGGCGACCTATCAAAGGGCCATCCAGATGTTCCTCGATCAACAGATCGGCTGCAATGTCAAAGCTTACATCGACGATGTGGTCATCAAGTCTAGGACCGCTGACAATCTCATTGCCGACCTCGAAGAAACATTCACCAACCTTGAAAAAGTACCGATGGAAGTTGAACCCTTCAAAGTGCATCTTTGGAGTTCCATCCGGTATACTGCTGGGTTACATCATCAGCGCTCGTGGCATGGAACCCAATCCTGACAAGGTCTTTGCCATCACCTAACATGAAATGGCCAACATGCATCAAGGATATACAAAAGCTTACAGGCTGCATGGCTGCCTTAAGCCGCTTCATATCGTGCCTCGGTGAAAAAGGGCTACCTTTCTTCAAACTCCTCAAGGCCTCCAAGCGCTTTTCCTGGTCGGAAGAGACAGACACAGCTTTCGAGCAGCTTAAGTTGTTCCTAACAACGCCTTCGACCATGACGGTGCCACGGCCAGACTGAAACTATCATGATCTATATCACCGCTACTTCTCGCATTGTCAGCACAGCAATTGTGGTCGAACATGAGGAAGCTGGGCACTGCCAATAAGGCTGCAATGTCCTAGTATATTTCATTAGTGGGGTTCTTAACGAGCCCAAGACTCGTTATCCTCAGGTCTAGAAGCTACTGTACGCCGTCCTGATCACAGTCGCATAAGCTCTGCCACTACTTTGAGTATTACAAGATCGCTGTGGTCACCGAGTTCCCTCTAGGGAGACATCCTCCACAACAAAGAGGCCAACGGCCATACCATCAAGTGGGCTGTCGAGCTCAACACTTACTCCATTGAATTCAGAAGCAGGCCTACAATCAAGTCTCAAGGCGCTTGCTGATTTTGTCGCTGAGTGGACCGAGATCCAAGAGGCCCATCGCCGCCACAGTGTGTAATAGAACCGCCCAATTTATACAAGATCAAGTACGACTGTTCCCTGCTAACACTGTTGACACTGCGCATACTTTCACTTATATAAACCCAGGTAGTCCACCGAGTGTCCCTGAAAGACCTCGGTAAATCAACATCACAACCAAGATCGCATGATTAAGCAAATACACATCACATACACAGGGTTGCAGCAGAAATAATATTACAAGTTTGGGTTTCAAAACCAATTAGTGAAAACAACATAGCTTTCAAAAGATTACATTAATATATGTTCCAAATACATTGCTAGCATAAGTGACATCATCCGACAAAAGCATATAGATGAGAAGTAACTATAGAATCACCGAGCCACCGGCGGTTAGCCACCATCTTCACAGGCCGAGAACTTCACCTGTAACATGGTGGGATAAACCCTGAGTACAAGAAGGTACTCAGCTAGACTTACCCATTAAAACCAGAAATAAAAGACACCAAGGGTCATGCAAGGCTTATGAGGTGGGCTAGCTTGACACAGTTGCATAAAAGAGCTTATGAATATAGTGACCAATTTAAACTTAGCATCAAGTTTATCATCATTTACCTGTCCACTAGATTAGCACCTGTACTAGAGCACTCACTTATTAGGAGCAATCAATATTAGCCATAGCAGGTATAATAAGACTGTCATCATCATATCATCATTTCTGAACCATTAGGTTATTTAGTGTATCTACTTTGGAGATAAGACCGTCAAGTTCTCACTAACCAGGAGAGACGGCGACTCGAATCGAATTACAACTCAGCTGAGGGGGTATTCCTAACTCTCACCCTGGCATACTTAGCAAGGGTAGCCGTGGGTCACCTTTGGAACATCTCAGGAACCAAATTCGCGGGTTCGATCAGCGCCAGCACTCTCAGGGATTATCCCTTCTGCCAGGACGATCAGGACTTTTAAATCACCTGCCCTTGGACTCATGCCTACAGCTCCCTTCCGAGGCGCACTTTATACTTATCGACTCCCTGGCCTGAGGTGAGCTACTCGGCTTCGCGGTCGGTCTTCAGACACGGCCAACTAAGAGAGAGGCATGCATTCAACATGAACAAGAAAGGCTCCAAGATTCAGTCCTTAATCGACATAGACGGAGTCATGGCAAACCGGCAAGCCTCCGTCTGGTCTTCATTTCAAATTAAGATTGGTTCTTTTCCACGATAGCAAATATAGCCAACCGTGCCATATGTATCTTCCTATATCTCGCAGGTGACAGGAAATCACCTGACTTCTACCGTGTTAAAGCAGGGCTAAGCACTACACGAGCCTGAGCTACATAGGATTCGGGGTAACAATATCTGGACAAGGATTGGGTAACCAATGCAGCAAGTATTTGCATCCAACACCTAAACTTAATGCAACAATATATATATGTAACAATAATACTGTAACTGCATTTCAGAAATTAGGAGGCTTAATATGCTCTGGGGCTTGCCTAGGATCTGACACAAGTCAGTTCAGTTAGCTTGCACCATCATGGTGACATCTCCGGTCCTAGCACTTGCTTAGTCCTTCCAGCTTCGGGATATATCCACCAAACCAAATCTTTGGGTTTGGCTCCAACATCGCATCCTTCACGTGGTGCATCTAGCGTACCTAGATGAGATGCAATATACCAGTGCATAAATATGAAGAATAGTACCATGAGACGCATCACAAAATAGCAAGCAAGACAAGCATGATTTACACTAACACACTTAAGTACTTTGCGATGCTTAACTTAAACATCACACAATCTATCATGCTAAGATGGCAAAGAAGACGACAACACCAAGCATGACACAAGTTTCCCAAGATCTCAGGTACTCTAACTCAACCATCATCAAAGGTATGAGCCACACTTAGAAATATACAAGCAAACAACTATAATTGGAATCTGTCCATTTCTGGACATGCAAACAGCAGCAACAAGATTTAGCTATAACTAGAGTTACACAAATCCAAATGACTTGCAAGAAGACATTCTAGAAATCTTATGAAATTTTCTACATTTCATCTATAACCATCATAGCATGATTCACAAGTTAAGTAGGTCAAAATTATACATTTACAGAAACTGATCCACAATTAACAGAGAGCAGCCATTTCTAAAACCTAACTTTAAATCACAAACCACAAAACCAAATACCACCAAATTTTAATAAAAGCTATATATATGAATTATCTACAACTTTGTTATTATCACCAAAAGCTCATTCAAATCCTAACTAGATCAAACACTAGCATATTTCAGATCTGCTCAGAATACAATCTAAACCTGATAGAAGACTTAAAAGTCATGTAACTCCTACACTATCTGGCCTATGACCTTACAATTTGAACACAAGCAAGATCATGAAATTTGCTACAACTTTTGTATTCACTACAACCATAGCAAACATCATTTACACCACGAAAATAATTGCACAAGCAAAACTGCAAATGCAACCCAATAACAGTGGTACAGAAAACTGATAGGAACTTCAGAGAAGCATAACTAGAGTTCTAGACCTTCAAAAAACATGAACCATAACTTTTTGAAAAGCCTAGCAAGTTACCTACAACTTTCTTATTCTCATATTAAGATGATTCTATAGTTAGAAGGGTCAATTAATCCAATAATTGCATCTCTGTCCAAAACATAGACAGAAACTGACATGCCATTTTAAACAGCTATAATTGGAGTTATACATGTCCAATAAATGTGGTTCTAGACTTTTTAGAAATCTTATCAAATTCTAAACAACTTTGTTGTAAACACCTACAGCTAATTCTACTATTAAGGAGGCTCCACAATACCAACAAGGTAACCCTGTCAGAGTTTGGGCAGAAACAGCCACTGATATTTAAGCAAGTATAACTCAAGATCTACTTAACCAAAAATCATGATATTTAGCTTTTTGAAAAGTTTAATAAAAGTACTACAACTCATGTATTATCATCAAGTCATGATTCATAACCTAACTAAGCCAATTAATTTAATCTTGCAGACCTATTCAGAATAGTGGTAAGGCAATACAGGTAATTTGCTATTTTTATAGATCTTAAACTATCAAGCCTAAAATACTGAAATTTTTACCAGACATTACTAATCACATCAGTAACACTTCATAAAAATTTCACATTTAATTGAGTAAAATAACTGCAGTTATAAAAAGAACAAGACATGACTAGCATTAAGAACCTAACTGCCTAAATCTATTTTTACAGCTAAACCTTTAAACAAAACATGTAATATTATTGATCTAGTACATAGATAATTTCGCAAGGATTCCAAAAAGTCTACATTTACTATTTTACGAATTTTCTACGATTTACTATGAATTTCCAAAGTTCCTGTAAAATTATTACAAACCAGTCCTTACGGCACTATTCACATGAGTCACTGACTTCGCAGTTAGACCCCTTCACTTTGTCGAATTCAAGCACTGGGATCCCTGACATGAATCACAGCAGGGAGGTCGTCGGGGATTCGGCCGGTGGCGGCCGGAGAAGGCTCAGCCGGCGGCGGCGAGTGGCGGGGAAGCGTCGAGGGACCCGCGCACACCCGCAGGTGCCAACGGCTTGCCCCACAGCGGCCCGAGGCTCGCTGGCCACGTGAGCAGGCACACGGCGGCCATGGCTGTCGCGTGGCCATGCTCTACAGCGGCGAAGGAAAGCCGAGGAGGGGCGCGCGAGGACTAGGAGAGGACGGCTGGAGCCGGTGACAGTGGATGCAGGGCTGCCAGGCGCTCGGAGGTGGAAGAACGACTGGCGGCCAGCTCGAGCTCGTGGCGGCATCAATGGCGACCGCGACTGGAGTGCGCGCTCGACGCCAGAGAGCGAGGAAGGGAGAGTGGAGAGGTGAGTGGGTGATAGAGCAGCTCGGGCGCTTGGTTTGAGGGGCAGGGGCGCTCGGCAGTGCGTGGCACAGCGCTTGAACGCGCATCGGCCATGGAGGACGCGTTCTGGTGCATGGCTGCCACGACGCCATTTCGTCGAACACGTGGCGCGCGCGATGGAGCCCAACTTGGAGTCTGTTTTTGGCATATTCCGTGCACATTCGGACCTAGGTGCCATTAGCAAAGTTGCTCTACTCAGGATACTCTACAAACTTGATTAAGGCTGTATGGTCGTTAGAGCTCTTCATCAACAGGTAATTAAGCCACAAAATGACAGTGTCAGTGCCTTGATAGCGGTTAAGAAAACACAAATTGAGGACCAAAAACGGAGTCAAACTTAGCCCAACTTTTTATATGCTCTTCTCCATAATATAACCTTCAACTTTTATTTTCGGACCAACTCAAGTTGCTTAACGAATTTCGGAGAACGCGGAATGTCAACGTCGTTGCTTAGCGAAACTAACTTAGAATAATTCTAAGTGTTGAAAACCACAGCAAATTCGATCTTGTGACCTCGATTTGACTTATTTCCAAGCTGATCTAGCTCTTAGTCCAAAAACCAAGTTTGTTCTACATGATATGGACTACAACTTTCATTTAAGGTCCAACCTCAAAACTGGTATAGAACCTACTATTCTACTTTGACCAAAATAGGATCACGATGAAGCTTATATTATCCTTTTTGATCCATTGGTGCATTTTCTGGCCACCTGCTCAACATGAACCCTTCATAACATTTGTTCATGAGTGCAAGTAGAGTTGTTTGAGCAAGGTACCAAGGTTTGGTTGACTTCATAGGTTTCCATCCACTTGATAAAGCAATTCATGCAAAGATATGACTTATCATTTCATGTGACTTTTTGATTCCAAACTTCATGAAACTTTTCCACGGGTCTAGATGGATGCATGTGGATGTAATGTACATGGAAGAAGCATGTTTAGCATTACTCTTGCATAATCTTAACAAGGGTCCATATGTAAGCAATTGTGCGTGGCCCAAGTTTAAGTTGGAGCTCCATCATGTAGATTTGATCTTGACACCTTGATTACCACTTGACATGTCATGTTTGAGCTCAAACCCATTGCTTAACTAGGTGATAAACACCGGGGGTGTTATAGCCTTCCCCCCTTAAAGGAATCGCGTCCCGAGATTCGGTGCGAAAGACTTTTTAAGGGAAGAAAAACTTGTCATCCAGTTTCCAACATCAGTGATAGCATTAGGCTACTTAACTTCGGAGTATCAGAGAGGCTAATTTGGTCACGACACTTTCTGATACTTGCTCTTCGTCGTAAGTTGTTGGCTGAAGAATTTCCTTCGTTGGCGTCCATAAAGCATTGTTACATTGGAAGGAATCCAAGATAGCACTGTCCTACGTACTTCGTCCTCGATGTACGAAGAGTGATACAAACATAGACTAAATACTTGTAACATCTACTTCCCTAGTGGATATAGCATAGACCTATGGACTTTGCACTAGATTACAGTCGGTTGACGGATATTCCTTATAATGGTGTTATATTGGCTCCTAAGGTCTGAAAAGCAGTTCTCTACTAAAGTGGCTTGAGCACAACTTCTCAGTAAAGGATGTGATCATAGACAGGGGTAAACATCCTTTGAGGGCATGAGAAGCTAGTTAACCAATATCCAAGCTGGTTGTAGCGGTGCACTCACTCATATGTCAACTGATGGAAAGCTACATAATGTTCCATGTGTGCAGTGCTCTTTCTCTGATAACAATACTGTATTACCTGAGTCAGTTGAGTGAGCTGGTGAATGTGATAGCTGACTCTGTTGACTCAGCGTTTTCGACGACCATTATTTAAGGGAATTCTTGTATCCAAACGGCAACAGTTATCTAAGTTGTATCTGAGGCAACCTCTTGGGTAAAACACATGGAAGACACCTTAGGCATGTCAGCATTGGAGAACCATTGATGCAGAAGGATGTTAGCGAGGCTTGGAGGGCAACATAAGTTGCAAGTAATCACAAAACTAGGGACTAGTTCACTACCAAGCAGGTTAAGTATAATTTGCCTTCGTGGTGCAGTTGCACAGCAAGTTGGGTTTACTTGCATCATAGCAAAACCAGCTTTCTTAAACTATATTTGCCGTTGAGGCTTCCATTCTTAGGCCAATCAATATCTCAAAAACCATAATCCAAAAATCTATGGTTTGATACCTTTCCAATTACTTTTGAATTGCAAGGGCACAATTTGACTTCTAGAACACCTTGACTGCTCACGCATTGCTGATCTAAGCGGGCAAAAGCAAGGCACATAGGGGTGCAATTAGTCTCCTCAAGGGTATGGAGGGTTGCCTAACAGCAATACACCTACAAGTTGTAATTTCTTGGCATTAATTACAAACACAACCATCTAATGCAAAGGATGATCGTAGTCACAGCGAAATTGCAGATTCTGTACCCTTTTGTTTTCTATTCATATCTCACAAACTACTGCTCCAATATGCACAAATTTTGGTGGGCATGTAGATCCATGGGTCTTCTAACTACTCACCAAAATTCAACTCAACTGGACACCGTTTGATCATCCAAACAATTCATCTACCAAAACTGCTCTGTTCTGAAATGGCAGCAAACCGAGCCGACAAGATATCTCTCAAATCCGATGTTTTACTCAACCAATACTCAAACCAACTTAAGACATTGAAGGGTCCTAAGCAAGGAATGAGCTCACCAAGTTTGGGGTCAATCCAACTTCATTTGAGTCACTAATCGCTGGCTTGAAGATAACCGGTTTAGTGCCACAAAATCTGGACAGATTTCGTGTTCTCCCTTTTCTTTGCTTCACGCGTTGAGGTGTGTGTTTTGCACTCTTTAACCTTTCTCATAGCAGCAGCAGCCTTTCCCTAGCTGAGGATGGAGGCTAGAGTTTTCCTCACATGCTTCTCTAGTAACACTTCAACCATCGTTCTAGACAGTAACTTGACTATGCACAAGCATTGGACTTGTGGCTATGTTCTTAGGACACAAAGCATACTCTTCATGGAGGGACTGTCCTACAGAGATAAGGAACCATCCCTATATATCCTTCGGCACTTCGTCCAATAGAGTTTGGACACAGGTATTAGTGGCACCTAGGGCACAAAGATGCTGACTGAAACTAGGGACGTGCTTTCGCTAGCTCCTTACGTAGCCGATACAACATTTTGTACTATCTGTGTGATTGACGCATAACAGATGGTCGCCATCGAAGTCAGCAGACAAGGGGTCACACTAGAGATTGTTGATCTCGACTGTGTGATCAGCATGCACATAATAGTCAAGACTTGGATAGCCAGGTCATAATCATAATGTGACGTTCGATTCTTATCTGACTAACAACTTGTCCAACATTAATTGTTGTGTGCCTTTCTGATCCAACAGTGATGACATAAGTTGTTCACTAGGTGATGGACGTCAATACTGGGACAACCAAGTGGAGTCACTTGTCTACCACTTCTTGTAGTCTGTTAATGTTTATGTCGGTGACCAGTTCTTCAAAGGTTATCCTTTTTGTGACTTCAACAGGAAGCTCTACTACTTTCGGTCTGATATAGGGATCTTTGATAAGATATGGAGAGATAACCAAGGAAGAGCTCACGTGAAAATAACACATCGGTGCAGTTCGGCAATGGATCATGACTAGAAACCTTGATACCAGCGCGCACCCAGCAGCACAACCATGCGTTGGCCGCCCACAAGGAGGCCCTAGGTTCCATCGCGGCACCGTAGATCGCTAATCGTGGCACCATTACTGATCATACAACCCAAGTGAAATTTCCAGTGGCACCAATTAGATTGTAAGAACAAGCATTGTGCAAAAGAGGGATAGCAAACAAGGATAGTCACAAGGTTAGGAATCAACAAGGAGGCGATCAGAAGATCAAAACACAGCGCAAAAGAACATAGCCTAATTGCCTAGGGCAACTAAGTAGGAGACTCTTGCTTAATTTCCATAAACGCCTCATGTCCACCAAAGTGATTATCAGATAAAGATTAACATGAGATTTGGTCCTGTCGAGCAGCAACAAGAGATCAAGACTGATAAACATCCAGAGACTTGAACGGGTTGGAGGCAAAATAAACGAGATTCGAGGGTCAGAGCCAATGCACTAACTAGGGATTTCGTTAATAAAACAATGACATGATCTGCGCGGAAAAGGTTCCAAAGCCAGGGCAAATAGTGATTAGCGTTGCACTAGCTCATCCGTAGGAGAAATAGCAATAAGGTCCAACAAGGATTTTTGAGCAGGGTCCTCCCACACAGGAGCAGGACAACCACGAAATATGCAAGCATTCAAGGGAGCTAAGCTTGGACCTAAGGTCAAGCAAAGACATAGATAAAGTCTTCATAGCGCAACGTTCAAGGCTAGCAACCACGTGTACAGGCTTAGGCTCCCAAGAGAGAACCTAATTGGAGACGACTACTGTGCGATTACATAACTTGAGCGTTGTTTTAGGATAAAGCTATTTGACACTTGTATGCTTATCGAGGACAAAAGGGTGACAACTACGGCACTACCTAGATAACGAGCATCCACGCCTACATCATGGTCTTAAGCGAGCATTTCAAAACACTCGATCCAATTAGCTTAAATGGCTATTATGAAGCACAAAGCTCATACATAATAAGCAGTCACCTATAGCAACACCACTACACATATCATGTAACACATGGTGGTAAGGCACTGTTATCTTTTGTTTCCTTTTTACTGAGTAGGTGGATATCTCTACAAAACAAGTTTTACGTACATTTAGCAATTTAGTTTTCAAAGGGGTGAAGTTTTGCTAATTAATATCTTGTCATCTATTTCCTTTGGACGCAGACATACAAGACAAGCTAATCACACACTATCTTCAAGCATAGCTATTCAAGCAGCATGGGACAAGACATTTTGTCTAGCTTCACACAGGGAAGATAGTAACATCACATGGATCACAAGTTACTTACTATTAGAACAAGGTGAGGGAAGCATATTTATGCACAAGCACAATCATGATGCATGCTCGTCCTATTCGTCCTCACGAAATTGCCAGCCTAAGGTGGCAATCACGTTCTATGTAGTGGCATAACACGTACTCTCTCGATATATAGCTAGTCATCAGCTATATTCAATCTACGCATTCGT
This sequence comes from Miscanthus floridulus, assembly GCF_019320115.1. Classification (NCBI taxonomy): domain Eukaryota; kingdom Viridiplantae; phylum Streptophyta; class Magnoliopsida; order Poales; family Poaceae; genus Miscanthus; species Miscanthus floridulus. The sequence goes on along the minus strand of NC_089591.1, from coordinate 31,588,893 downwards.
GGTTAGCGTACCTACAGGCAAATTCATTGCAGCCCATCCCCACAAGAGATAACTAAGCACACAATGAAAGCAGTAAACTAAGATACTCTCCATATATACATCCCTCGATGTATATACTTTGGTATCCATAGCTACCCGATAAATATACCTGCAATTAAGTACCTTCATATATACATGTGTGTGACATGTAAATATTCCAGTAACCACAGCTAACTCTCCCCTAGACCTAACAGTTGGACGGTCATGCTCTCACAACTCACCCTTACCTAAGCGTAGAGGCAATTGATCCATACATTACCATTCAAACGAATGGCATCCATACAATAGCACGCCGTATGGACGACAAAAGTAAAAACCCCCATGTTAGTACTTAGATAGCCACCTAATAGTCCTTAATTGGGCATAAAGGAGGATGTCGCTAGCATAGTTTTGCAAATTAGTTTTTGATAACTTTGCCTATAGCTAAAGTTTTAGTTAAAATAGGCTTTTTAAAACCAAAACTTTGTTTTTAAAACAATGTGCATGATAGTATTATGCTTAATCTTGCTCTGATGCTAGCTTGTAACAGAACCGCCCAATTTATACAAGATCAAGTACGGCTGTCCCTGCTAACACGTTGACACGCGCATACTTTCACTCATATAAACCCGGTAGTCCGCCGAGTGTCCCGAAAGACCTCGGTAAATCAACATCACAACCAAGATCGCGTGATTAAGCAAATACACATCACATACACAGGGTTGCAGCAGAAATAATATTATAAGTTTGGGTTTCAAAACCAATTAGTGAAAACAACATAGCTTTCAAAAGATTACATTAATATATGTTCCAAATACATTGCTAGCATAAGTGACATCATCCGACAAAAGCATATAGATGAGAAGTAACTATAGAATCACCGAGCCACCGGCGGTTAGCCACCATCTTCACAGGCCGATAACTTCACCTGTAACATGGTGGGATAAACCCTGAGTACGAGAAGGTACTCAGCTAGACTTACCCGTCAAAACCAGAAATAAAAGACACCAAGGGTCATGCAAGGCTTATGAGGTGGGCTAGCTTGACACAGTTGCATAAAAGAGCTTATGAATATAGTGACCAATTTAAACTTAGCATCAAGTTTATCATCATTTACCTGTCCACTAGATTAGCACCTGTACTAGAGCACTCACTTATTAGGAGCAATCAATATTAACCATAGCAGGTATAATAAGGCTGTCATCATCATATCATCATTTCTGAACCATTAGGTTATTTAGTGTATCTACTTTGGAGATAAGCCCGTCAAGTTCTCACAAACCGGGAGAGACGGCGACTCGAATCGAATTACAACTCAGCTGAGGGGGTATTCCTAACTCTCACCCTGGCATACTTAGCAAGGGTAGCCGTGGGTCACCTTTGGAACATCTCAGGAACCAAATTCGCGGGTTTAATCAGTGCCAGCACTCTCAGGGATTACCCTTCTGCCAGGACGATCAGGACTTTTAAATCACCTGCCCTTGGACTCACGCCTACGGCTCCCTTCTGAGGCGCACTTTATACTTATCGACTCTCGGCCTGAGGTGAGCTACTCGGCTTCGTGGTCGGTCTTCAGACATGGCCAACTAAGAGAGAGGCATGCGTTCAACATGAACAGGAAAGGCTCCAAGATTCAGTCCTTAATCGACACAGACGGAGTCACTGCAAACCGGCAAGCCTCCGTCCGGTCTTCATTTCAAATTAAGACTGGTTCTTTTCCACGATAGCAAATATAGCCAACCGTGCCATATGTATCTTCCTATATCTCGCAGGTGATAGGAAATCACCTGACTTCTACCGTGTTAAAGCAGGGCTAAGCACTACACGAGCTTGAGCTACATAGGATTCAGGGTAACAATATCTGGACAAGGATTGGGTAACCAATGCAGCAAGTGTTTGCATCCAACACCTAAACTTAATGCAACAATATATATATGTAACAATAATACTGTAACTGCATTTCAGAAATTAGGAGGCTTAATATGCTCCGGGGCTTGCCTGGGATCCAACACAAGTCAGTTCAGTTAGCTTGCACCGTCATGGTGACATCTCCGGTCCTAGCACTTGCTTAGTCCTTCCAGCTTCGGGATATATCCACCAAACCAAATCTTCAGGGTTTGGCTCCAACATCGCATCCTTCACGTGGTGCATCTAGCGTACCTAGATGAGATGCAATATACCAAGTGCATAAATATGAAGAATAGTACCATGAGACGCATCACAAAATAGCAAGCAAGACAAGCATGGTTTACACTAACACACTTAAGTACTTTGCGATGCTTAACTTAAACATCACACAATCTATCATGCTAAGATGGCAAAGAAGACGACAACACCAAGCATGACACAAGTTTCCCAAGATCTCAGGTACTCTAACTCAACCATCGTCAAAGGTATGAGCCACACTTAGCAATATATAAGCAAACAACTATAATTGGAATCTGTCCATTTCTGGACATGCAAACAGCAGCTACAAGATTTAGCTATAACTGGAGTTACACAAATCCAAATGACTTGCAAGAAGACATTCTGGAAATCTTATGAAATTATCTACATTTCATCTATAACCATCATAGCATGATTCATAAGTTAAGTAGGTCGAAATTATACATTTATAGAAACTGATCCACAATTGACAGAGAGCAGCCATTTCTGAATCCTAACTTTAAACAGGCATAACTCACAAACCACAAAACCAAATACCACCAAATTTTAACAAAAGCTATATATATGAATTATCTACAACTTTGTTATTATCACCAAAAGCTCATTCAAATCCTAACTAGATCAAACACTAGCATATTTCAGATCTGCTCAGAATACAATCTAAACCTGATAGAAGACTTAAAAGTCATGTAACTCCTACACTATCTGGCCTATGACCTTACAATTTGAACACAAGCAAGATCATGAAATTTGCTACAACTTTTGTATTCACTACAACCATAGGAAACATTATTTACACCACGAAAATAATTGCACAAGCAAAACTGCAAATGCAACCCAACAACAGTGGTACAGAAAACTGATAGGAACTTCAGAGAAGCATAACTGGAGTTCTAGACCTCCAACAAACATGAACCATAACTTTTTGAAAAGCCTAGGAAGTTACCTACAACTTTCTTATTCTCATATTAAGATGATTCTATAGTTAGAAGGGTCAATTAATCCAATAATTGCATCTCTGTCCAAAACATAGACAGAAACTGACATGCCATTTTAAACAGCTATAATTGGAGTTATACATGTCCAATAAATTGGTTCTAGACTTTTTAGAAATCTTATCAAATTCTAAACAACTTTGTTGTAAACACCTAAAGCTAATTCTACTATTAAGGAGGCTCCACAATACCAACAAGGTAACCCTGTCAGAGTTTGGGCAGAAACAACCACTGATATTTAAGCAAGTATAACTCAAGATCTACTTAACCAAAAATCATGATATTTAGCTTTTTGAAAAGTTTAATAAAAGTACTACAACTCATGTATTATCATCAAGTCATGATTCATAACCTAACTAAGCCAATTAATTTAATCTTGCAGACCTATTCAGAATAGTGGTAAGGCAATACAGGTAATTTGTTATTTTTATAGATCTTAAACTATCAAGCCTAAAATACTGAAGTTTTTACCAGACATTACTAATCACATCAGTAACACTCCATAAAATTTCACATTTAATTGAGTAAAATAACTGCAGTTATAAAAAGAACAAGACATGACTAGCATTAAGAACCTAACTGCCTAAATCTATTTTTACAGCTAAACCTTTAAACTAAAACATGTAATATTATTGATCTAGTACATAGAGAATTTTACAAGGATTCCAAAAAGTCTACATTTACTATTTTACGAATTTTCTACGATTTACTATGAATTTCCAAAGTTCCTGCAAAATAATTACAAACCAGTCCTTATGGCACTATTCACATGAGTCACTGACTTCGCAGTTAGGCCCCTTCACTTTGTCGAATTCAAGCACGGGGTCCCTGACGCGAATCACAGCAGGGAGGTCGTCGGGGATTCGGCCGGTGGCGGCCAGAGAAGGCTCAGCCGATGGCTGCGAGTGGCGGGGAAGCGTCGAGGGACCCGCGCACACCCGCAGGTGCCAACGGCTTGCCCCACAGCGGCCCGAGGCTCGCTGGCCACGTGAGCAGTGCACGACGGCGGCCATGGCTGTCGTGTGGCCATGCTCTACAGTGGCGAAGGAAAGCCGAGGAGGGGCACGCGAGGACCAGGAGAGGACGGCGGAGCCGGTGATGGTGGATGCAGGGCTGCCAGGCGCTCGGAGGTGGAAGAACGACGGCGGCCAGCTCGAGCTCGCGGCGGCATCAATGGCGGCCACGACTGGAGTGCGTGCTCGACGCCAGAGAGCGAGGAAGGGAGAGTGGAGAGGTGAGTGGGTGATAGAGCAGCTCGGGCGCTTGGTTTGAGGGGCAGGGGCGCTCGGCAGCGCGTGGCACAGCGCTTGAACGCGCGTCGGCCATGGAGGACGCGTTCTGGTGCATGGCTGCCACGACGCCATTTCGTCGAACACGTGGCGCGCGCGATGGAGCCCAACTTGGAGTCTGTTTTCGGCATATTCCGTGCACATTCGGACCTAGGTGCCATTAGCAAAGTTGCTCTACTCAGGATACTCTACAAACTTGATTAAGGCTGTATGGTCGTTAGAGCTCTTCATCAATCAGGTAATTAAGCCACAAAATGACAGTGTTAGTGCCTTGATAGCGGTTAAGAAAACACAAATTGAGGACCAAAACGGAGTCAAACTTAGCCCAACTTTTTATATGCTCTTCTCCATAATATAACCTTCAACTTTTATTTTCTGGACCAACTCAAGTTGCTTAACGAATTTCAGGAGAACGCGGAATGTCAACGTCGTTGCTTAGCAAAACTGACTTAGAATAATTCTAAGTGTTGAAAACCACAGCAAATTCGATCTTGTGACCTCGATTTGACTTATTTCCAAGCTGATCTAGCTCTTAGTCCAAAAACCAAGTTTGTTCTACATGATATGGACTACAACTTTCATTTAAGGTCCAACCTCAAAACTGGTATAGAACCTACTGTTCTACTTTGACCAAAATAGGATCACGATGAAGCTTATATTATCCTTTTTGATCCATTGGTGCATTTTCTGGCCACCTGCTCAACATGAACCCTTCATAACATTTGTTCATGAGTGCAAGTAGAGTTGTTTGAGCAAGGTACCAAGGTTTGGTTGACTTCATAGGTTTCCATCCACTTGATAAAGCAATTCATGCAAAGATATGACTTATCATTTCATGTGACTTTTTGATTCCAAACTTCATGAAACTTTTCCACGGGTCTAGATGGATGCATGTGGATGTAATGTACATGGAAGAAGCATGTTTAGCATTACTCTTGCATAATCTTAACAAGGGTCCATATGTAAGCAATTGTGCGTGGCCCAAGTTTAAGTTGGAGCTCCATCATGTAGATTTGATCTTGACACCTTGATTACCACTTGACATGTCATGTTTGAGCTCAAACCCATTGCTTAACTGGTGATAAACACCGGGGGTGTTACAACCTTCCCCAAGCACTGGGTGATGTACTTCGACGGTGCCCTTAACATCAACGGTGCTAGTGCTGGCATTCTGTTCATTATGTTGACCAAGGATAAGCTCTGATACGTTCTCCGGATACACTTTCCGGCTTCCAACAACGCCGCCAAATATGAAGCACGTCTCCATAGACTCCGTATAGCCGTTGAGCTCGGCATCAAACGCCTCATGGTATACGAGGACTCTGTGCTAGTCAGCAACCAGCTTAACAAAGACTAGTCTTGCTCTAGCGAGAAGATGGATGCATATTGCGCCGAAATCAGGAAGCTTAAAGGAAAATTCTACAGCATCGAGTACCACCATGTGGTACGTGACAATAATCAGCTCGCCGACTATTTATCCATGTTGGGCTCTTCTCGTGCCGCGATTCCTCTAGGGTCTTCGTTCAAGATCTCTTGGCGCCTTCCATTAAAGAAGATAAGGAAGTTTAGGAAGTTCCCCTCGCCGAGCAGCTGGTACTAGTGGTACCTTCACCGACCGCCAATTGGAGGGAACAATTCATTAAGTACCTTACCAACACCGAAGTACCCGCTAATAAGACTAAAACCAAACACCTAATCCATTGAAGCAAACATTATGTGCTGGTAGATGGCAACTTGATGAGGAAAAGTGCCAAGGAAGGTATTCTGCAAAAATGCATCATCCAAGAAGACGGAGTGAAGTTACTTCTCGAGATTCACTCTGGTTCCTACGGCAACCATGCGGCTTCAAGAACTCTGGTTAGCAACGCTTTCTGAGCTAGTTTTTACTGGCCCATGGCCATCTCTGATGCAGAAGACCTCGTCCGATGTTGTGAAGGATGCCAATTTTTTGCCAAGCAAATACACATGCTGGCACAAGAACTACAGACCATTCTAGCTTCCTGGCCCTTTACATGCTGGGGACTAGACATGATTGGCCCTTTTAAGCCAGCGCCAGGTGGTTTTCGGTACGTATATGTCACCATGGATAAGTTCTCCAAGTGGATTGAGTATAAACCGCTCGTCTCGGCTACTACAAAGAAAGCAGTCTAGCTCTTCAAAGACATCATCCACAGATTTGGTCTCCCGAATAGCATCATCACCGACCTCGGAACTACATTTACTGGCCATCACTTTTGGGACTTCTATGAAGACCGTTGCATCTCTGTCGAATATGTCTCCGTTGCTCATCCTAGAGCCAACGGCTAGGTCGAACGGGCGAATGGCATGATCTTTAATGCCCTCAAAAAGAGACTATATCAGAAAGAAGAAAAGCACTCAGGGCAGATGGCTCAAGGAGCTACCAGCTATAGTCTAGGGACTACATACTCAAGCTAGTCGTAGCACCGGTGTGTCTCCATACTTCTTGGTCTATGGCTCAGAACCCACACTACCAGCGGATATTGCCTTCCAAGCACCTAGAGTAGAAAATTATGATGAAGAGCAGGCCGTAGCTGTTCGGACAGAGGACGTCGATAGGGCCAAGGAAGAATGCCTAATCACCTATGTTCGCACAGCCCAATATCTAGAAGGCTTACGGAGGTACTACAACCGCAACGTTAAAGGTCGTTCATTTGCTATCGGTGACCTCGTTCTCTGTAGAAAACAAAAAACCGAAGGGATGCACAAGCTCTCCTCCTCTTGGGAAGGGCCTTACCTCGTCAAAGAGGTCACCCGACCAGGGTCTTATCGCCTATGTGACTTAGACGGAATCGATGTTCCCAACTCATGGCACATCGAGCATCTTATACGTTTCTATCCTTGAAACGCTCTAGATATGTACTCTCCACTTTATATTGAATAAAGTTTTGGTCTACATAACTTGTCTCCACTTTTCCTCCATTGTGGTTTAACCCCCACTTACGGTCGCCGAGCTCTATGCTACTCCATAGCGAACTCCAATTCGAAATTGCCATAACCGCGCCGACCACGTTTCTCCAAATTTCCAACGTTATCGCCGAACACGTTTTTGCCAAAATCGCCGAATGATTTCTCCTAAATCGCCGAGCACGTCATCTCCCAAAATCGCTGAATAAGTTTTCTCCAAATCGCCAAATGATTTTCTCCAAATTGCCGAAACACTTTACTCCAAATCTCCAAGATATTTCACTGATCAGCGAGTAGCATACTTTCTTTTCTGTTCTCTTCGGAGAAGACCCAGTCCCCGATCTCTCCCTACACGTGCCACTGGGCTCTGTGCTCTACGTTATAGGTGGTCAGGCTGTGGTTCCTTGGTCACGCATGTTCCTCCTACATGTCCACGGGCTCCATGGTTCGACATTGTGGACTATGGGCTAGCCAAGGCCGAGAGCTTAGCACAAAACTAATTGCTCGGACGCCGCTTATACTACCTATATCTCCAAGTTATTTTGATAACCGCCGAGCAGCACACGTTCTTCACTTTTCTCTATGGAGAAGACCCAGTCTCCGATCCCTCCCTACACGTGCCACAGGCTCCGCGCTCTACGTTGTGGATGGTCGGCTGCGGTTCCTTGGTCACGCCTATTCCTCCTACACGTGTACGGGTTCCGCGCTCGACGTTATGGACTATTGGCTAGCCAAGGCCATGGGGTTTAGTAGCAAACCAACTGCTTGGATGCTACTTGTACTACATATAATTGCGTTATGGTTAAAACTGCGAAGATTTTTTCACCAAACTACAAGCAAACTGCATACACATGCACCTTATAACATTTATCACATACATAAGTGTTTTTTGCGCTATCGCGCATTTTAACTACATTGTCTAGAAATTACAGATGATAATCTCCGAGCATATCACCGAGCATATCATCGAGCTTCGCCATCGCCACTCATCTCACCAAATAGGTCAATGTCGTTGGCCAGCTTTCTCACCTGCATCCTCCACCTCATCCTCCAGCTGCTGGGTCTCCACCTCGCTTAGCCCTTTGGTGAATCCGCCCCTATCGCCTGAAGGTCAATGGATGGATAGTGGGTCCGAACCACCACAAGGGCATGAGTAATGTTGGTAACAATGACGTCGTGATTGAAGTTCTTGAAGCTCTCCTACGCCGTCTTGCACCTTTCGATGATGATGTCCAGGCGTGGTGGCCTGCTGTTGGTTTGAGGAGCCGCCTCTAGGTCAACGTAGTCAAGCACTGGTTTGACTCCGACATCTATGGCATCAAACTTGTCCCTCTATGTTCAGGCATCCTACTCTAGCACATTGAATTGTGCTTTGACCCTCTAACGGTAGTCTGCAAGCATTACACAGTTCCGTCAAGAAAGGAAACTACTTCAGCATTAACTCTGACCAGGGAATACTTACTGTTCAACTCCTCAGCCAGTTTATCTGCTCGCCCTATCTCCTTTGCCTTTTCCTCTCGGAGTTGTTCAAGGGCTTGGCATAGTTGGCCAAGCTCCATGTTTTGCTCTACAAGCACAATAGTCATCGCCAAAAATATAGCTATTCAGCAATACAAAGCACATTCGCCGATATACCATACCTGCTTTCTGCTCGGATACTGCTTCTGAGCTGCTCAGAAGTATATTCCAGTTGCGTGGAGGCACTCGCCAGCTCCCTTAGACTTGCACCGCGTCTGCTCGGACGTAGCCGCCAGCTGCTCGGCCAGGACCCCCTTCTAGTGTTCTAGATCTCGAGCATTGGACTCAGCAAGGTCTCGCTCACGCTGGGCTCTCCTAGATGTTTCTCTCCATTAGGTTCATCGCCTCTCTGAGTTTTTCGTTCTCTTCAGTGAGGGGTTGCATCCTCTTTATCAGCTGATGCCGCTGCTCAGCAGTCTAAGTTATCCCCTACAAATACACAATTATAATGATGAACTTCGATCATCAACGTCAAAGATGACCACTCTAGATATAGTATTCACCTCGATTTGGTTCATCACTCCAGCAAGGGTGGTCTTCCACCTCCTCATCTCCCTAGTGGTATCTTCCTCCTCGATAACCACCACTTTCATCGCCGCGCTTGTGAAGGATTTGGACAGCTTGGGGTTGAGGTTCAGTGCACTCGATCTCCTCCACCTCATCCTCTTCCACCGTAGCTCGAGGCACCACCGGGGGGCTCCGTGGCTGGACAGTGGCTCTGACCATGCCCTGCGACAGCCTCAGGAAGCGTCGTTTGTCCCGTCAGGCACCACCAAGCTTCACCGCCCTAGACTCCAGTGCATTACCGGCAACTCCAGCCTCTGCTCTCGAAGACCCAGCGGTTCTCACTATTGCCTCGGGCACTACCGCCGATTTGTCTATCGCCAACTGCTGCTTCGTTCGTCATTGCCAACATCGCTAGCAATAGCGGTTGACTCCTCCTCTAGCTACCAAGCTCTTAGGGACTCTAGTGCGATAGCTGTCGATGTTGCTTCCACTATAGGATCAGCCCTCAGTGGTTCGACAGTCTAGATTGGTAGGGTCAGACCCTCCCCGCATTTCGCTCTACATCAGATCAGTTCATCAAGCGCCAAAAAAGCTAAGAAATGACAACAAAGTAACTCCACGGAAAGTATACTCACAGTTTGGTCTATCGAAACAATTTATTGGACGGGTGGCGCCTACCCGAGCACCTAGGCGTGGCCATGGTGTCGACTCCTATACTCAGGGGTGGAGGTCTAGTTTCCTCCACTGTTGGCCTCTGTTCCGCCTACCGCTCTGTGACTCCCTTCGCCTGCTATGCAGGGACTCCCGTCGTCTACTGCTTGGGGACTCCCATTGCCTGCTGCTCAGCAACTTCTTTGCCTCTCCTCGCTTGTTCCTCTGTGCGAGTGCTGCGTAGAGGTGGTTCAGTGCTCGGCGGAGGAGCCACCGAAGTTTCATCATCGTCTGACCACTCGAGCACCACGATCCTCCGCTATCGCCACCAAGCTAGATGCCGCCCGGTTTGATGGGACTAGCGGCCGCTGTCTTCCTCTTCTTCTGGGCTGGCTCATCTGCCACTGCTCTTTTTCCCCGGACTTTCTCCGATATTGGGGGTGAATTTTTTGTCTGACCATCCTCGGACTCTAATGAAGCGCTGATCACATCTTCCTCAGGCCAAGCCAGTGGCCGGGCGTCTACACCCCTCAACCAATCACCCCTCGGCATGTCGAAGAAGTACACCGCTCTTTCCTATGAATGGATCTTTGCATAAGTGCATCAGTTCATTGCTCGACAATGCTTTAGGATTAAAAGTGTCAAAAAACAATTGAGATGGTTACTTGAGGAGGCGGATTTGTATAGTTGAAGGCCCTTGTTTGCTTTGGCCTGCTGAATGAGGCGCTGGGAGCAAATAGCTCTACGGCCCGCTCTAGGACAATTTGTTTCGTCAGCCGTTCCGTCCTCTCTCGGGTCTAGTCGTCATCACCTCTGTAGTCAAAGCCCGGGTGGGCCCTCTCCTTGCAGGGCTGGATTTGGCGCACTATGAAGCTCGCCGCCACTAGTTCGCTGCTAATCTCTATGCCTTCAAGTAGGTCAAGGAGCTCCCTTACTTGTTCCATGTCATCACTATTCGGTTTCTCCAACTAGCTTTTCTGGTTCTCCGGGATATGGTGAACGTCGCAGCGGATTGCAGGGTGACTTTGTTTCATGTAGAACCACTTGGAGTTCCACCCTTTTAGAGAAGTGTTCAGCGGTACATTAATGTACTCGCTAGCCATTCCATCCTAGAGCTATAGATATATGCCGCCGACCACCTTGGATCCACCGCTGCCCTTCTTCTTCAACCAGAATAGGTGTCTAAAGAGGTTGAAGTGTGGCAGAACCCCCAGAAATATCTCACAGAAATGGATAAAGATTGAGATGTGTAATATGGTGTTGGGGTAGATATTGCATAGACTAATCGCCCAGAACTCCAGTAGATCCCACAAGAAAGGATGAACAGGGAACCCCAACCCATGCCAGAAATAATCCTCGAAGACTACAGCTTCATCCATGTTAGGCATCGGGAAGGGCTCACCATTGGCAGGCCACCATCCGACGGTGACGGCAATTAGGAAGCACGCCCTCCTCCACCAATCTCTTGTGCTCTGCTTCCCCCATGTGCGATGGCACCCACTCTTCATCGCGACTGGCTCCTGCTCCTGCCATCTTTGGGCTCGCCTTCTTCGGGTTCACAGCTCTCCTCTTCGGTGCCATCTCTTAGATCTAGATGGGGACTGGCGTCGGGAGCGTGCATCGATGCGAATCTAGAAATGTGAGGGCTGAGGATGAAGACGGAATGACAAAGTGGCAAAGGTATGAACAAGGGATGCAGCGGCGCAGTTATAAAGCACTTTTCCCACCCTTTCTCATTTGAGGGTTTTTGGGAAACCATTCCTTATGATTTGCGCCCCTCTGAATTCTCCAACACGACTTGTTGGGCCGTAACATGGGCTTTCACGCAATCGCATCCCATGTCGCTAATTTATCGCTACCGTTGGTTATCACTCGCCGAATAAATCGCCAACTTCTCTGCCATTTATTGAGGCTCAGGTAACAGTTACTGTACAACTATTACTCTAGTTTTTTCTCCATAGTTGGGTTTTTCATATATATCCATAAATGGCTTAGGGACTGGCTGCCTACTTGGCTGGTCTTTTTATTATTTTTATGTTTCTGACCCTGGCACCATATGACTGCGTCACCTACTGTCAGGCTCAGGGACTAAGTGGGCACACTTCACCTTGTGGTGAATGTGCTCTCTATCATTTTAGAGCTTCGCTCGAGGACTGGCTGCCTACTCAGCTGGTCTTTTACTATTCTTCTACTTTGGACCCTAGCACCACATGACTATGTCATCTACTGTCAGGCTTAGGGACTAAGTGGGCACACTTCACCTCGCGGTGAATGTGCTTGCTTTATTCCTGAAGACTCCATGCCTCTTGAAGTTGAAGAAGACTATCTCCTTTTCTCATGGTCGGACTCTAAGTGGGCACACTTCACCTCGCGGTGAATGCTGCTCGGCTATGGTTTGAGCTGCTCGGTAACAGTACACACTGCTCAACAACTGCTCACAACTGCTTGGCAACTCATTATGGTGGTCAGACCATGAGTTCAACTGCTCGGCTTCAGTTCATACCTACCCGGACAAGCTCAAGACGGCATGTTGCACTACGGGTACAAGGTGCTCAAGGACTAGCTATGGGGGGTATGACCTCGGATACCCATGGTAGACCACATGGGCTGCGCCCTCAGGGGTGGCCCATCCCACAAGACGAAGCCTTGCGGGGCACGACTCTAGTCGGCGCCTTCCGCAAGACATCTAGAAGATATCCTAAAGATACTATGAGATCTGTTAGGATATGTATGATCCCAAGATTCCTGTAATCAGTTATTACTTTCTAGTTATCTCTTAGATCTAACCGACTTGTAACCCTGCTCCCTACACTATATATGGCGGGCAGGGACCCCCTCCAAACTTACGCAATATCATACGATAGCTAATACAAACCAACAGACCACAGGAGAAGGGTATTACATCATACTGATGGCCTGAAACCTGTCTAACTTGTGTGTCTCTGTTGCCTTCTTGTTCTTGATCTCATGCTCCTCTGCCGATCAATCTATCTTCGTGGGATACCCCTCGGAGGACTGCCGATGATATTCTGTCAATAATCAGCAATCTCCCCTAGTGTACTCGCTACACTTAGCAAAGGAGTGTCAGAGCTAGCAACACCTCCACTTATACCTCTATGATCATCTTACTACTTGAAGTAAGAAGATCATGTTTTACTTTGGAATCCATATCTTAAGAAAAGTTATCTTTGTTCATCATAAGATGCTGGGTTCATCGTCCGTCCCTATGATGGATGCTCTAGTAGGGGACTCCTGATAAAGATGGATGTTCCTAGCCACCCTAGTGTAGTAACCAATAGCATAGACGTAGTGTCTGAGCTAGAAGTTACCTTCATTTGCCACATACTCTACGGTTGAGGGGTGGGCGGCAGATGGTGATAGCCCTGTCCATCCCATGTAATCCCCCACATCTAGGTATGGTGTAGAGCTATAGGCCGGCAACACTTAGCAGACCAAGTGTTATCTGCTACCCAAAGTAAGTCTATAGTGGCAAAGTTATCTTAACTTAGGATCTCTATCCTTAGAAAAAACCTCGCTACCTGAGCTATCCTTCTTCTTGTTATCTGGGGTGAACTAGCTAGAGTCTTTACACATCCTTTCCTTTGGGAAAAATACGATACCCTGAATACTTCCAGGGTGAAGTGCTACAACTAGTATATCCATGTGCTTGTGGATTCTTTTGCTTATGCTAAGAAATACCAACTAGACCCCACGAATCATATGCATGAAGTGGAAAGGATCATCAGCAGATTTAGCTCACACTCACTCACTCTCCCATTTCTCATCCTCCCCCTCTCTCTCAAGAAAGCAAGAACAAGGAGGAACTAGAGAGAGGAAGAAGAGAAAAATGGGGAAGAGAAGAAGAAGGGAAGAATCAAGGGCAGCAAGATCAGCACTTTTTCAAGCTCAAGAGCATCTCCATCTGAATCTCTAACCATGGTTAGCTCAAGAGCTCTCCTCTCATTTTCCTGATTTTTCTCTCAAACCCTAACTCCCAATCTTTCATGCATGAATGAAACATGGAGTGTGGTGACCTCTTCATCATCACACAAGTGTAATATCAAGACCAAGCCATTACTCAATCTCTCATGAGTCTACCCAACCTCTTATGCATTTTATGGATTTTTTGCAAGGAAAATCAAGGATGATCAAATCAACCTCTCTAAGCTTGGATTCATGTTGCTCAAGTCTCTATCCATGATCTTGGTGGCCTGATGGTCACAAAATCTTAGAGCTAAGTTCTCATTGCCCAATCTCAAGATTTCACTACTACATTTAGACCTATCACAAGCGGTTCGTAAAGCCCATCACTAGCGCTTTTTGGTCTCGGTAGGTAAGGTGTCAGTGGTGATGACATTCTCATCATAGGTGGTTTGCAACCGGCGGTGATAATAGCTTATCACAGTCGGTTCGTATTACTAGCCGGCGGTGATTTGAATTTTCAAAAGCTCTAGCTCCAACTCCACGCTGTTTTTCATGGTACATGGTGCTAGGATTTAAACTAGAGACCTTTGTTCCTTTGCTCATCTAACCATTCTCCTCTGACCACTCCACCCCTAAGTCACTTGTGTCCATATAGCATATCCATTTCTAGTATTCACTTTTTAGGATTTCAAATAATATTTAGAACCCTAAATGGCTTTAGATGAAAAAGTCATCATCCACAAATTTGTTGTTCTAATCGAGATCTACAACTTTGATTTTGGTTGTTTCGCCATCCGAGGTCATTTAATAAATTTGAATTTCAAAACTGTCAAAACTTTAGCTAGACTTTTGGGACCACAAATGATTTCAAATAAAAACTAATCAACTACAAAGTTGTTATTCACATCGAGATCTACAACTTTGGTTTTGGTCGATTTTCCATCGAAGGTTCAAAAAATCTGGTTTTCAAAATTTTAAAACTTTAGATATAAATTTGAGACTACAAATTATTTCTAATGAAATAGTTGCCAACTACAAAGTTGTATATCCTCATCGAGGATATACAACATTGGTTTTGGTCATTTTTCCAACTAAGGTCGTTTGTACAATTCAAAAATTTTGAATTTCAAAATTTGAGTGCTTCAAAAAGAATTCTGGGACCGCAAATGGATTCAAATGAAAAGTCATCAACTACAAACTTGATATAAAGTTTGTTTTTATCCGACTTTATTTTAAAAGTTATGAATTTTATTATGTTGTAGCATGGTTATCACCTGCCGTATCATACAACAAGCTGGCGATGAAAAACATCTTCACCATCGATTCATATGGCGAGGCGGCAGTGATGAGGACCACATCATCACCACCTGTTGGTCGTGCAAACCAACTGTGATGATGGACTATCACTGCCAGTTGGTAATACGAAGCGGCAGTGATACACTACTATAGATTGATTTATCACTATCGCCACTTTCACTATCGTAGCGATAGAAGCAACGGTGTGATACTTGCACCGTCGGTTGGAACGATAGCAAGGCCTCCTAGGACTGAAACCGATAGTTCAGACTTCTACCACCTGATAGGTTAACAATAGATGAGACAGTGGTATTGGGGTTGCATTTCCTCCGTCGCATGAAAAGCTGGGCCGACTGGGTTACGCATTTTGCCCATCGGACCTAAAGTTGCGTTTGGTCAACCGGCGGTAAATTCAACATGAGTGTTGAATTGCCTCAATTTCCAAGGTCGTCAAATCACCATTACTTCCGCCGCTTGAAGTCTAAGAGCCACGTACCCACTGCTTGTACATATACTTCATGCCTGGTGCCCTCTAAAACCACCACTCTTCCTGCATCCATCATCCCCTTCTCTTCCAATCTACAAAGAAAATGTCGAACAGCCCCATCAAGTTTCCAAGCAGCCCATCGTCCAGTGAGGACAAATTGCCTTCCCACCACTCCTCCAAGGAGAACGTCTCCTCCTGACAATGGGATGTTTGATTATAGTTCTCCATGGAGCTTTGAGAAGGAGGACCTAGAGGAGGAGGCCGAGGACAACTGCCGCCGAAGACAACGATGACAACTCCGATGATGACTCTTGATGACTTCGACTTTGACTCCGACTTCGCATTGCCTCCTCCCAAGCGAGTGAGGTGAGAGAGGATCATATATTTAGATTAAATATTTTATAGTTAGTATAAGTAGTTTTAATAGTTTAGGTTAGCTATTATGCTTCCAGACGAGTACAATCATATACTCGTCCAAATTGTATATATGTAGATATATATATATATATATATATATATATATATATATATAATCAATAAATGAAAAAATTGTATTTGCGTAGATTTGACTCTTCAATGCCACCTTTTTTATATGAAATGCAAAGCAAGTTCTTTCCAATACTACTTCCCAAATGCCAGTGCATGGATTTGATATCTCGACGAATGTTTTTAATTTTTCTATATATTTGTGAATGAAAAGGAAAAAAATTGTCAAGTACAGTTGCTGGTTGTTTCTAGGAGAATCTAAAAGCAGTTTAACCGCTGACAATCGCCGTATTATAGCATTGGATTTGTGTGGCAATGGTCGGCTTAATATGGACACTGTTTAACTTATCTCGTGCCGTCCTTTTCTCACCGTCGATCAATCTAGACCGTCCATTTGGCAACAAACATAGAAGCGCCTGGTCCATTCCCAACTCCTCTCAGGTCATGTCAGGCGCATTGGTGGCGATTCGACCAACTAAAAAACACCAATATATGTTAATGAAGTTTATATGTATTGATGAAACCTCTGGATTAGTATGTATGAGTACTGCATAATCAGTTGAACTATTACTTTCGATTGAATTGTTAATTGAATCAATTGGTCTTGATTGTGGTCCACGTGTACATCTCAATGTAAGCACAGAGGATCCAACACATAGGCCTTCTATAGGAGGATATTACCCTGAACTGGTGGTGACACAACATTTCATCTTGGCGAGAGTGCGAGGGTTTTGAAGGATGTTTTGGTGCCTTAGCAGGGAGACAAAAGCATAGACAAAAGACCTAGGCCGATCTCTTCACTCAGAGTCTACAACACTTTGAACCCTGACTGCTCCATGACTGCATCTAGCTCCAACTCCTCCCAGTGGTCGGCACCATCCTAGGGCGTCGTCATGAGAAGAACACTAGCTTCCAGCTGGAGGAGGCACCATCCTATGCCATGTCGAGAACCACCCCTACTCATACCAGCCACCACTTTCGTAATGCAAATGGCGACATCCTACTATACTTATGGTAATTTGGTTTTTTCGTAGCCCGACTTAGATTGCGGGTTCTTTAAGTGGCATGATCCCCAATATGAAAAATTTCTGAGGGCTTTGATTTTGGATTTATGTAACTAGATTTGGGAGCTAAAGGTTGAGGCTAATGTTACAACAAATGAAGAACATCTATAGGAGGAGGAAGGTATTAAGCCACAGATTAAAGAAATGGCCAGGGTTCCAACGATGATGATGGAAGATTTCATACCTTTGAGAAAGAAATGTGCTTCCTAGTTCTTCTTTCACCTATTTTTTACTTACATTAGTTCTTGGCATGTTTCATTGGCAAGTTGCTAAGTTCACTGCAGTAGATTCAAGTATCAATTTATGATGTATCAGACTGAAATCTGTCACTTTTGTACAACTATTGTTAAACTAAATGTAAGATGATTATCCAGGTGTTTAATTTATTGAAATGTAAATGCTAGTACATCCAAGTATCAATTGATGTGTCGGACTAAAATCTATCACTATTGTACAACTATTGTTGAACTAAAAGCAATGTGATTAACTAGGTGTTCAATTTACTAAACTGTAAATGATAGTAGATCCAAGTATCAATTGTTGTATTGGAGGAATTCTACTTCCCTAGACACTGGGCCTTGGTATAGGGGCAACCAATTTATTAAAATGTATATAAACTCCTACGGTCCTACCACACCTTCCTCTCATCCATTCCCCACTCTACTCCTGTTTACACCAAAATTTGGTAAGCTTATTCTAGAAAGGAAGAGATCAGCCGATGATGTCAAAAGCAAGAAAGTTTCCTAATTAAGGGATATTTATGAGCCAGCCAGAAAATATTATTTAATAAAATTGAGAGAGACATAACGTCCAGGTGCATATCAGGATGAAAGAAACAAGGACACATATCAAACAAGGAAGCTTCACCTGCAAGGATTCTGCATGAGGGAAATTAGAGTCCATGTATCTTGATATTTCTTTTTGTTATCTAGTCATGTTCGTTTATGACTCTTATCAGCCTAAGGTATAAATATAAACCCCGGCTATTGTATCAAACACACAATCAATCAAATACCAGTTATTTACTTTTTTGGCTTTGGCCACCCCTTAGGAGTAGGAGTAGAGTAGATCTCGGCGAGTTGTTCAGCAAGTACGGCTGCATCGATCCGATCGACCTCCACTACTTGTCTGTAAGTACCATCAAGGCTTATACCTCTGTTCATACGGCTGCATCGATCTAGTCGACCTCCACTATGACTCTGTTATAAGTTAGTTATCGACTCTTGTCTAGTTCAAGTACTGGCGGCATCGATCCGGTCGACGTCCACTGCTCGAACTAGATTAAGGTCAAGTTATCGGCTCTATTTAAGGGTGGCGTTCCTTCAGATAGATTCATTAAGTTACCGATATTGCTTGTTCCTTCCATTATTTACTTAATTACAGCTAATATCACTTCGCTCGATTGGGATTGATCTAGATCAGCCTTATATCTTTGATTAACCCATCATTTGTTAATCTAAACTGATCTAATCCTACACATTAAATGATGAGTTATGTTTTATTGGTTGTTTTACATCAATCTTGATCAGTGCATAGCGTGCGGTTAAGGCACAGTTTGATCTTGAGTAGATCTATCGGCTTAGCGAAAACTGTTTCATGGCCCGTTATCATGGCCTAGTGTAATTCTGCCTCACACCCCACTGTTAGCACCGTGGAGTGGTGATCAGTTATTTGGTAGATCTATTCCTTGAGAGGGCATGACCTTAACTAGTGCGTTATGCCTGAATCGGCTGTTTTAGCCGATATCGAGTGCTTTCACGAATAGTTCGCATCATGAGATCGTTGAAGTAGCGATAGGTTGAAAGATGTGTTAGCCCCATGATCTTATTATTGTATTATGGCCTAAATGATTCTGCCTCATGCCCCACTGATATTAGTAATAAGTTAGGGTCATCGAGTCTATTGTTGTTTCTACAGCCTGCATGATTCTGCCTCATGCCCCACTGGTTATAGCGATAGATGAGATCTAATATGTTCATTAGATTTATCTCTATTAAATGATTGAATGATGATGAACTATTTCTTTTATAAAGGAGTTTGGTTACTTGCAGTCATTGGCTTAGCATAAACTAATTGTTGTTAATATATTATTACCATTGACCTAATATTTGTTTAAACAATGATATTCATCCCGAGTGATAACCGATTCTTTTTACACAACCCCATGAGCTTTAACTGATTTATTCTTATGAATATGTTGGAATCAACTATTTAGTCGATCTCCTTTCATATCGGCTCTCAGAGCCGCACATTCGGTACTGTCTGGCAACACTGGCATGTTTCCGCCCTTAATTACTAATAAACTTTCTCTTCTTGTCAATTGCAGGGTCAAATTGACTGGCACGTCTCAGGAGGAGTGCGCTGGATCGACCACCCCTGTGCTGAAGCTAGGTAGATCTCCTAGCTCCATCGAGCGGATCCTTCCGACTTGCTCGTGTGTCCTCGGCATGGGACAAAATTCCTGTGTCGACACACATTTCTGGCACGCCCGGTGGGACCCCACAATCATCATGGCGGTTCACAACAACAACAACGACATCCATATGATACATTACAAAGATCTACCTAACTGGAGATAAAGGTGTCATCACCAAAGCTACAGAAGAGTTTTAGAACAAGTGTTTGTTGTCCTACACCAAAACACGTGAGAACACAATTGTTCAGAAATTTCTACTACCAAGAGTTCTATTACACGGGCAGACAGATACAACTGAATTTGAAAATAGGCAGTTTCTTTACGGAGGTTGTAGAGAAATCTATTCGTGATGCCATGTCAAGCCAAAATGAAGCTTTCTTGGTCACATTCCACAACACCATGAAAGAAGGCAATTCCTAGGTTTCTAGTTGGTCAAGTTGGGCTAGCTTATTACAACATTCCAGATCCGTCGAACTAAGGGACTAATCAAGTTGGTGCCAGCCATAAAAAAGTAGCACCAGCTGGTAATGGTGATGTCCAAGCAGTTTAGGATTCATCTGAATAGGCTCAATGAACTACTACGAATCAGATATAGTATAATCCTGGAGTGCCAGTACAGCATGTGCAATAGCCAATGGGGCAAGGTCAGAACCAGATGATCAATTTTGGCATATCAGGCTACATACCATCGTTGGCTCAGAAAATAGCACCATCAATTCAAAGGATCTATAGAGATATAGATCCTTATGTCTATAATTCAGAGACTTCAAGTAGCAAGCCAGCAAAGGACCCTAGTAGATAGAGGTTCCACAAGGATATCACTATGGATCATACTATAACACCCTTCACATGATTCCAAATCTAGGGTATCAAGGCACATGGGATTTCAATCCATAGATGGGTCAGCAAGTGTAGAGAAATCCAAATTCAAATGCTCATGAGTTGCTACTGAAGGTGACCGAGATGATGAAGAATCAGTTCGGTCTGAAGCCAAAAGGGCTAGGCCTTCTCGTACAAACGCCCATATCTAGAATGGTATGATTTGGACACTCTTCCCCCAAATTATAGGCTCCCAGAGTTTGCTAAGTTCACTAGGCCAAGAAGTACAAGCACGATAGAACATGTCAGTCGGTATCTTACACAATTGGGCGAAGCATCAGTTACGGATGCCCATCGAGTTTGTTTCTTCTCCTTGTCCCTATCAGGGCCAGCCTTCACTTAGTTTTCATCACTGCCAGTCAATTCCATTGCCAAATGGGCTAACCTAGAGAAGAAGTTTCATACATATTTTTACACTAGGACTGGGGAAAAGAAGATAACCAATTTGACAACTATAAGGTAGAAGACTAATGAATCGGGAACTGAATTTTTTCAGAGGTTCCGAGAAACTAGGAACTTGTGCTTCTCCTTAAACTTGGTTGATGATCAACTAGCTGCTTTAGCCATTCAAGGAATGCTGCCAATGTGGAAAGAGAAGCTGCTGGGACAAGAATTTGATAACTTGGGTCAATTGGCTCAACGAGTGGCAGCGCTCAATAGCCAATTCTAGAGTATGCGCAGAGATACCCAATTTTTAAAAAAGTACCACAGCGGCCTGAGGCTTACTAATCCATACTCAGTCAATGATAGCTATGAAGATGAAGAAGAAGAGGTTGTTGTAGCTGAATGGAATTGGGGCAAGAAGACAATAATGGTACCAAATCCTTAGGGAAGAGGAGTCGAGGAGAGCTATGACTTTGATGTCACCAAATTAGATAAGCTCTTCGATTTCTTGCTTGAGAAAGGGCAGATCAAGTTGCCCAATGGTCATGTTATGTTGCCCCCTGATTAGTTGAAGAATAAGAAGTTCTATAGGTTGCATAATGCTACTTCTCATTCCACCAATGAATGCAGAATTTTCCAGCAGCATATACAGAGGACTATTCAGCAGGGGAGGCTCAAATTTGATATGCCTCAAAAAATGAAAGTTGATGATAATCCTTTCCTAAGAGATCAAAACATGGTTGATGCTGGGCTACTCAAAGGAAAGACTAAGGTCCTAACATCAACCAAATCAAAAGAAGCTAGAACAGTCGATCCCATGATGCAAATATCAGGCTGACGAATATAGGGAAATTAAAAGACATCGTGATGAGCAAAAGAGCCTGATATGAGCAGGGAGGAATGTCAAAAGCAGGGACGACAAAAGCCACGAGTTACATCTCGGATTCTGTTGAATAAGTGGTAGTGGTAGAAGGAAAAGGATTACCAGTGTTGGTTAAAGGATCAAGAATACCAGCGTCAATAGGAAAAAGAGAGGTATGAAAGAAAGCAAGTTGAATCACATTGGAATTATCCTTTTCTTCAGACATTGCTGGAACGAAGGTTTGAAGTTGCCTACCAGGAATGACTGTCCAGAGTGCTAGCGATCAATATTGGGAGTTTAGGCAATCTCAAACCAACCACCGGTCTATCCATGCTCAAGATACCTATCATCATAATAACATGGATCGGCGCTTAAAAAATGGAAGTGTTCATAATCAGCTCTGGAAAAAGAGTTGTTGATCAAAACTAGGGTTGATTATGAAGAAGAAGGCAACAAGAGAGAATATGTTTGGCAGGAAGGCCAATGGTGTCCAGGAGGTTTGACAAGAAGCTAGAAGAGAAGGGTGCAACACCTAAGGAATAAAGAGTTGGAGCAAGCTCAGGCATCCGGTAAACCTCAAGTATGGCGTGTTAAGCAAACTAGCCGATAGAAAGCAACCATTGGCTAATATTCAAATGGCTTTTCTGTTGCCATCAGAGTTCAGAGCTCTAGCAGATCAAGAAGTTTATTTAGATTTCAATGAATCAGAGTATGAAGAGATAGTTGCCAAGCTGACGGTTATATAGCAAGCAATATTTGATAAACCAGTCAAGCATCGACACTTAAAAGCTTTATATGTAAAAGGTTTGGTTGATGGGAATCCGATGAACAAGATGTTGGTAGATGGAGGTGCTTCTAGTCAATCTTATGCCTTACACCACTTTTCATAAGCTTGGCAAGTGACCAGGAGATTTAATTGAAATTGATATGATGCTTAAGGATTTTGGGGGTAATGCATGTAAGACCCTGGGGGGCAATGAAAGTTGAACTGACAATCAGGAGTAAGACTCTATTCACCACATTCTTTGTCATCAATGGAAAAGGTTCATACAGTTTACTCCTCGGTCAGTGATTGGATTCATGCAAATTGTTGTGTACCATCGACCATGCATCAATGTTTGATTCAATGGCATGGAGATGATGTTGAGCTGGTTCACGCTGATGAATCTGTGAGTATCGCAATAGCCGATCCTAGTATATTGGGAGCTAGAAGACTTTGAGTGTTTTTCTGGCAAGCTATGGGAAGGAGGCTTCATTAAGATCTGTGATGAAATCCAACAGCCGATCCAAGCAATCGGCTTTGAGAGTTTATTTTGATGGATAATCAAGGCTTCGCAGTCGGCTGATGGATTAAGGGAGATAAACATTGGTCCTAGAGATAGGCCTAGGTCGATGTACGTGAGCACTAAGTTGAATCCTAACCGATCGCCGCTCCATTGGCGACAAAGATAGGAGCTGGCGGAAGATAGGGTCTCTAAGCTTGTGCTTGGTGAGGACATGTCCTGATGAGAACAAAGGCGTCTGCACTACCATGATGTACCTACAGTGCACTCAACGGCCAACGTAGGAAGCCTCTTGGCCAGCCCTGACCTTTGTTGCAGTTTGTGGCTTTGGCAAGAGAATGTTTCAGCAGTGCTCTTTTTGTGTTCTCAACTTGATCTGATTGTGGTACTTCTAAAACTAACAATCGCCTTATTAAAAGTCAGAAGCAGTAAATGAAATATTGCTCGCAATCGGCTTAGAATTGGAAGATCAAGACATCAAGCCAATAGAGCCCTTTGTGCACTGCATGCAAGTCAGATTTCCATGCATATATATACACTGATGTACATGGGCACAAAAAGTATGAGTTAGATCTTGGAAGTACGTGCTGTCATGCCATATCATATGTTTGATTGGGAACGTAGAAATAATAAGGCCTAACGAAGTCTAGCTGATATATGCATACTGGGAGAAAGTTCGAGCAAAGGCATTCATTGGTTCAAAGTGGAGGTATGCATATTCTTTATTTCCTACTTTTTCTATCACTTGTGAACAATCTATCATAGGGAAAGCATGATATCTAAGTAGTTGATGAATAAGATATGGTATGATGAAAGAAACCTTGCTTCTTTTTGCAAAGTACTTGGGAATATTTTCTTACAAAAATTCAAAATCAATAGCTTGTCTCCTCAAATGATGTTGAACTTCCTACCTAGAGCCATATATTAGTCTCATTAAAAAAACCTTCCACATAAGTTGCTTGCTCTGTGTTGAGTTTTTTCAGGTCTTGTTGACCCTTGTTGAGAGATTTATCATGTTTCCAAGATCAAGATCACGTACATGCCACATATATGTGCTACTTCTATACTAGAAGTACTCAAAAACATGTTTGTCATCCACCTCAAAATGTGTTGCTCCAACATAGGGAGAAGACAAAAATATGTTAGGTTTTATCAGAATAAATGCTCCAAGTTCTTGACAATATTTCTCTCAAAAGTTTGTTATAAAGAGAGACATGGGTTATGCAAAAATATACAAAAGATGGATACAAAAGAAGTCCAAAATAAATATATAAAAAAGAGGAAAAAGAAAAAGATGAGAAAAGATAGCCCATGTTCTCGCAAAAATATTCCATAAGAGAGAAATATATTTCAAAGAGCATAGTAGAATTAGGTTAGGCACCAAATATTCCACGCACATGCACATCTTAATCTAGGAGTATGACATTTCTCTCCTTGGATCCAGGATATGACCTTACAATATATTCAAGGTTGGTACGCTACATATTTTATCCCTTCCTAAAACTCCACATAAGTTTTTTAGAAGTAGGATAAGAAGAGACAAAACAATACTTTGACGAGTAACTATACACATTGAGCGAACTGAGAGAATTGTTTGAGGAGCAAAGCTATGTTTTAATTTGAAAATCTTTCAAAAACCCAAGTTTTCTGAGCAGGGGAAACTGAAGATGACTGGATTCTAATCTGTTCCATTCCTCAACCACCCAAGATGGTATGGTAGACACTTCAAAGTTCACATGTGTAGGTGAGGCTTGGAATAAAGTGATATCGCTGCCAGTAAATTCCTCGGCTCCTTGGAAGAAGACTATCGGCTAGAATACCTAAACATTTATGCAGCTGATCGGTTAACTTGTATTACTATGATCGAACTCGGGGGGCCAGCTCCTAATCGGCTAAAGCAGATGAATGGAGATGCAGAGAAAGATCAATTTTGAAGTTATCAAGATCAAAAAGAAGATGGAGCCTGGTGCAGCTTTTAGTGATTGCGATCAAATGTCATCGGCTGAGGAAAAGAAGACCATCGGATCAAAATAGTTCCAAGCATGAAAACTCATACTTCGAACTAGGGGGCCTGTGTTTACACCAAAATTTGGTAAGCTTATCCTGGAAAGGAAGAGATCAACCGATGATGTCAAAAGCAAGAAAGTTTCCTAATTAAGGGATATTTATGAGCCAGGCCAGAAAATATTATTTAATAAATTTGAGAGAGATAACGTCCAGGTGCATATCAGGATGAAAGAAACAAGGACACGTATCAAACAAGGAAGCTTCACCAGCAAGGATTCTACATAAGGGAAATTAGAGTCCATGTATCTTGATATTTCTTTTTGTTATCTAGTCATGTTCGTTTAGGACTCTTATCAGCCCAGGGTATAAATATAAACCCCGGCTATTGTATCAAACACACAATCACTCAAATACTAGATTATTTACTTTTTTTTGGCTCCGACCACCCCTTAGGAGTAGGAGTAGAGTAGATCTCGGTGAGTTTTTCAGCAAGTATGACTGCATCGATTCGGTCGACCTCCACTGCTTGTCTAGTAAGTACCGTCATGGCTTATACCTCTATTCAGTATGGCTGCATCGATCCGGTCAACCTCCACTGCGACTCTGGTATAAGTTATTATTGACTCTTGTCTAGTTCAAGTACGGCTGCATCGATCTGGTCGACCTCCACTGCTCGAACTAGATTAAGGTCAAGTTATCGGCTCTATCTAAGGGTGGCGTTCCTTTGGATAGATTCATTAAGTTACCGATATTGCTTGTTGCTTCCATTATTTACTTAATTACAGCAATATCACTTCGCCCAATTGGGATTGATCTAGATTGGCCTTATCTATTTATTAACCCATCATTTGTTAATCCAAACTGATCTAATCTGCACTTTAAACGATGAGTTATGTTTTATCGTCTGTTTTACGTCAATCTTGATCGTGCATAGCCTGCGGTTAAGGCATGTTTGATCTTGAGTAGATCTATTGGCTAGCGAAAACTGTTCCATGGCCCGTTATCATGGTTTGTGTGATTCTGCCTCACACCCCACTGTTACCACCGTGGAGTGGGGATCCTTATTTGGTAGATCTATTCCTGAGAGGGCATGACCTTAACAGTGCGTTATGCCTGAATCGGCTGTTTTAGCCGATATTGAACGCTTTCACGAACAGTTCGCATCACGAGATCATTGAAGTAGCGATAGTTGATGTGTTAGCCCCATGATCTTATTCTTATATTACGGCCTACATGATTCTGCCTCATGCCCCACTGATATTAGTAATAAGTTAGGGTCGTCGAGTCTATTGTTGTTTCTACGGTCTGCATGATTCTGCCTCATGCCCCACTGGTTATAGCGATAGATGACATCTAATATGTTCATTAGATTTATCTCTATTAAATGATTGAATGAGGATGAACTATTTCTTTTATAAAGGAGTTTGGTTACTTGCAGTCATTGACTTAGCATGAACTTACTATTATTAATATCTTATTGCTATTGACCAATATTTGTTTAAACAATGATATTCATCTAGAGTGATAACCGATTCTTTATACACAACCCCATGAGCTTTAACCGATTTATTCTTATGAATATGCTGGAATCGACTATTTAGTCGATCTCCTTTCATATCGGGTCTCAGAGCCACACATTTAGGACTGTTTGGCAACACTAGCATGTTCTACCCTTAATTATTGATAAACTTTCTCTCCTTATCAATTGCAAGGTCAAATTGACTAGCACGTCTTGGGAGGAGTGCGCAGGATCGAGCACCCCTGTGCTGAAGCTAGACGGATCTCTAGCTCCATCGAGCGGACCCTTCTAGCTTGCTCATGTGTCCTCAGCATGGGACGAAATTCAGTGTCGACAACTCACTTGCCATGCTTAAATCTTGTAGCGTTAGACAAAAGGCATCCACTCGCGTGCTCACTGCTTCTTCACCACTAACCTCGCCAGCGCACAAATCTTCAGCGCGCCATCCCTGCTTCTCTGCTACATCAGGATCTAAGGCAACTACACTAGATCTGCTGCTTCACCAGATTTTATATTCCTTTGTATTGCTCTTTTGTGCTCTATGCTCCTTCACCTCCAACCTAGCTACATTAGTTTTGTTGGATCTATAGATAAAAATGCATCTTCTCATTCTGGAGTTTGTGGCCTTGTATATCCATGGAGTGTAGCTTATGAGCCTTATTGTCCTCAGTATTGGTTCACCGAATCAGTGCTTTGTGAACAAAGTGGATGAGCTAAATGAAAGTGTACCAATGGATGTGGACAGGGTTATACTGGTCAAGGCTTGGGATAACATAGAGATTGACAATGATCCTGTGGAGGTCGATAATGATTTGTAGGATATTATGGAGATTCACAATGATCCCATGGAGGTTGAGTAGGATCTGCATGGATAATGATTAATTATGCAACCAGTGATGTATATATGAAGGCCTTTTAACTTTTGCATAGTGTCGGCCTAATTAGTATATGCATTTTAGCTTTCAGCATGCTTCTTAGCTTGGTAGTGTCCGCCTACTTATTCGGTATGAATGTATGGAACTCAAGTTGGATTCCTTTCAATCCGAGAGTACTGGCATTGTGCTTTCCTTATGTTTTCTAAGTGCATGTTTTGGCCTTCGCCTCAATGTAAATCTATATGCTTTATTATTCACCATCGAACTCAAGTTAGCTTCCTTTCAATCTGAGTACTGGAATTGTGCTTTTCTTAGTTTTCTAAGTGCGGGATCGTGTGCCTTAATGTTCATCACCGTATCATACGGAGGTCTCCGGGTGGTAATAGGACCTAGCCGCCGGTGATGGTACTATGCATTCACCACCGCTTAGTTGCAAAATTTCCAATCCCACGTTGGAACGCTCCTGCATGGAACTGATGAGAGTTCGATTCCTACATGCCATAAAAGTTACATAGAGAGCAAGCAACCTACTCCAACATCCCCCTTAGTCACCCCCATGCACCCCCACCCTACCACCATCCTCTCTCCCCCCACACACATAGGTTTTCTTTTCCTCATTGCTGTTGTTCGTCAGCGCCACTCCTGCTCATCAGCACTGCTCAGCCCGTGCTCCATGTCGGTGCACATCACTAGATTGCCCGCATAGATCCACTAGTGAATGAGCTACTGCTGTCACCGATGTTGCCACTTGTGCTCACCGTCGCCAGATCCAAAGGCAAGTGTAATATGGCCTTACTTGCATCGCTATCCCTTCTCCTCAAAACTCATCTCCTTACTAATCTTTATTGATGCAATTCCATGGCAGGTGTTGATGCAAAAGTAGATCTGCAAACACAAAGGGCTAATACCTGAGTCGATATCCAAAGCGTGCCAGTCGATTTGACCTGTTAATCGACAAGGATGAAGATACGAGCACTTTGGTCCTGACAACAGCGATATGCTCGGAAGCCACGGCCAAGAGGTACTCACACGGAACTCGAGAATCGCCGAAGGTCGCACTAAAGCTATGCAACTCGCCAAATCAATGAGAACTCGTAAAAAGGGAAAATATGCAAATTGACGAAATCACCGAAAAGTAAGTAGATGCAAAATAGGAGTAAAAATTGGTTTTGATATTGATCCCTTTTTTACATTGCCCCTCAATCTATATTTATACCCTGATCTAAAGAGGCATAGCCAAACACAACTAGGACACCAAGTCCAAATCTAAGGAAACACACGACTCTTACATGAATCACACTCTAACAAATATAGAAAAGGAAATCAACTCCTATCTATTTCCCTGTCCGCCTCGATTACGATGGAAATCTTACCGACCTCCTTCCATCGGCATACTTCCTGTTTCATTGGCAGTAGCCTTCAAGCCTTCTTTCATCGGCATCGACAATAACATCTCCAACCTTATCGGCAACGCCCGAGTCTAAATCAACCTCTCCATCAATCACCACCATTCATCAGCAATTATCTTTACAAGCTGTTTTTCATCGGCTGTCAGTGTATACAGTAACTTTCTTCCTGCCGATTAGCTCACTCTAATCATTGTGCAAAAAATGGTGTCAACACATGCCCCCTAATTTCGGAGTATAAAACCATTAATGCTCCAAAATTTACTCCAGATAACGTTTGCCTTCGCCCAATTACCGTAACTCATCCTCCAAGCCAAAACTTGATCTGTTATCAAATCTAATCAAACCTAATCCTGATTCACGCACCTTAGTAAATATCGCACAATTGCCAACCACTCTTGCCTTGATTATGGTTAAGATACCGAAACAATAATCCATCGGCAAGATCCTAACATAATAATGCTGCCATTTTCAGAATTAAAATATCCTGTACCGATATCTCTTCCAAGTCATGATTACTTGCCATCAACTCATCTATACAATCCCCTGATTATCGTGCGAACAGTTACCATATCCATCTGAACCACCTTGACCTACATGCGCGCGGTATAGAGATAAGTCCAAAATACCCCTACTCCAAGCGGCTTATAAATAGATTTCTCCGGAACGCTCGTCTTCTACCCTCAGACTCCAATCTTTGACATTTTCTCTTTTCGGCGGCGACTCCGACGAACAACTGCGCGACCTCAACCAACAAGAACTCTTCTCTAGCGTTAACCTCAAGTCTCCGGCTCGTGCCCCCATCTTCCTCAAGATAATGGCAATCAACTTCGACGTCCCTGTGGTTCGTTCCACTTCCATTACCTTTTACCTCGATACCCCTAGTTTTTGCAAGTTCATACAGTTGGTGATTTTTCTTTTCTTTTGTTCTCCGGATCCTTTAAACTTAGGAACTGCGCAATAAATTAGTTATTCCAACCGATCAGCCACATGTCCAATGCCTAGGACCAATGGGCAACCCAGATCCAACTGATCTGATTAATGCAGAGGTTAATAGAATCCCCTTTAGAGCCCAAAATTTCTCTCTAAATTTATGGAAAGATACATTCCGATCTTGGCCCAAAACCACCAAAGGGTGGAAAGATTGGTACTTGAGGGTTAATAGGTCGATGCAAGTACACTGGGCAGAATGGAAGCTAGACTAATGCATTAGGCTATCTATTGCCGATATGCAGAAGAATGAGTCAATGATGATTGCAGCTGCTTACTTCTGGTCAGACACAACAAACACTTTTATGTTTGGACATGGCCCAGCTACTCCCACACTTGCCGATGTATACATGCTCACTGGTTTGGATATTTCAACTGCCGATGAAGGCTCTATCTATGGCAGAAAATCTGAATATAGGGTGAATACCCGCAACATCGGCGGTTGGATAGGATACATCCAAGAATGCCAGAAGACTAGGACAGTTAACCAGAGGGAACATGCCACATTCTTGAATATGTGGTTAGAAAAATTTATCTTTTGTGGTCGATTAGTAGGACCAACCAACGCTTTCCTCCCCACTGCTGAACTCTTGGCCAATGGTGTAAGATTCCCTCTTGGCCGATACCTTCTAAGCTCCACTTATCATCTTCTTCATCAAGTGTCTCAGAAACTTTTGCTTGGCGAACCCATCGGCAACTTAGGAGGCCCGTGGTGGTTCATCAACATGTGGCTGAATACCCATATGCAAAAACGGTTGCAATGGGACTTCTTTGCCCAACAATTCCCACGAGAAATTGCTAAAGACCATGTGCTTGGGGACGAGGAATTGGCAACACGCTCACCCCTCAATTTTGGTGAAGCTATAATTGTCCTCCCTGGAACAGAAGCCAATGAAGACCAGATCAGCAGATTCTTTCAAAGCTTCTACAATGGTCTTTCTCGTGATCATAGGGCCTGGGTGCCTTATATTGACGAAGAAAACAGATTCCCCCTTCTTTTCAACTTTGCCGATGACACTCTGAATTAGGATAATGAGCTCATGATGGCCATCATTACTCCCAGGGCAATTCCAGTAAACACATTCGGTAGCGGGAAAAACACCAATATCACATATGAGTTTTACAACCCATCGGCAGTATCCCATCAATTGGCTTTTGGGCAATTGCCAATCAAACTTTGTTTTGCCGATGTGATCAAACCCAGAGAAACAATCACCTGCGGAACAAATTGGAGCAGGGTAGTGCAACTCTCCCCCGATGCCGATACTACAAATGTCGATATATCCGTCTGGACACCAGTATCTTTCATCACCGAATCATATAAGCAATGGTGGTGAGAGTGGAGGGAACAACTGTTTGCAACATCTGCTCACACATATCGGCACATGATCGACCCTGAATACGCCATTCCCGATGACGCGGTAAGTTCCTTTTAGCTCCCTTCCGCTTTTTCCTTTCATATATCGGTAACTAACTTTCTCGTGACAGGTTAACAACCCAGCACCAACTATGAGCAAAAGTGGGAAACCCTTCGATCTTCGGCCTGTTTCCCCGATATCACCGATCGGCTACAATGCCCCCACCTTAGCTGCTTTGACTCACCAGAAGATCCGTGCCAAGACCATCACCTCCAAGTCCAAATTGGCTACAGCTAGGGCCACTCCATCGGCTGCTGCTACAACCTTGGTCAAGGCATTCAAGGTAACAACCCTATTTATTTCTACTTATGCCGATCACAAACTATATTAACATTAATCATCAGAGGGTAAGAGCCGCTGCTGGATCGTCATCGGCAATTCCTCCGATATCAAGCACCACTTCTTCTGACAAACCTTCAGAGGTATCCCTTTGATTTCACATTTTATCTGTTAAATATCATACCTTACACTTGTTTTGCAGCAACAAATGGGTACATCGGCAAGCGTACCAGATGTCCAAGCTTCACAACCAACAAGTGCCGATGCCCCCAGCCAACCGTTGCTGATGCCCAAGCAAAGCGCAAAGCCTTAACAGATGCCGAGGCACAGCCAAAACGACAGAAGTCCATGCCGATCCCCACATCTGCCCCAATGTCATCGGTCATCATACCTCAAGAGCCAACCACCGATGAAGTCACAGAGGATATCCCATCAGCAAGTTCAGCCGATCCTCCACACGGCATACCCCAGGCTACTTCCTCTAGTCAAGCATAGGAAATTGCCTTGAAACAGGTAAACCGATTGACCTAGTTGATTTATAATACTCATACTTATCCTTAACTGACCTCCTTTTCTTTTCCTCAGGAACAAGACTCCCCAAACAGCCTATTCTCCTTTGCCATTGACGTTTTTGACGATGATGGAGAGGAAACAAGTTCTTCCCTTGCACTGGGAACAATATCGGCAGAAACTAAGTCCAAGTTGGAAGCTCTCCTAAACTTGTTACAGCAGGATACCGCCCAACTGGTAGATGACTCGAACCCCGCAAAGGCAATTTTCAAAACAATCCGTGGCCAGGTCCCTGCCGATGTTGAAGAAGTACTCTTCCCAGCAGCCCATTTAGAAAGCCGCTAACTGCAATATCAACGGGCTGCTCAACGCATTGCCGATAGAGCAGCTCAGGCTCAACTCAAAGAAGAGATGCTACAATTGAAACAAATTGCCGATGAGAAGCACAAGGGCATCAGCATCTTGCAGACTTCGGGCGCTGAACTTAAGCAGAAAATCTTAGATTTATCGGCAAAGAAGATGGCTCTATTGGCTGAATTGAAAGAAGTCGAGGCAGCCTTAACTCATGCTCAACAAGAAGAAAGCCAGCTACCCAATGCCATCAAGGCCCTTCAGCAAGAAAGAGACACCCAGGCTCGCAAAGCCTTGGCCATGAAGAAAAAACTCAAGCCTGTGGAAGGTGCTTGCCGATGAAGACATCAAAGAAATGAAGGAAGCCGACCAGATTCGCCTGCGTGCGATATTGGCTATCCAATCCTTGTTAAACTTGTAAATCTTGTCTATTGCATTGGCACTTTACGAGACATTGATATCCTTGTATAATTCTAGCCGATAGGACTGTTATCGGCACTTATACTTTTATGCATCCATCCAGATACTAGGGTAATATTTCTTTAAATATTTTCCATTTAACGCTCTAGGAAACACGACCCCTTCGAGGGTTTCTAGAATATATGCGTTACCAGGAACAGACTGATTTATCCGATATGGACCTTCCCAATTAGGAGACCACTTTCCGAACTTTGAACTTTTAGTCCCAATCGGTAAAATCAATTTCTAGACCAGATCTCCATCGGCAAACTCCTTTACCTTCACCTTCTTGTCATACCATCTAGCTACTCTCTTCTTATTTTCTTCGATGCTAACTAGAGCCCTTAACCAATGACCCATCACATCTTCCAACTCATCCTTCATAAGAGTATCATAATCATCGGCTGTCAGCTGATCTTGAGAACGAATTCGCCTAGAGCCAGTTTTAATTTCCTAAGGCAATACTGTGTCGTGTCCATATACTAACTGATAAGGCGTCACTTTGGTTGCACCATGATATGACATCCGATATGACCACAAGGCTTCATTTAATACTGTATGCCACCTCTTAGGATTTTCTTCAATTTTGCGCTTAATGAGTTTGATGATCCCTTTGTTAGAAGCCTCAGCCTGACCATTAGCTTGAGCATAATATGGAGAAGAATTTAAAATTTTAATTCTCATACCTACAACAAACTCATCAAATTCTCCTGATGTAAACATAGTGCCCTAATCGGTAGTGATAGTCTGAGGAATACCAAATCGGTAAACAATATGCTCTTTCACAAAATTGATCATATTAGCCGATGTCACCTTTTTTAAAGGAATTGCCTCAACCCATTTTGTGAAATAATCGGTAGCAACCAGAATAAATTTATGTCCTTTGCTCGATGGCGGATAAATCTGACCAATGAGATCGATAGCCCATCCCCAGAACGGCCAAGGTTTGATTATAGGGTTCATAGCCGATGCAGACGCTCTTTGAATATTACCAAACTTTTGACACCCCTGACATCCTTTAAAATATTTAAAACAATCTTCAAGAATAGTCGGCCAATAGTATCCATTCCTTCTGATCATCCACTTTATCTTGAGAGCCGATTGATGCGCCCCACACACTCCTTCATGAATTTCACCCATCAAGCTTTTCGATTCATCACTGCTAACACATCTAAGTAAAACTCCATCTATAGTTCGATAATATAATTCATCATCGAGGAGCACATACTTGGTAGCTTGGAACCTTATACGTCTTTCAACCTTTTTATATGGATCCTTTAAATAATCGACAATCTCCTTCCTCCAGTCATCGGTATCAACTGCCGATGTTAGTACTTCCTGAATAGGCTAATACCCTGAAGCATGCTGAGCTAGTCGATTAGCCTCCTCATTATGCAGTCGAAAAATATGTTCAAGACGAAAATCTTTAAATCCTTTCAACAGTTGCAAACACCTTTCATAATACGAAATCAAAACTTCACTTCGGCATTCATAAATCCCAGCCAATTGATTTATAACTTGCATAGAATCACCAAAGATTTCAACAGCATCGGCACGTATCTCCTTCAGTAATTCTAACCCTTTTATCAAGGCTTGGTATTTAGCCTGATTATTTGTCGATGTAGCAACAATCGGCAATGAAAACTCATACTTTCTTCCTTGAGGTGAAATCAACACAATGCCGATACCTGCTCCTTCGTCACATGTGGACCCATCGAAGAAAAGTGTCCAAGGAGCAACCTCCAGAGAGTCCACTGTGTTACAATGCTGAGTGACAAAATCAGCCATAACGTGCCCCTTAACTGCCTTAGTCGATTCGTAATGTAGTTCAAATTCTGATAATGCTAAAATCCACTTGCCGATTCTACCACTTAATATCGGCATTGACAGCATATACTTGACTACGTCGTCTTTGCATATGATCGTACATTCGGCAGATAACAAATAATGTCTTAATTTGACACAAGAAAAATATAAACACAGACATAATTTTTTAATGGCCGAATACCTAGTCTCAGCATCCACTAATCTTCTGCTCAAATAATAAATAACACGCTCTTTCCCTTCAAATTCTTGAATAAGAGCTAAACCGATAACGGTATCATCAGTTGACAAATACAACCTGAAAGGTTTCCCGTGTTGAGGTGGAACTAGCACTGGAGGATTTGTCAAATATTTCTTAATCTCATCTAGGGCTAACTGCTGCTCAGCTCCCCATACAAATTCCTGATCGGCTTTCAATTTAAGTAATGGACTGAAAGCCTTGATCCTTCCCGACAGATTAGATATGAATCTTCTAATGAAATTAATCTTACCGATCAAAGATTGCAATTCAGTTTTAGTGGCAGGAGCAACCACCTTGTTAATTGCATCAATAGACTTCCTATTGATTTTGATGCCCCGCTGATGCACCATAAAACCTAAAAATTGACCTGCCGATACACCAAATGCACATTTATTAGGATTCATCTTCAATCCATGCTTCCTTGTGCACTCTAATATCTTTCGTAAATCGGCTAGATGTTTTGTGATATCTCTAGACTTAATCACTATGTCATCAATGTAGATCTCCACTAATGTGCCGATGTATTCATGAAAAATAAAGTTCATAGCTCTTTGATAAGTAGCGCCGACATTTTTCAAACCAAACGTCATGACTACCCACTCAAACAACCCTACATGACCTGGACATCTGAAAGCAGTCTTGGGAATATCTTCTTCAGCCATGAATATTTGATTGTAACCTGCATTACCATCCATGAAGCTGATAATTTGATGTCCGGCTGCAGCATCAATTAACAAATCAGCAATCGACATTGGATAGCCATCCATCGGTGTGGCTTTGTTAAGATTCCTGAAATCAATACAAACATGAAGTTTTCCATTTTTCTTATAAACAGGAACCACATTAGAGATCCATTCTGCATATCGACACTGCCGAATAAACTTTGCCTCAATTAATTTAGTTATTTCGGCCTTAATGTCAGGAAGTATATTAGGGTTGCATCGGCATGCTGGCTGCTGATGTGGCCGAAATCCAGATTTGATAGGTAACCGATGTTCAACTATCGATCGGTCTAATCCAGGCATTTCAGTATAATCCCAAGCAAAACAATCTTTATACTCTTTTAACAAATCAATCATTTGCTGCTTACACTTGGAATCTAACTTAGCACTAATAAAAGTAGGTCTTGGCCTATCGCCATCACCAATATCTACTTCTACTAAATCATCTGCCGATGTGAACCCTTGACCTAATTTTCCATCATCAGCAAACCTATCCATTAAAACTCTTCTTCATAACCGACTACTTGGATCGGTGGAATTTCATAATCAGCAACTCTAAGGAACTCTTTTTCCCAAACTTCTCCTGATATGCACTTAGTTCACTCATAAGTATCTATTTCTGCCGATGCAATGATATAAGAAGAATCACCAGGGACAAACTCAATCTTATCCCCAATCCACTGTACGAGGCATTGATGCATTGTAGAAGGAACACAACAATTAGCATGAATCCAATCCCTCCCTAGAAGCAGATTATATGCACCCTTGCCATTAATAATGAAGAACGTCGTCGGCAAGGTTTTACTGCCGATAGTCAATTCGACACATACCGCCCCTTTAGCCGGTGACACATTGCCTTCAAAATCCTTCAGTATCATATCGGTTTTGGCCAAGTCTTGATCTCCCTTACCAAGTTTTCGATACATCACATAAGGCATAATATTAATCGCAGCCCCTCCGTCGATAAGTATCTTAGATACAGGCTGCCCATCAACTCTACCTTTCACAAACAAAGCCTTAAGATGCTGTCTCTCGTCATCAGTAGGTTTCTCAAAAACTGCCATCATTGGATCTAGTGTCAACTGAGCTACTTGATCAGAGAGAACAACTTCTTCCTCATTATCAGATAGTGCCAAAAACTCCATCGGCAACATGAATACCATATTAACATCTACCGATGGACCCTTATTTTTGTGTTTTACCTGCCACTGCTGATGACCGGACCTCTCATTGGAAGAATTTTCCTCTCGGTATAAATCCTCCTGATGCTCACGTTGCATCCTCCTTCTCTATGTCTTTGTCAGACCCTCTGGGCACCATCGAGGAAACTTGGTTTTCCAAACCGGCTGATAACAGGTTCTAGTTGATTCTACACGGCGTATATTAGGGTCCCTGTAGAATATTTCTTCATCGGGAACTCTTGCGTTTGCCATCTCCTCAAGCTCCTCTTTATTCCTTGGAAAATATCCAGCACATTTACCAAGCCTCTCATGTACACTTAGTCTGCCCCCCAGCCGATCATGCACTGATGCTCTGCCTCTGATCGGCTCATTAATAAATAAACCCTGATCGCTAGGTTGAAACCTCCTTTCTGACCGATTGACCCCATAATAACCATTGCACTCAGGGCAATTTTCAACAGTTGGCAATTTAATACCTTCTTCCTAGCAATGGATGAAAAACGGGCACCTCCAATGATCTTTATGCCGATGCCATTCTTCCCTACGTCTCTCTTCTTGCTGTTGTCGATATCGGTCATTTCGCTAACGCCAACTCTCCTGCTGCCTTCGATGGGTAATCACAATGCCAGGTCGAGGAGGATTTTTGGAACTACTGCTTTCTCCCAGCAAACCCTTACTTTTTGCATCATCGGTAGTTATCCGATGTTGGGGATCCACTGATGCGTTTTTCTCAGCAGCCTCTGACATCAATACCTTGGTCTTCCCTTTGGCCTCCAACATATTTGCTGGAAAAGGGTGTTGATCAATTTTCATCGGCTTTTGGGCCTTGGAAGTACCAAACTTAATTCTCCCAGATTCAATAGCCGATTGTAACTGTTGCCTGAACACCTTGCACTCATTTGTACTATGTGAAGTTGCATTGTGCCATTTGCAGTACAAGATCTTCTTCAACTCTTCTGCCGATGGGATCACATGATGAGGTGACAGCTTAATTTGGCCCTCTTGAAGTAGAAGATCAAATATCTTGTCAGCCTTGGTGATATCAAAGGTAAACTTTTCTGGCTCTTTTTGACCAAAGGGACAAGATATCGGCTTTTTATTCTTAACCCACTCAGCTAAGCCGATAACTGGTTCTTCATCAGAATCAGAATCTCCTACTTCTTCAATAAATGATACTTTTTTACTCCAATTCTTTTTAGGTTCAAAAACCCTAGTATCTTGATCAGAGATCCTTTGCACGAGATGACTGAGGCTTTCAAACTCCTGAGAAGCATATCTGTCTTTGAGATGTGGTAATAACCCTTGAAAAGCCAAATCAGCAAGCTGCCGATCATCCAGCACCAGGCTGTAGCACTTATTTTTTATATCTCGTAGCCTTTGCACAAAGCTTTCTACCGATTCATCATTACGCTGTCTCAATTTTACTAAATCGGTAAGCTTCTTTTCATGAATTCCAGCAAAGAAATACTTATGAAATTGTTTTTCTAGATCAGCCCAGGTAATAATAGAATTTGGTGGTAACGAAATGAACCATGTAAATGCCGATCCAGACAAAGATGATGAAAATAATCGAACTCTTAATTCATCTCTACTACCTGCCTCTCCACATTGAATAATGAAGCGATTGACGTGTTCCATTGTTGATGTATCATCTTGCCCAGAGAATTTAGTGAAATCTGGTACCTTGTACCAATTTGGGAGAGGAATTAAATCATATGCAGGAGGGTAAGGAGTCCGATAAGAATAAGTATTGACCTTGGGCTTTATCCCAAACTGATCCTTCATAATTTCTGATATCTTATCAGCCCAAAAAGCACCAGCCTCCTGCTGACGAACTGGCTGAATTTCTATAGGAGGTACCT
Source organism: Miscanthus floridulus (assembly GCF_019320115.1). Classification (NCBI taxonomy): domain Eukaryota; kingdom Viridiplantae; phylum Streptophyta; class Magnoliopsida; order Poales; family Poaceae; genus Miscanthus; species Miscanthus floridulus. Next base: position 31,550,099 of record NC_089591.1, on the reverse strand, counting down.
GCTGATATCCCTCCACATATCTTTGTGGCCCACGATCTCCAGCAATCGGCATATTTGCCATTACTTGTGGTCCATTAACCTGCTGGAAAGGATTCATCGGCTGAGCTGCCGATGCTTGATTCTGGAAACCAGCTTGCATATGTCCTTGTTGAACCCCTGCAACCTGCTGATTTTGCTGAACTGTATGTTGAACAGGTAACTGTCCTGGCCAACCATTATTAGAACTCATCGGTACAAAACTTACCGATGGCTGGTAATTTGCTGACATTGTTGGATAATTATAACCAGCTTGAGGCATGAACTGAACCCTAGTTTGACTCATAGCAGGGGCTTTCTGCTGCATCGGCAGTAAGCTTGCCGATGGACTTGAATTGGGTGTTTGAACCAAAGGCATCTGAAAACCTCCTAGAGTTGGTTGCACAGTAGTTGCTGTGACATATTGAGGCACTTGAGCCATCGGTGAAATAGCCGATGGTATAGGAGCTTTTCCTACTGCGTCAAATACTTGAGGTAACCCAGGATTGAAAGCAGATGACTCCAGAGGCATACCATATCCCCACCAATTAGCAGGAATCTGGCTATTCTGAGACACAGGGCCTGACATAGCTGATGCCGATAGATCTGTATTAAGCTGAACTCATCCTCCTAGTAGTACCAGATCTGATGGTATCGGTGTAGATTGAATATTAGGTAAGCCTGCCGATGCTGGAGGAGAAGTAACTTTTGTACCTACAACGGCCGAGGGAGCCGATGGAGTATTAACAGATACCGGCTCTGGTTGATGATAGGTAGGCCCAACATAATGCGGTGCCGTTTGTCCTTCTTTGAGAGTTCGAACCACAGCATTATGAACAGTATTGGACAACACATTGGAATGATTAATTAAAGCATGATTTACTGCAGAATTAACCATCTCTTGAAGTTTACCAGGATTGGAGTCAAAGGTAACCTGCCGAGGCAACGGCAAATCTTGCTTCTGGATGACTTGTCCACTCTTGTTCAGGCTAAACGATTTCAGACAAAGCTGCCTGTATTCTTCTACAGCCTTTTCCATAGCCTGCCTCTGCTCTTCCTTAAGATCTTCTTCTGATACCGCGATAATGTTCTCTGAATTGATCTCAGAATTGAACATATTGATCGGATTGATTGGTCCCACCGGGCGTGCCAAAAGATGTGTTGATGCAAAACTAGATCTGCAAACACAAAGGGCTAATACTCGAGTCAATATCCAAAGCGTGCCAGTCGATTTGACCTGTTAATCGACAAGGATGAAGATATGAGCACTTTGGTCCTGACAACAGCGATACGCCCGGAAGCCACGCCCAAGAGGTACTCACGTGGAACTCGAGAATCACCGAAGGTCGCACTAAAGCTATGCAACTCGCCGAATCAATGAGATCTCGTAAAAAGGGAAAATATGCAAATTGATGAAATCACCGAAAAGTAAGTAGATGCAAAATAGGAGTAAAAATTGGTTTTGATATTGATCCCTTTTTTACATTGCCCCTCAATCTATATTTATACCCTGATCTAAAGAGGCATAGCCAAACATAACTAGGACACCAAGTCCAAATCTAAGGAAACACACGACTCTTACATGAATCACACTCTAACAAATATAGAAAAGGAAATCAACTCCTATCTATTTCCCTGTCCGCCTCGATTACGATGGAAATCTTACCGACCTCCTTTCCATCGGCATACTTCCTGTTTCATCGACAGTAGCCTTCAAGCCTTCCTTCATCGGCATCGACAATAACATCTCCAACCTTATCGGCAACGCTCGAGTCTAAATCAACCTCTCCATCAATCACCACCATTCATCGGCAATTATCTTTACAAGCTATTTTTCATCGGCTGTCAGTGTATACAGTAACTTTCTTCCTGCCGATTAGTTCACTCTGATCATTGTGCAAAAAACGGTGTCAACAGCAGGGCAGCCTCATCTCTTTGGCTGGTGGTGTTCTTCTAGATGAAGGAGGACTGCAACATGAGGAATGCAATGGACAACCTCTCAGATGATGTGCTTGCCGACATCTTCAGCTACCTTCCCTCTAGGTCCTTGTGCTGCTGCAAGTGTGTCTGTCGCTCCTAGAGGCACGTCATCTTTGACTCCTATCAACATAAGAAGCTTTCACAGACTATCGTTGGCTTCTTGTATGGCAGCTAGTGGAAGGGCAATCGCCACTTCACTAACATCACTAGTGAACGGGCCTCCTTGTCCTCCTTGCCCTTCCCCCTTAAAAAAGTTCTAGTCTTAGATTGTTGCAGTGGCCTTGTCCTTTGCTGGTGTGCTAGGCCTAATGGATTATGTCGCTATATTGTTTGCAATCCGGCGATGCACAAATCACATGTACTGCCGCATAGCATTCGTTCTGTTGATCAGGCTCGCTTAGGTGTTGACCCAACGTCCTCGCACTTCCATGTGACTGAATTTATTGAGGTGGAGGGTGCGTGCATAGGTGTAGAGATCTACTCATCTAAAATTATAGCATGAATCTTTAAGAAATCAAAATGGGGCGAGGGTAGTATTGTTCTATGTTCAAAATCGAGAAGTGTTTTTTTCTTAATGATTTTATGCACATGCTTGAGTACTCTATGATAGTTGTTGTGGATATGGAGAGAAAGACATGGAGGACAATTCATAAACCAGGTGGTGCTGAAATGTCCATCCCTCAAGCTCAGGGTCACCTGTGTGTGTGTTGTGCTGATTTTTACAGTAGGTCTTGGCTTTTAGTGTGGATACTTGAAGACTATGGTACTAATAACTGAAGTTTGAAGCATGTTGTGGACACGGAGGAACTGTTTGGATGCATGAATATTAAAGTTGGTTCTAAGCTTTGTGATGAGGAGTACAGAGTGATTATAGTTCACCTAGAATGGAATTTCATTTTCCTTGTTGGGAAGGATAGAACATTGATTGCATAAGACATGGACCGAAGAAAGGTTCATGTCATCCATGCCGTGTCATCTGCTTTTGTAGATCAAGAGGACATTTCCATATGAATAGGCCTTACTATCTTCCTTATGTTCCCTTATTAATAGAGTCATTAGCAGAGCAGTAAAGGTGCATTTCTTGCATTTCGTCGTCAAGATAGTCTTTGTTCAGGTAGGCAATTGTTTTCATTCTATGTATCTATAGGCCCATTTTGGCTTGTTAACTAAAGAAATGGTATGTTCAATATTATTAATTCTATTGCTTTGTTCAGGTTGTGGATCAGAGATGAATAAGAGGGGTTCTATTGTGCATTGGCTACCAATACGAAGGATGCACTAATTATATTCATTTTGCCTTGCAAGTAGGAGTACCACATAGAAGGAGCACAGCTACGTCGTTTCGTTATGTAAGTCTGTATACATCAGTACCTTTAGTATGCTCTATGTACTACTTGTGTTAGGACAATAGTTGAGAAAGATGTTATGGTAGAATCCATTGTTATTGTAAAAAGTACTCTTGTTTGTGAACATGATTTATGGATATAATGATTATATATCTGTATGCTTTGTGTTCATGAAGCTATTAAGAGCCCAACTGAATTAGTAACTATTGTGAAATAGGATGAAATTCTATCACTGTCGCTGTACGTATGATGTGGCAGGGATCTAAAGTTTATCACCGCCTGAATCCTTTAGTAACCCAACACCGACTAAACGATCATCAAAGGTGCATCATGGTGTAAGGCGACGGTGACCATGACGTTTGTACTGGCAGATCATACACTGAAGCGACGATGGTATTAACCTCTACGCATGTGTCTCAGGCCATCAAACCGACAGTGAACCCACACCGTTGACAGTCGGGTCGAAGTATAAGGCGACGGTGCTGGTGACCACTGCACAGGCGGTTGATGTGCCCACACGATGGTTTTGATAGCCTCGACACAGTTGGATCATTTGCCAATGTGGCGGTGTTAGTATACATCTATAGTCGGGTCAGGCTCCAATGCGACCGAAGTAAGGACCTAATCATGGACGGATCATAAGCCTATCGACGATGTTAGTATACATCTATAGTCGGTCCCAAATGCCGACTGGTGAAGGCTATGACCATCACTATCAACAGCTTACTGCCAATGCCAAAATTGGACTACAATATGGGTTACAACTGCGACTATGAAAGGTGTGATTGTAGTAGTGATAGTTATGAACCAGAACATTCTTACGAACCGGCGGTGATAATCTCATCACCAATTGTTCATATTACGAACCGTTGGTCATAAGCATCAGCAACGGTTTAATGATATCGGCAGTAATAGAGGCATTAGTGATAGGTCAATCTATAGTAGTGTTTATCTAAAAAAATTGCATGAATAAAATGCTTCACAAATCAATAGTTGCACTTGCTAACTTGAACCCATAACCTAGGATTCACTAGGTTTGCTGATCTGATCCACATCGAAGGTGGAACCTACTAAAAGCTCTTAGTTTGGTTTTGGTTAATTGATGAAACCCTATGTGCTAACCCTTTTAATCTAAGTGATCATGAGATAGGGTAGCATATTCTAAGTGGTGGAGCTAATGACGAAGATCATGATGATGGTGGTGATAGCCATGGTGATGATCAAGTGCTCGAGCTTCAAAAAGAAGAAAGAGAAAAATAAAATGGGCTCAAGGCAAAGGAGATATCCATATGAGCTCTTTAGTTTTAGTGATCAAGACACCTAGTGAGTGTGATCACATTTAGGATAGATAGCTGTACTATTAAGATGGAGTGAAACTCATCATGAAATGCGGTTATCAAAGTACCACTAGATCTTCTAACTCATTGAATATGCATTTAGATTCTAGTGAGTGCTAACACCCTTGAAAATGTTTTTGAAAATATGCTAACACATGTGCATAAGATGATACACTTGGTGGTTAGCACATTTGATCAAGGGTGGCGAAGTTGGAGTTGAGAAGGCGCTGTTTACAGCGATCGGACTCTGGACCGGTGCATCCGTTCAGTGGTGTAGAAGGGCGCGGTCTCGGTCTGTTGACCGTACGCTGGCACAAGGAGGTGATCACACGCACAGTGCCTGGGTCCGATCGATGTTGACGTATGGTGACATGGGGCTGGCGCATGGCTCAAGTGAACATCTGACTCTGGGCGAGTCTGGTCGAGTGCGAGCAGACTGTGGCCAATTGCATTTTACCGGCTCTGGACCCTCTCTAGAAGTGATCGGACACCACGTTGGTGGCGCGTCCGGTTAGACCTCGGAGTGTCAGATCAGTGGCTTTGCTGCCCGGTCGGGCGCGCGATTAGACGTAGTGTTGGCGCATCAGGTCGTCGCGGTTGTGTGTCCAGTCGTCACTTAAGTGAGGCGCGGGTGCAGTTGAACGTTGAAGATCTGCGGAGGAGGTTAAATGCGGGGACGCGTGGCGCACATCCAGCGACCAGACGCTGTGTGGCATGCGTCCGGTCAATTGGACCGTGCGTTTGGTGACCCCGTGTCTTGTGCAGTGAGGAGCCCAATGGCTCTATTTCGTGGGGGCTTCTATTTAAGCCCCATGGCCGACTCTTGCTCACACTTTTGGCCATTTTCATTGACATAACAACCTAGTGAGCTAAGCCAAAGCCCTCCCACTTATCTTTATCATTGATTCATCATCTTTGTGAGATTGAGAGTAAATCCAAGTACATTGCTTGAGTGATTGCATCTAGAGGCACTTGGTGATTGTGTTTCACTATGGATTTTGCTTGTTTCTCTTGGTGGTTGCCGCCACCTAGATGGCTTGGCATAGTGAGGATCGTCGAGCGAAGGAAGGTGATTGTCTTCGGCTCTGATTATGGTGATTGTGAGGGGTTCTTGACCTTTTCCCGGCGGAGAGCCAAAAGGTATTCTAGTGAATTGCTCGTGGCTTGTGTGATCCCCATCTTGTGTTGGTTGTGCGGCATCCAATTATAGGTTAGGCGTGTAATGCCTATTAGCGCGTGAACCTCTAAGTGGGTGAATCGTCACAATGGGGACTAGCTTGCCGGCAAGCAAGTGAACCTCGGTGAAAAATCATTGTATCATCTTGTCTCCGAGGATTTTATTGGTATTCATTGATATATTGTGATTGATCACTTGTCACGGCAGTATAGCCAAAGTCAAAAGTCACTCGAAATGAACTTATTTTTATTTTACTATGTGAATGCCATGCGTTGCAACGGGTATAAAAAATATTCACCGGATAACATGTATTATAAAAACACAAACTTTCTATGGTTAAGGCGTCAAGCTCGTGAGGCAGTGGCACATCGACTTGAAGGTGAATGATCAACAACAATGTTGCGCCGATCAAGGTGAAGCTGCTGGATGTGGAGGCGGCAGCATGGTTCGAGTTAGGTCATAACGCGCACCTTAAGAAAGAACCTGTGAGTGATGGGTAGCATGCCCCTCAAAAATGATGGGTAACATTGATGTTTGTGCGGCACGTAGATCGAGCGATGCACAAGAGGAGTTGCTGACAGGTGGGAGTTCTTCATTAGGCATGCACTTCCGCAACAATATTCGTGCCTCAGTATCGATGGCGTCATCTATGGCAAAGCCATGTGGCTCCTCCTGGTCCGCCTCTCCCTAAGTCTATGCCGACATCGAAGCCTAGAGGTCATCCTTCTCGGTGTCCGATGGTTGAGTGTTAGACGCAACTCCGATCATCAATCGGTGATTCGGTGTCAACTATCCCAATATGTTTTCTATTTTGTTTCTTCAGGTGTTTTCAATTTTTCTGAGGACTTGACTAACATGACTATTTTATTTTTCTTGTTTAATAAATTTGCAGCAAATTTCTTACCCATCTTTCTAAAAAAATAAAAATCTTAACTACTATGAAATTCGGTATTACACTGGCAAGATAAGGTGTATTTTTTCTCTCAAGAAAAAGTCAGATGTAACTTATCGGTTCTTTCTCAGACGTCGTCAACAATCTAACGTTGGCCTGAACATTCACAACATAGCGTTTGGTGGTACCCATAGTTGCGGAACAAAGATGCAGTGAACATTCAAAGGGTGACGGAGATGCCGAGGAGGTAAATGTGAGCCGCGAACTATGCAAGGTCCGGCCAGCTCGCCACCGTCACAGCTTCCCATCGGTGACCCACGACCGCCCCTTCGATCTTGATAGCCTCAAGATCACCCTCGTGGGCACTCTGCTGGCGCACTTCTTGCCCGAAGCCTGTGGTCGATGCTGGCCACCACTTTCCCTTGTCCGCGAACTCTTGATGCGCGCCTGTCGTGGGTCACACTACTACAGAATGTTACTGTAGGGGTGGCTCTAGAGTTTCTGTAGGGGCGGCTGCGCCAGCCGCCCTTCCCAGGGTGTTCCAACAGAGGGTGCCTCTGTAGGGGCGGTTTCCTAACCGCCCCTGCAGTGCCCTCTGTAGGGGCGGATGGTGTTTTCAGCTACCCCTACAGTTTCCTCTGTAAGGGCGGCTGGTAATATCAGCCACCCCTGTAGTGGACTTCTGTAAGGGCGACTGTCTCACCAGCCGCCCCTGCTGTGTGTATTTGTAAGGGCGGTTCAATCAAGAACCGCCCCTACAGTGGATTTTCCAGCAAAAAAATTAAATAATTCAAATTCAAATCTGACCATATATATATATATATATATATATATATATATATATATATATATATATATATATATATATATATTATTCAAATTCGAATCTGACTGCCACAAATATACATATATACATCCACAAACACAAGACCATCATCACAAATCATAATTCACAAAAGTCCATCATTACAACATAGTCCATTATGAAGTCCATCATTATAACAAAGTCCAAACCATTCCAAAGTCTGATCCAAATCATACCACAAGTCCACATTGTCATCAACGACCTAGGGCTAACCTATCAGTCTCCCGAAGGTGTTGATACAGAGGATTACTACCTAAGTCGGAAAGAAGATGATGGTAATTGCCTTTATGATACACAATCTGGTCCATTATAAAGTTGCAAAGGTCGCCGACCATTTCTAAGAGCTCGTCATCCTTGTATGGGTTCCTTATCGTGTCTTTATCTTTCTCCTAACTACAAGAGAACAAGTTTAGGTTTACTATATCACAACATATGCGAACTTTTCATACTACGAGCGAAGATGTTCAAACTTACCAGATTAGGGGTTTCTGTTGTAGCCACCGATGGTACTCATCATAATACATGTGTAGTATCCACAATATAGACTCCCAGGCTTCTGCTTGGGGCACGGTGTATTTTGCATATGGAGATGTTAAGTAATGCTATTGACAGACACGTAATATATGGAGTACCAAAGTAAATGACACTTACCGCACATAGAGTTTTGACATACAACTTTTCCTTCCTATTTGGATGATGTCCTCCCCTTATGTTCCTAGGACATAGTGCCTGAATGCCCTATTCCAATGGTTTTAGCAAATGCAACTTGTTAGTATCCCACATTGAACCTTACAAGTATGTATACAAACATAGTAGCTAAAATGAGGATTGTCAATATGTATACGTCTTGACAATCGTTATGAAGTCTTTGTATGTCTCGACCGAGAAATCCTGCTGAATCAAAGACTCATGCCATGCTATGTGAGAGCCAGACGCCTATGCAAATCCAATGATCGCTGCATGAATTTAGTCATAGAAGGAACACATAAGCTCTTTTGCATCGAACAAAGTAATTTGAACAAAGCTAAGTATACAGTCAAACTTACTTGAAGTGGTATGGTATCCATATATCATCGTGTTGTTGGAGATTTTTAAAACATAGGGCAATGTATGCCGCAACCTTGAGGGACTCTTCCAATATTTTCTTGTTCCTGATGTCCTCTTTCTTCTTAAGTGTCTTTCCAGCTCCTAGTTCTTTGCAATCTAGTTTCCACTCTTTAGGGTAATTAAAATTTGTTGATGCTATAGGTGAAGGGTCTATATACCCAGTGTTTCAGAGCTGGCCTCTTTTTCACAAAGTCCGCTTGCATTCTACAAATCATAGCGCGGGTTAGTTACAACAAAATTAAAAGATTACATTCATATCATATCGAGAGGGCAAGGACTTATAGGCACCATATACGAATCAGATTCATTTCCATTCGTCCGAGGTGGAAGCATGCCTGGATATCCTTAAACTCAATGGCAATTTGCCCACCTGGGGCTCCAAATGTGCCGGCAGGGATCCATGCTTGTAAGATTTCTAGTTCTGTTATCTGAGCACGCAAGTACCAATCGTAGGAACTTTCTCATTCCACGTGGCAAGCACTGTAGGACTCGGTTTGGTAGGAAGTTCTTGCCTTTTTCATATTTATCCAGGGCAATCATCTGACCATTTGAGGTTATCAACAGCTGGATACTTGTTAAACCCTTTGTGTAGTTTGCTAGTGGTGCCCTCCTAAGTGGTGCCCTCCTCAGAAGCTGGGGCTCTGAATTCTTTTACTTGGTTCTTAGGCTTGAACTGGTCATGAGCCATCCACTTGTGCACCGACGAGACGTCATTAATGCCCACATACGATGGCCTTATCTTGATTGGGATTTTGTTTCGAGCTTCCCATTCAGGCTATGTCCTTGTCAACTTGTGCATCACCTGCTCCAGGGGCCACTTGTTCTTCACGTATTGGCTGTTTACGAGGCAATTGTTGTTCATGAGACACTTGTTGTTCATGTATCGGCTACGCTTTTTGATAAGAATGTTGCATCTCATCATGCCTTTGCTCGGTACGAGTTGGAGAAGGACGTGGCATGTCATCATGCCCATGCTCGATACGAGGTGGAGAAGGATGTGGCATGTCATCATGCCCTTGCTCGGTACGAGGTGGAGACATCTCTAGATCTTGCCTGCGAATCATCTTCTATGAGATCTTGCCTGCGAAGGATGTGGTGGTCATGGTCATGGGCCGGTGAGTATACCTCCCCGTCCTCGATGGGTCGCTCCCGAGGATGAGCTTCAGTCGGAGTTGGTGAAGACTCGGTCAATACAATGTCCCGTCTATGTAGGTCACTCAGCTCTTGCCTGCGAATCATCTTCTGTGAGATCTTCGAAAAGAAGTAGCACATGCGGGTGATGGCCATCTTTAGGAACTTTGGCTTTATAGCTCTGATTGCAATTGGTAGGAACACTGTCAGCATCACATGACAATCATGAGCCTTGCAGTATGTTAATGATAGGTCCTTCATCGACACTAGCTTCTTCAGGGTCGCCAAAAACCCAGTCGGCACTCTGACCCCCCTAAGGAAATTGCTTATAGCTCTCCTCTCCTCTAGGGTTAGGTTGAAGCTAGCTGCGGGAAGACTGTACTTGCCATTATCTTGATGTACCGTCCAAAGCTCTCGCATCACGTTCAGCTACACCATGTCTTTCCATTATCTGAGACCATCCTTTGACTTGCCTGTGTCCATCAAGGTAGCCATGAGACTCTCAAAGACATTCTTCTGCATGTGCATCGCATCAATGGCATGGGGGACCTCCAAGTCTGGCCAATAAGGCAGGTACTGAAAGAAGATCGATTGCTTCTTGAATGGTACGCCTTCGATGGGAGGTGCTGCTTCTATCTCTAATCATTCCATCCGGATTCTTCTTTCCATAGACGACGTGTATGTTTTGGACCATTCTGAACACATGTTCTTCTATTACGACGTCTCTCTGAAGAGGGTTCATCCTCTAGGATGTTGCCATAGTATCTTAGGTACAATTTGCCACGGTACTTGTGACCTATCTTTAAGAAGCGCCGATTCCTTATGTAAACTATCTTCCTAGATCCATTTAGGAACACCCATTTAGTACCATCCAAACAGACTAAGCATCCAGTCTTGCCTTTGAACTGTCCAGACAGGGCAAACAGCAGCGGGGTAATCATTGGTAGTAACAAATATTATTGCTTTGCATATAAAGTCCTCCCGCCTGGAACGCATCATACATCGGATCCCCATATCTCCATAGCCTCTCCATTTCTTGCATCAGAGGCTCTAAGAACACGTCTATATCAATGCCTGGTTAGTTTGGGGCCGAAGATAAGAATGATGAGGAGAAGGTACTTCCTCTTCTGACACAAATATGTTGGGAGGTTGTACATGGTCAAGATGACTGGCCATGTGCTGTGGTCGGTCATCCTCTTATTGAAGGGATTCATTCCATCGGTGCTCAAGCCGAACCGTATATTCCGTGGGTCATCACTGAATTCTGCTTTGTACTTGGCATCGAACGATTGCCACTGGCTACAATCGGCCGGGTGTGCGATCGTATCATCATCCACCTTGCGCTCATCATCCCACCATGTCATCAGTGCGGCTTCCTTAGGCTTTAGGAACATACGCCTCAAGCGGTCGGTCACTGGCAAGTACCACATAACCAGGGCATAAATTCTTCTCTTATTTGCATCAGTTGCCTAATGGAGTTTCCTCTAGGGGCTGAGATTCTTACAGCACCTTCTTCCACCCTTCTTCCTCTTTCCTGTGGAGGCTTCCACCCCACTTTGAAGGTCATTGTTCTTGTACCGACTAGCCCCACACCTAGGACATGTATCTAAAGTCTCGAACGATGTGCCACGCCGAAAAAAGGATACAGTGGTTGGGGCATGTATGGATTTTTTCAACCCCCTAATGTGAGTGGACTTATAACCTTCTTCTCTTGGTATGTGTTGGCGGGAACTGTGTTCGGCTAGTGGGAGCAACCGTGACATGAGGCACAACAGATCATTGAAACTGCAGTCCGACCAGCCGTACTTAGCCTTCAGGATGAGTAGCTCAAGCACAAAACGTAGCAGTGTGAAGTATGTCGGACAAGCCCTTCTCAGCATCATACACAGTCTTCTTCGATGCTTTTGTCATCCTCTCAAGATTTTCTAGACCTCTCTTGCTCTTTTCTAATATTTCTGATCCAAAGGCCCCAAGCATTTCGTCCAAGTTGTCATCGTCATCTGCATCCCCCTCACGTGCTTCGCCATCATTGCTGACACCACCAGCATCATCACCACCTTGTTCATTGCCAAAGCCACCACCTTGTTGATTGCCATAGTCACTGATCCATTTGTTGCTCAAGATCGTCTGTGAATCGGGACAAGTATGCTCAGATTTCAGCTTCATCAGCTAGATCATCGTCGCTGTCATCAACAACCACTGTTTCACCATGATGAATCCACACTGGTGTAGTCCGAAACAAATCCTCTCCTAATCAGATGTTCTTTGATGGTACTCACATCTCGAAATGCAATAAGATTCTTGCAATCTTTGCAGGGACAAATAATCAGTGTCACTATTCTCTTTCAACGTCGCTGCATGCTTCTCTGCGGCTTTGATGAATTTGTCCACCTCATCACGGAAAAGAGCATCGTGTCTTAACGAACCATACATCCAAGAGTTCCTGTAGTCCTATCTTATAGAAACAAAACAACCAAAAAAAGAATATTACTCGAGAATAATTGTATATACTTGAGACACGCACCATGATAGTAGAGGATAGTTAATTAATTGACTATTAATGCATAAATATTTTAAAATATAAATTGATAGGTTCAAATAAACAATTTCAAAGAAAACAATTAGCAACATTTAATATTTCATCCACTACCTTTCATGCAAACTCCATTCCAATTTCATGGTAGAGGATAATTAATTAATGGCCTATTTATCCATAACTAATTAAAAACACACATTATAAAAAGGAATCAAAATAAATATTAAATGATAATTAGTAGCCATGGTAGAGGATATTTTACACATTAGCAACAATTAAAATCTTACACATTCACCTACATGCAAACCCTAGTCACATAAAGAAAAAATTAAAAAAGAATAAAAAAACAAAATCCTAGATCTAGATCTAGATCTAGATATAGGGTTCCATGACACATGCATCAAACTTCACTAATACTACACTAAAATCAATAAAGATGTACTAACAAAGGGTGCAATCTTACTTCCCTACCTAATTACCCTAGTATAATGAAAATTAGAGTCCAATTTCACTCATAACTAGCTCAAGCTCCATGGAAGAAAGAAAAAACAAAAAATCAAATTACTCATTAACCAATGAATTAAACTTTAAATAAAGAGTTGTAGAAGCATTTTCTTACTTTTTAGAGCCTCTTCATCAAAGGATTTGAGATCAAAACCTTCCCCCCTTAGTAGAGCAATTTTTAGGAGGAGCCAAAGGCCTCCCAACCTTTTTTTTTTGGTAGAAGAGTATGTCCCGAGGTGGAAGAAGGGGTGGCTGCTGCTATTTATTCGTGCGTTGTCAGTAGGGGCGGCTGGTGATTCAGCCGCCCCTACAGTAGAACAGCAGGGGCGGCTGGTGGCAGCCGCCCCTACAAAATGGTCACTGCATGGACGGCTGGTGATTGAGCCGCCCCTACAGATCAGCCCCAACTGTAGGGGCGGCTCAGGTTATGAGCCGCCCCTACAGTGCCATCTGTAGAGACGGCTAGATTGCTGGGGCCCGAGGACGCCCACTGTAGGAGGCGCCCCCAACCCCAGCCGCCTCTACAATAAAAATGGTCCCGTTCCTACTGTGTAAATCTGGCATAGTGTCGCCAACAGCTTCGGCAGCCGGCTCCCGCTTCTCCTTGCTAACCACGATGTCCTTGGTCGGCGCGGCGTCGTAGATGGCCATGACGATGGAGTTGTCATTGCGCTTGGTCAGGCACGTTCGCCTCATAGTCATCGACCAGGAGCGCGTGGCGGTGGTAAATAAGGTAACTACCAGAACAACGGCGAGGTGGAAAGAGGCTAGGTAGCTCACGGCGCAGAGGACGAGGGCGTGCAGTCTGTTGCCCTCGTCGTCGATCGACATGCCATGTTGCGAGGAGCTTGGCGACGATCTTGGCGTGCGTGGGCCAGATGATGGCAGAGAGCAGGGACGTGGCGGTCCGTGACGCAGAGGCCGAAGGGGTCCGGGTCGACCCACGTCGCTCCAGCTAGCTCGACGACGGGCCGCATGCTGAAGAACGGCCGTCCTGTGGTGTACACCACTCGCGCTGCGACGCATGGACCACCGCCAGCACCAGCAGAGGCCCTTGCAGACAAAAACGCTGAGAAGTGCGGGCGGCCAGGGACGCGATCCCGGTGGCCATGTGCACAGGGAAGGGACTCGCGTAGTCGCGTGCGTGGGCTTGCTTAGGCCTGACAGTGGACGGAGAGCTCGATATGTGCAGAGTTGTCCCAATTTTACAGGCAAAGGAAAGGAGAGAGAAAAAAATCAAGGAACGGAAGAAAGAAATCATGCGTCCGTGTGAATTAAGCTGGAATAGGGAGCGCCGGGGGCCTGGCTCGGGCAGGGAACGGAGCGCCAGGGTTACGAGATTGCATAGTGCCAGAAATTGCGTAGTGTCGGTTGTACTCGCGGTGTGGCGCCGGAAATGCTGATGCCGGCTTGTGGACGGGATTTTTTTTTTTTGAAACTTTGTGGACGGGATTTTAGGAAGGAGAGACGTGGGACCCGTTCTTCCTTTCTATTCGACCGGGCATTTCTTTTCTTTCTTTCTTCTTTGTATAATTCAGCCGGAAATGTAGCAGGTGTTTTTTCTCAAGATTACGTTAGATTTAATGTGGGCCAGACCCATATATTATCTAACTAAATCAAATAAATTCTAAGGCCCATATTAAATAATGTCTACAATATTGTTTAGTCCCATACGGGATATTGACCAGGATGTTGACTCAGCTTATATGTTCAGGGTTGTGTCTGCCTACATTGAGAAAGTTGAGAAGAGGCGTGACCGTGCCATGCTGTGGTCGATGCGATGCACACGGCGTAGAACATGAAAAGTTTTGCCACTCAAGCCAATTATGGGGACGTCGGGAGTTTCATGAGTTCCTGACCCTAATAACGAAATTATATGGAACGATTTTCAAGAGTTTCTGATCCTAATGAGGACAATAATGGGTAGGAGTTACGGGAGTTTTTCTCCCGCAGCGTCAGGCACCTCCTCTACTCCTCCCGTAGCGTCTCTTGTGCTTCCAACTCCTGCCCGTAGCGTCTCTTGTACATCCAACTCCTGTAATTCCCTGTGGTCTTTTGGCTTTCCTGGCTATAAGATAAAAAGCAAAGCTGGCCTCCTCATTCTTCTCTCTTGGTCCAGCGCGTAAACACATCAACTGCTTCAGCTGCGGCCAAGTTTCTCATCCTAGTTTCCGCGATCAAGGGAATGGGGAGAGCAGGCCTCCGAAACCGAGTCATCTGCTCTTTCATTTGCTCGGGTGAAGGGCGGCCATCAAGTTGTTGGGGAGCGACTACTCGACTGCTCAATCTTGTGCTTATGACTCCTGCCCCTAGCGTCGTTTGTACATCTGATTCATGTAATCCCCTGCGGTCTTTTGGCTTTCCTGGCAATGAGATCAAAAGCAAAGCTTGCCTCCTCATTCTTCTCTCTTGGTCCAGCGCGCAAACACATCAACTGCTTCAGCTGCGGCCAAGTTTCTCGTCCCAGTTCCTATGAGCACAGGGAATAGGGACAACAGGCCTCTGAAACCGAGTCGTCGGCGCTTTCATCTGCTCGGGTGAAGGGCAGCCATCAAGTTATTGGGGAGCGACTACGGGACTGCTCAATCGTTCGACAAACCTCATCTTCTTCCTAGCGTTCGTGGCGGCGGCGGGAGATCAGCACTGCAACCTCTCTACACTGCATCGAGTGAGACGACTACTCCAACAGGCGCTATATCGACTAGTGCAACCAGCTCTGGTGCCACTGGGTATGCTCTAATTCATCCCCTATAGTGATTAAAATCATGATTATTAGTATCATCTACATATCCATGTTACTTAGATCACACGTGCACATATATGAGGCCACAAACTTAGTTCTTAATCTTTTTCTAGATTAAATTAATACTGAAATTGCCTAAATTTCTAATAGATTAAGGGTTGTGATTAATGTGATTTGGAAGAGACTTTCTCACAGCCGGTAGACGTGTTATGGAGAGGCTTCCCCACGGCAGGGTAGACAGGTCATCTTCATATTTTTTAGTTGTAGAGATAGAGATGGAGATAGAGAAGAATAGAAAAGAAAAAATGTCCTCAATCGGAGCATTTTGGTAACAAGCCACCAACACTACTACACAAATCTTATTGGAGGCAGCATTTCAGATTAATGGAGGTTGGCAATACAACTGCCTTCATCTAAAGGCCACGGTAAATCACATGAACTACCGAGGCGTTTGATATGCCCGCCTCAGTTAATCAATGAAAAAATAAAAAAAATCCAGCAAACCCGTTGGTGAGGCCCGTTGGGCCCATTGACGAGCCCATCGAGCCCATCCGCGCGTGCGTCGCCGTCGCCATAGCCCGTCGGATCATGCATGCGCCGCTGCTGCTCACCACGCTGAAAGCATCTAGGCCCCTAGTTGGGTTTCAGGTGATTAATGACAATACGTGATTACTGTGACTAACATATGTTTTGCAGAGGCAATTAAGTTAGGTCACGGTAATGGTGATCAATTGGGCAATCAAGGTGGTCATGCCCCTATGATGGAAATCGTTTTGGTTTTCAAAGGATGGACGACAAGGTTAAGGATAGACTAGTTCTAAGTGTCGATTGGAATTGGAGAGACACTTAGAGTAGTTTAGGACTTTGTTTTTTCTTTGGCCGTACTATTAAGGGGGGTATGAACGGGTAGCTTGACCTAGGTGAGTCTAGTGAGTTAGGTGTGGTGCACACTTATTAAAACTAGCACTAGGTAGCTCCAAAATAGCCCTTTGATCCAATGGAGCAAACTTCATTCACATATGATCGAGAGTTGGAAGTGAATGGAGGGTCAAATACTGACCGGACGCTGGCTCAGGGTCCGGTCAGTTCATTTGACCAAGGTGAAAGCGTCTGGAAGTGACCGGACGCTAAGAGGTCAAGTGACCGGACACTGAGGGCCAGCGTCCGATCGACTCCAGTAAGGTCCCTAGAGAGGGAGAATCCTGATCGGACGCGTCCGGTCAATGCTGACCGGACGCTGATCAAGTTCCGGCTACTGACCGAACGCTGCTCAGCAAGTGACCGGACACTGGGGGTCCAGCGTCTGGTCGACATCAGTAAGGTTCCAGTGAAGGGAAAACATGACCGGACGCGTCCGGTCAGTGCTGACCGGACGCTGGCCAGCGTCCGGTCAACACTTAACCACTGGAGTTCGGGGTGTACTGACCGGAGCATCCAATCAACATGACCGGAGCATCCGGTCACCCCGCAGAGGCACATAACGGTTCGTTTTTCAGCCGGTGTTATAAATACAACCTCCACTCGTGTGTGGGGTACTTTTGCTCATTCCAACAGCTGAGAAACACGTTTGAGAGTGCCAAAAGAGCAAGGTCCTAGTGAGGTGATTGAGATTTAAGAATCCCAAAGAGAGCCCTCATTAGTGAGATCAAGAGTAACAAAGTGTGCATCCACCCTTCTCATTAGGCTTGTCGTAGTCAAGTGAGAGTTTGTGTTTGTTACTCTTGGTGATCGCCATCACCTAGACGGCTTGGTGGTGATTGGGAGTTTGGTGATCATCCGGCAAAGCTTGTGGGTGACCCAACTCAAGTTGTGAGCGGTTGTGGGTGATTCACTACGACGGAGTGTCAAAGAATCAACCCGTAGAGAGCACTTAATCCTTGCGCGGATCAAGGGGGAGCTACACCCTTGCGCGGGTGCTCCAACGAGGACTAGTGGGGAGTGGCGACTCTCCTGATACCTTGACAAAACATCATCGCGTTCCTCCTTCTCTATTTATTTTGAGCATTTACTTTGAGCATTTACTTTGAGCAATTCAATTCTTGTCTTTACATTCATAGAATTGCCATGCTAGAGTAGGATTGGAACTTAGGTTACAAGTCTTTTGTGTGGTAGAATAATTATAAACACTTTCTAGGCACAAGGGGTTAATTGGGCTAACCATAGGATTTAATTATTCCAAAGAAATTTAGAATTAGCCCAATTCACCCTCCTCTTAGGCATCTTGATCCTTTCAATTGGTATCAGAGCCTCGTGCTCACGTATTTAGGCTTAACGCCTAGAGCAAGATATCTCACGGGGATGGGACCTCCTCCTATCTTTGAGGGAGATGATTTTCCTTATTGGAAAATTTGCACGGAGGCGTATCTAGAAGCTCTAGATGTTGGTATTCTTAGAGCCGCCTCACATGGCTTCCCAAAACCTTGGGATGCTACTCACCTATAAGGCGATGAGGTGAACTACTGAGAAGTGGAATGCAAAGGCTCGAAACACCATCTTTAGAGGCCTTTGCAAAGATGTGTTCAATCGGGCGAGGAACCACAAAGACGCCCATGCTTTATGGTTGGACGTTTGTGCGCTGCATGAGGGAACTAAGAGTGAGCGTGAGGAACGCTATCATCTTGTCATGAAAAAGCTCAACTCTTTTGAAATGCTTCCTAAAGAATGTGCTAATGAGATGTATTCACTTTTGAATGTTCTTGTAGAGGAAGTCAATGGGCTTGGACTCACTCAAATGCAACCATCTGATGTTGTAAGAAAGATTTTGAGTGTCCTCCCCATTGATAAATATGGGCATATTGTGACCGTGCTTTATCAAGGTGATCTTTCTACCGCTACACCGACACAAATCTTGGGAAAGATCAATGCTCATGAGATGTACATGCACATCACGCCACAAGATGGCTCATCCTCTACCAAGAAGAAAGATAAGGACTTAGCATTCAAAGCTAGCCAAGAGAAGGGTAAAGCAAGACTTGAGTATGAAAGCTCAAGTGATGATGAAGTTGATGATGAAAGTCTTGCTCTCATGGTGAAGAAGACCAGCCAAGATGCTAAAGAAGCTCAACAAGAGTGGCATCAAGTTTGATGGCAAGAAGAAGTTCTTCACTAGCTCTAGAAGGAAGCCAATCTCCGAGATGGATTGCTTTAATTGTGGAGAACTTGGTCATCTAGCACACCAATGCACTAAGCCCAAGAAAGACAAGTTCAAGAACAAATACAAGGGCAAGAAAGATGACTCAAGTAATGAAGAAGAAGAAGAACAAGCCATACAAGAAGAGAGATGGCAAGAAGAGGGACTTCCACAAGAAGAAGAAGAGTGGAAAGGCATACATTGTCGGTGATTGGCTCACGGACATTGATTCATCTAGTGCCTCATCCGATGATGATAGTGACAATGAGAAGGTGGCCGCAATTGTTATCAACTCTTCATCATCTTCATCGCCACCACCGCCATCATCCTCTACACACCAATGCCTTATGGCCAAGGGTGACCGCAAGGTATCTAACAATGATGATAGTAGTGATGATGAGCATACTAGTGATGATGATAGCGATAGTGATGATGATGAATATGAATCACCTTCTTATGATGATCTTGCTAGATTGCTAAAACAATACACTAAGATCATTATAAAAACTAGAGCTAAAAATGAAAAGCTAGAAGCTAAAAATGACTCTCTTTTAGCCAAATGTGATATAGCGGAAAAGGCTAGTGTTGAGCTTAAAGAAGCAAATGATGCTATATCATCCAAACTCAAGGAGCTCAAATCTTCTAAGAAAGAGCTTAAAGAAAAACATGATAAACTTGAGAGGACACATAATGAGCTCATCAATAGCCACAACAAGCTAAGAGAAGAATATACTACTCTTAAGGTTAATCATGATAATCTTGTTATTGCTCAAGAATTCTTATCCAATGAGCCACATGATGCTACTAACGATGTTGTTAAGATTGATATAGCTACATCATGTGATGACTTGATTATTGAGAGCATTGAGCAAAGTTCTAGTAGCAAGGGCAAGCAAGTGGTTGAAGCCGATGATTATGATGAGTTTGTCAAGCTCAAGAATGACAATGAAAAGCTCAAGAAAGATCTTGAAGAACTCAAAACCACCAAGTCTATTGTGCTAGAAACTATTGTTCATGATGATGATTTGATCCTTGAGAATGAGAAGCTCAAAGATGAGAACAAGACGCTCAAGGAAGAGAAAAACAATGATGCTCTCAAGGAAGAAAACAAGAAGCTCAAGTTGGAGAAAGAGCATCTTAAGATTGGATTGAGCAAGTTCACTAGAGGCAAGCATCTTCAAAGTGAGCTACTAATGAACACCGTCATGAAGATGGATAGAAGTGGCATTGGGTACTTGGCAAACCAAGAGAAGAAGGCTCAAGCTCAACAACAACACAAGTCAAAGCCAAAGCCAAAGAGATGTTTTGAGTGTGGACAAGAAGGCCACTTTGCTCATGAGTGCCAAACTCCACCACCACAACCCTTGCCCAAGCATGCTAGACCTTTTGCCTTCAATGCTCACTACATGCTTAGAAAGGATTCTAGTGGAAAGATGAAAGTCATGTTCTTAGGTCCTCCCAACAAGAATAGGCCTAAGAAAATTTGGGTTGCAAAGTCACTTGTTGAGAAGGTGAAGGGCCCTCAACAAGTTTGGGTTCCTAAAGCTTGATCTATTGTGTGTAGGTGAACTACAAGACCGGTGGAAGTCAATGGGTTATTGATAGTGGTTGCACACAAAATATGACCGGTGATCCTCGTATGTTCACCTCACTAGATGAAGAAGTAGATGGACAAGAAAGAATCACATTTGGAGATAACTCAAAGGGCAATGTCAAAGGATTGGGCAAAGTGGCTATATCAAATGATCATTCCATCTCCAATGTGCTATATGTTGCTTCATTGAGTTTCAACTTGCTATCCGTTGGACAATTATGTGATCTTGGCTTCCAATGCTTGTTTACCGAGAATGAGGTTGTTGTATCCAAGAAGGATGATGATCATGTGATATTCAAAGGATTTAGATACAATAACCTATATCTTAGTGGACTTCACCTCCAAAGATGAAAACTTGAAGATATGCCTATTCACCAAAACAACACTTGGGTGGCTATGGCATAGAAGGCTTGCTCATGTTGGGATGAGCTCACTCAAGAAGCTAATGAAGAATGATTTGGTGAGAGGGTTGAAGGATATGAAGTTTGAGAAGGACAAGCTTTGTAGTGCATGTCAAGCCGGCAAGTAAGTTGCAAATACCCATCCAACAAAAGCTTTCATGTCAACCGCAAGAGTGCTAGAACTCCTTCATATGGATTTATTTGGACCAACAACATACAAGAGTTTGGGAGGAAATCTTTATTGTCTTGTGATTGTTGATGACTATTCAAGGTATACATGGGTATTCTTCCTTCATGACAAATCCTAAGTTGCATCTTGTTTCAAGAAGTTTGCCAAGAGAGCACAAAATGAATTTGAAGTGAAGCTTAAGAAGATAGAAGTGACAATGGGAAGGAATTTGACAACACAAACATAGAAGCTTATTGTGATGAAGTTGGAATCAAACATGAGGTCTCCGCAACATATACTCCTCAACAAAATGGTGTAGTTGAGAGGAAGAACCGGACATTGATCACTCTTGCAAGAACAATGCTTGATGAGTACAACACCCTCGAAGCTCTATGGGCGGAAGCTATCAACACCGCATGCTATGCATCAAACCGCCTATTCCTTCAAAAGTTCCTTGGCAAGACACCTTATGAATTGCTCAATGGGAAGAAGCCGGACGTCTCCTCTTTAGGGTGTTTGGTTGCAAATGCTACATCTACAAGAAGCAGCCAATACCTAGGGAAGTTTCAAAGACGTTGTGATATTGGTTTTCTTGTTGGTTACTCATCAAAGTCCAAAGCATATAGAGTATTTAATCATGCCACCGGCTTGGTTGAAGAAACATATGATGTGGAATTTGATGAATCTAATGGCTCCCAAGGAGCACATGAGAATCTTGATGATGTAGGTGATGAACCATTGAGGGAGGCTATGAAGAACATTCGGTTGGAGACATCAAGCCTAAAGATGATGAAGATGATGTACAAGTGATTGATCCACCTTCTTCATCAAGTGTGCCACAAGATGGTGAAAAAGATGGAGAGTAGAAAATGAAGATACTCATGTCTCCCATGAACAAATGGTGGTACAAGCACAAGATGTTGATGCTCCACAACCTCCTCCTCAAGTGGTCAATAGAAGAAATACACCTCTACTTCAAGATCATCCACAAGATCTCATCATAGGGAGTCCATCAAAGGGTGTAATGACTCACTCACAAAAACTTGCTTCATTTATTGCTCATCACTCTTTTGTCTCTTGCTTTGAGCCTACTAAGGTAGAAGAAGCTCTTCAAAATCCAGATTGGATAAATGTAATGCATGAAGAGTTGAACAACTTCACCCGCAATGAAGTTTGGACTCTTGAAGAGCGGCCCAAAGGTGCAAGGAGTCATTGGAACAAAGTGGGTGTTCCAAAACAAGCAAGATGATCAAGGCATTGTTGTGAGGAACAAGGCAAGACTAGTGGCAAAGGGGTTCTCTCAAGTTGAAGGTTTGGATTTTGGAGAGACCTTTGCACCGGTTGCAAGATTAGAAGCCATCCATATCCTCCTTGCATATGCATCACATCATGAAATAAAACTTTATCAAATGGATGTGAAAAGTGCATTTTTAAATAGCTTTATTAATGAACTAGTCTATGTTGATCAACCTCCTGGGTTTGAAGACCCTAGATATCCTAATCATGTTTATAGGTTGTCCAAGGCTTTATATGGGCTTAAGCAAGCCCCAAGAGCTTGGTATGAGCGCCTTCGGGACTTCCTCATTGAGAAGGGCTTCACCATTGGGAAGGTCGACACCACACTATTCACCAAGAAGCTTGATGGGCATATCTTCATTTGTCAAGTGTATGTTGATGATATCATCTTTGGATCATCAAATGAAGATTCTTGCAAAGAGTTTGGTGAATTGATGTCGAAGGAGTTCGAGATGTCAATGATTGGAGAGCTTACATTCTTTCTTGGTTTTCAAGTCAAGCAAATGAGAGAAGGGATTTTCATCTCTCAAGAGAAATATACTAATGATCTTCTCAAGAGATTCAAGATGGATGAATGTAAGCCAATCAAGACACCAATGCCAACTAATGGACATCTCGACCTAGATGAGGGAGGTAACCCGGTTGATCAAACTCTCTACCGCTCTATGATTGGTAGCTTGTTATATTTGAACCGCATCTAGGCCCGACATCATGTTTAGTGTGTGTATGTGTGCTAGATTTCAAGCTAATCCTAAGGAAACTCATTTGATTGCCGTAAAAAGAATCCTTAGGTATCTTAAGCACACACCAAGCATTGGCCTTTGGTATCCCAAAGGAGCTATATTTGAATTAGTTGGCTATTCCGATTCGGATTATGCTGGTTGCAAAGTTGATAGAAAGAGCACATCTGGAGGGTGCCATTTGCTTGGTAGATCACTTATGTCTTGGTCCTCCAAGAAACAAAATAGTGTGGCTTTGTCCACCGCCGAAGCGGAATACATTGCCGCGGGTGCTTGTTGTGCACAAATACTTTACATGAAACAAACTTTGCTAGACTATGGTGTAGTTCTAGAAAAAGTACCTCTTTTGTGCGACAATGAAAGTACGGTGAAACTTGCAAATAATCCGGTTCAACACTCTCGCACCAAGCACATAGATATCCATCATCACTTTCTTAGAGATCATGTTGCAAAAATGATATATCATGAGAAGGTGTAAGGACCGAGGATCAATTGGCGGATATCTTCACTAAACCGCTAGATGAGGCAACATTTTGTAGATTGCGTAATGAGCTCAATGTGCTTGATTTTAGTAACTTCACTAAAAAATGAGCTTGTGTTGTCCCTTACATTGCATTGTAATATACAACATGTTTATTTTTTTTAATGCATATAGGGCTTGTCTAACATGGTTAAGATAACCGCCAAAAAGCGTGTGAAGAAGCTTAACCTTGGATCAAACTTGACAAGCAACTAGATTTACTTACAAGTATTGCATTGCATATGCATGAATGTTGTTTTGTCGTTTGTCTTCAAATTGCCCTCTTATTGCCTATTTTCTTAAAAAGAATTATAGCCTAAGGCAAAATATTTTGAAAAACTTGAGGGTTTGTGAGAGGTCACTCACATCAGTCCCAATTGGTGTTTATTTGGATCTTATTCAAGTTGGGACTTGATTGGGAACAGGCAGCACGAAGAACTTTGAAGATTTGCTGGAAAAAGATTGACCAGACGCTGCATCGGACTCTGGAGTCCAGCGTTCGGTCAGTTCATAGGAGGTGAACTTGCTGCGAAGGAGTGACCGGACTCTGCCTTTCAGCGTCCAGTCATGTGGAGAAGACAAAGGCTGTATTGACCGAACTCTAGCTGCGTCCGGTCGGTGTCCACCGGACGCGTCTGATCGTGATTCCAGAGGAATTGGACCTCTCTGGAATCAACCGGACGCTGGGTGGCAGCATCCGGTCGTTGCCACCAGAGCGTCCGATCAATAGGAATCGTGCGGATTGCGAACTCTTTCTCCATTTCCTATTTCATCCCATGGGGGACCCCTTTAAAGTCGAGCCGTGATCTTTGCCCCGCATCAGCGCCGCAGCCTAACCCTAGCCGCCGACTTCACCACGCCACCCCGAGCCACCATCTTGCTCCCGTGCTACCGCGTCCACATCGCCGCATAGCCGCCGCTGTACACCCTGCGCCACCGTAGCGCCTTCCTGTGCCAAGCCGTAGCTCCCCGCACCACCACAATTCCCCACGCCGCTGCATGCCCAGCGTCGTGCTCCTCTGCGCCGTTCCCGCACACCACCGCTGCGCCGCCCTGTGCCCTAGCGTTGTCGTGTCTTTGCTTGCGCTGCCACCGCACGCCCCGAGCGCCTACGCCCCCAGCCGCGTACCCCAGTGCCCTAGCACCGCTCGAACAATAGCTCCTCCTCCATGCCCTAGTGCTCGCTCCTACCGTGCCCCTGCAGTGCCCTAGCGCCCCCATTACTTTCTCGCCGGTGACTTCAATCGAAATCCAGTGCCACCAATCCACGCCGACTAGCGAACCCTAGCCTCACCGATCCGGTGGTTCCCCATTCGTACCTCTTCTCGCCATTTCGCCGGTTCGCTAGGTAGCAAGCCCGCATTTCAATTTCATACCGAATTGATTGCTTTCTTAGGATTTTGTATCTCTAGATGCATAATTTAAATTATTTGTATATCCTATCTATTCCATCGTGCAGTGAGTCGGTTCTGTTGAGGTGTCAGTGGCAGTTGTTAGTTAACTCGGGGCCAAGCTTGCGAGTATGGAACAAGGCCAAGCCTCAGAAGTGACAGTTGATCTTTGTCAGTGGCAGTTGATTCTTCTCAGATCCATCAGATGGCTTGTATGAAGAATGTCGGAGGTGGTCCCAGTGATGAGGATCTAAGGCCCTCGCCTTGCCAGCCTACAGATCCAAAAGGAAAGGCGACAAAGAAGTTGGCAGTAAGGAAGCGCAAGTATACAGATGTAGAGACAACGAGAGCCACCGCAGTTACAGATGCCGTAGAGCGTGCCGAGAGAGGAGGTGCTTGTAGCAGAGTCCGAATTGTAGATCAACTTTCACCAGAAGCGAGGGCTACACTTGAGCGAGTTGAGCACCTTCATGGTGGTCTAGCTGGGACTCTCATGATTGGAGGACGGCGTGTTGCCATTGATGAGGGTCAGCCTCAGGGGGAGTCACAGCAGTAGCCACAGGCAGCAGAGTAGACTTAGGAGGCATAGCCAGCATAGCAGACTTAGGAGGGTGAGTAGGCTGAGGAGACAGAGTCGGCACCTTAGCCATAGTTATGCTGCTCTGGTCATACCCGTGCACCAGTCACGCTGAGGGTAGATACTCAGCGGAGGGGTTCTCGTCCACTGCCTAGACCACAGGGTCCACCTCCAGTGACCCATCTTGACCTGAGGGCCACCATAGCCAAGCAGGTGCAGCAGCTAAGGTTCATGGACTTTGAGGTGTGGTTTCCACCACAAAGGGATGAGAGAGCATTAGAGGGATTCTATACACCCTTGCAGTCAGATTTCTATAATGCCTATCTCAATAGTGGAGCAGTTTTCATATCATAGAGGGTGTGCAACATAGAGTCTATAGTAGCAGCAGCTGGAGAGCACATTCACCCGTATCTATCCTATTTACCAGGGCTAACAGATCTGATTGGACAGATAGGCCTGTATGTTCCATCTTGGGTTCGCCAGTTCTATACTACACTCTAGATTGACCCACAGTACAAGTTTATACACTTTGCATTCGGAGGCAGAGACTACCGGCTGACGAGCACTAGGGTCAGGGAGATACTCAGGCTTTAGGAGCAGCCTGTCAGGTTACATGAGGTTTGCTATGGACAGACAGCGCCTCCTAGATGCCCTCATGGGGGTATGGTGCCTCCTATGGACTTGGTTCATCACTGTTTCACAGAGCCCTTTGGCGAGGGGTCACACAGGAACCCTAGTGATCTTACTCCTACTACTCACGTGATTGAGGCTATCATGAGGACGACATTACTTCCGAGGATGGGATATAGAGAGGGATTGACTCGTATACAGCTATGGCTTCTCAACTCTCTGATGCAGTAGATAGTTTTTGATATTTGGGATCTTCTTCTATCAGAGATGGAGGACACTATAGCTGAGGGCTTCAGAGGTCACAAGCAGCTACCCTATGCTCACTAGATCACATTCCTTATTCATAGGGCAGTTACAGTGAGGCCGCCTAAGATGCTAGCTGAGTATAGTGGTGCCACTATAGAGTTTCCTGCTTATAACCTGACTCAGATGATCCACCACAGTACACCACAGGCACCTAGCCAGCCGCGCTGTCACCCAAAGGTGCTAGAGACTGTAGCCCAGCAGGATGATATTATCAGGGGTATTGCAGCTACAGAGGAGGAGTAGCTTGCTCAGCAGGAGGGGATGGTCACGAGCGAGCCCAGTGATAGTTCTGATGATCACTACCAGCCCATTCCTCAGATGCCTCCACGACGACATGATGCTAAGGCTGGTAGCTCTAGTTCAGCGCCACCTACACCGCAGACAGACCCTGCTCTTCTTGCTATACTTGAGCGGATGAGGTAGGACTAGGCACGCCAGGCTCAGGATATAGCTGCTACATTTGCTTAGTTCCAGACTCGGTAGGACGAGTTCCAGCGATAGCATCTAGCTATTTAGTAGCAGACATAGGCTCTACAATAGTAGCAGTAGGCCATGCATCAGCAGCAGATCCTCATGCAGCAGCAGCTTCTCGGATTCAAGCAGCATGTAGTGACTACAATTGGGACCCCACCGCCACAGCCTTCGCCCCAAATTGGTCAGCCTGCCACCACTTCGATGACTCTAGTGTTACAGCCTAGTGGGCTTTAGAGTTAGGGACAGCCACTAGCACAACATGCTTCACCTACAGAGTAGGTGTCCCAGTGGTTCGCTTCACT
The DNA here is from genome assembly GCF_019320115.1 of Miscanthus floridulus. NCBI lineage: Eukaryota > Viridiplantae > Streptophyta > Magnoliopsida > Poales > Poaceae > Miscanthus > Miscanthus floridulus. The sequence continues at coordinate 31,522,936 of NC_089591.1, read as the reverse complement.
AGTGATAGCCCTACAGTTCACACCCCTTCAGACAGGCTTCACATCGGCTTAGACATCATCGCTGCTAGTGCCAGACACTTCAGTCTCCAGGAGTCTTGGTGCCTCCTTCAGTGAGTTGACAGGGCAGCCCACTCCTCCATACCTGCATGTTCTAGGTCCTTCTATGGTTGCACCTATCACAGTGACTACAAAGACGCTCCCCTCCTCAGTGGCATCATTAGAGCCAGCTACTTCAGTTATACCAGCATAGCCTATAGCAGCTTCAGTTCCTGATCCAACCCAAACTGCTTTAGCATCACTTCTAGCTACAGAGGGTCAGACAGCTCAGAGCTCAGGATCAGATGATGATGGCACCTAGTTCCACCTCGCTCCTCGTACCTCAGCGCCTGGCTTGTCCGCTACAGCCCTGTCGACCGACCCCTAGGTTTTGGTGTTTGACGCCAAAGGGGGAGAGGGTTCGAGTATGATAGCCTTAGGGGGAGCAACATATCTAGGGGGAGCTTAGTTATTATATTAGCCTATCTATTACATTTGGAGTTTTTATGTGTGAGATACATTATGCATTCATGTTTACTACTATATTTATTTGATAGTGATATCTATGTGGTCGTGATATATGACATATGTGCTCTCTATTTTGAATTCTTTATGTCATATCACTTGTGCTATGCTCATTTGCCTTTGCCTCCATGTTTTACTTCGATGCAAATGAGCTTCATTACTTGTACTCATGCTTATTTCATATCTTTTGAGTACATCATGTTGGCTTGGGTCATATAAGCTTGCCTAACTCTTTTGTTCTTATTGCCAAAAGCTTATATGAACCAAGCATATTAAAAACCTCATCTCTTTCACATACTCAAGGTAGTATTGTCATCAATCACCAAAAAGGGGGAGATTGAAAGCATCTAGGCCCCCTAGTTGGGTTTCGGTGATTAATGACAATACGTGATTATTGTGACTAACGTGTGTTTTGCAGAGGCAATTAAGTTAGGTCACAGTAATGGCGATTGATTGGGCAATCAAGGTGGTCATGCCCCTACGATGAAAATCATTTTGGTTTTCAAAGGATGGATGACAAGGTTAAGGATAGACTAGTTCTAAGTGTCGATTGGAGTTGGAGAGACACTTAGAGTAGTTTAGGACTTTGTTTTTCCTTTCACCATACTATTAAGGGGGTATGAATGGGTAGCTTGACCTAGGTGAGTGTAGTGAGTTAGGTGTGGTGCACACTTGTTAAAACTAGCACTAGGTAGCTCCAAAACAGCCCTTTGATCCAATGGAGCAAACTTCATTCACATATGATCGAGAGTTGGAAGTGAATGGAGGGTCAAATACTGACCGGACGCTGGCTCCGGTGTGACCGGACGCTGGCTCAGGGTCCAATCAGTTCATTGGACCAAGGTGAAAGTGCCTGGAAGTGACTAGACGCTAAGAGGTCAAGTGACCGAACACTGAGGGCCACCATCCGGTCGACTCTAGTAAGGTCCCAGAGAGGGAGAATCCTAATCAGACGCGTCTAGTTAATGCTGACCGGACGCTGATCAGGTTCCGGCTACTGACCAGACGCTGCTCAGCAAGTGACCGGACGTTGGGGGTCTAGCGTCCGGTTGACATCAGTAAGGTTCCAGTGAAGGGAAAACATGACCGGACGCTGGCCAGCGTCCGGTCAACACTTAACCACTAGAGTTCGGGGTGTACTGACCGGAGCGTCCGGTCAACATGACCAGAGCGTCCGGTCACCCCGCAGAGGCACACAACGGTTCGTTTTTTACCCGGTGTTATAAATACAACCTCCACTCATGTGTGGGGGTACTTTTGCTCATTCCAATAGCTGAGAAACACGTTTGAGAGTGCCAAGAAGAGCAAGGTCCTAGTGAGGTGATTGAGATTTGAGAATCCCAAAGAGAGCCCTCATTAGTGAGATCAAGAGTAGCAAAGTGTGCATCCACCCTTCTCATTAGGCTTGTCATGGTCAAGTGAGAGTTCATGCTTGTTACTCTTGGTGATCGCCATCACCTAGACGGCTTGGTGGTGATTGGGAGTTTGGTGATCATCTGGTGAAGCTTGTGGGTGACCCAACTCAAGTTGTGAGCGGTTGTGGGTGATTCACCGCGACGGAGTGTCAAAGAATCAACCCGTAGAGAGCACTTGATCCTTGCGCGGATCAAGGGGGCCTACACCCTTGTGTGGGTGCTCCAACGAGGACTAGTGGGGAGTGGTGACTCTCTGATACCTCGGCAAAACATCGCCGCATTTCTCCTTCTCTATTTATTTTGAGCATTTACTTTGAGCATTTACTTTGAGCAATTCAATTCTTGTCTTTACATTTATAGAATTGCTATGCTAGAGTAGGATTGGAACTTAAGTTGCAAGTCTTTTATGCAGTAGAACAATTAGAAACACTTTTTAGGCACAAGGGGTTAATTGAGCTAACCATAGGATTTAATTATTCCAAAGATATTTAGAATTAGCCCAATTCACCCCCCTCTTGGGCATCTTGATCCTTTCACACGCTCAAGATTCATAGCACCCGAGTGCAAGCATGCCATGACGCCGCCGCCGAAGCCTCGCGTCGCGCCACCGAGCCTGATCTGGCCCCGAGCTTGAGCCTATCACGCCAAGCGAGGTAGGGTGTCCACGCCACACCGCCAGAGGGCCAGATCAAGTGCTCCGCACCGCTAGGGGGTCGGATCGAGGTCACCATGCCATTGGAGGGACCCTGCACTGCCAGAGGGCCTGTTGAGGGTGCCGCACTATCGGAGGGCCGAATCAATGGCACCACGCTGCCTGAGGGCGGGATTGAGTGCTCCACGCCGTTGGGGGTCGCGTCGAGGTCACCATGCTGCCGGAGGGACCCCGTGCGCTGCCGACCAGACGGATCGAGGGCACCATGCCACCGGTGGGCTGTATCGAGGACGCCACGCCACTGGAGAGACCCCGCGTGCCGTCGGAGGGAGGAGAGAGAGGGAGAGGAGAGGGATGGGTGCTGTGAGGGAGAGGGGTGCCGTGCTCGAGTTTGGAAGTGGTGGAGCATCATGCTTGAGTCAGGAAGGGGAGAAGCATTGCGCTCGGTCAGGAATCAGGAAGGGAGGGGCGATGTGTGAGGCTAGGGTTGGTAAGTCATGTTTATATATCAACCCGGTAGAATGGTAGAGATGGGCTTTTTCTATGCTAGGACCTGGGCCACTTTTATTTGGAGGCGGGCTTTATTGTGTGCTCACCTCTAGAAATCGATTTATGGAGGCGATTGCCTTAAGATGACCGCCTCTAGAAATAGAGGATTTTTGGAGGCAAATGTCTTAAGACGTCCGCCTCCGTAAATCGATTTTAGGAGGCGGTTATTTTTTGACCGCTCTGTAAATTGATTTTATGAGGCGGGCAAATGTGACCACCTTGGTAAATAGAAATGACCGCCTACGTTAATAGCCCTGTATTTTAGGAGACGATTGAATTTTATGCCCGCCTCCGTTAATATTTGGGCACTGCCTTCTAAAATCATTTGTGTAGTAGTGAAAGCCAAACTCAATGAGCTTTTTGCCTAGCCCTAGACTTGTGTAACCCATCTAACTTAGTAATTCAACTAGATTTCTTATATCCCTCATATTTAACATGATCTAATTGTTTGCAATAATGCACTTAGGGTAGAGCTACAACTAGGAGGGGGGCTACACCTCAAAACGCGGCCCAAAAAAACTCTTCAATTTCCAACCTGGAACAGCCCAGCGAGAATAGGACTCTAGCGTTTTGCCCTACTCGACATGGGTCTACCCTTTTAGAGCCACCCCTAGTCCTAACTCCTAAGTAGCGAGGACCGACTACATAATGCTGAAGACTAAAGCCACGACAGTGAAAGCCCTAGTTTGGTTTAGGATAATTGATGAAACCTATGCACTAACCTTTGTCATGAGTTATGATATGGGCTAGGTTGGTGCAATCCAAGTGTGAAGCATGGCGGCACTCAAGAGATGGTGATGATCACATGAGATGGCCACATGTGATGATGATCAAGTGCTCAACATGGAAAAGAAGAAAGAGAAAAACAAAACCCTACGGAGATCAAGGCAAAGGTATAAATAGGGGTTTTGTTTCGATGATCAAGACACTATAGAGAGTTTGATCACATTTAGGGTAGATGGCCATACTATAAAGAGGGGTTCTCTACTAGACAATTCGATCATCTAGTGCCACTAGGTGTTGGACTTCATGCATTGCATTTAGTCCTAGAGCACTTCGGAGAGCAAGCAAAAATATTTATCGAAAATGCTTTTGAGAAATGCTAACTTGGCTATAACATGTTTTGAGAAAACACTTTGAGAGTTAGCATTGCTTGTGGGAAGTAGCTCGAGCTGCTATGGATCGAATTGAGATGAAGTTTGCAACTTGGCGAACTAGTGGTGGTGTCTAGGTGGCACCGCCACCCCCTATCTGGTCCATCACCACCCCTAGGGAGGTGCCCACCAGGACATGGCCGAGAGTAGCTGGTTTGGGGTGGTCACTGGACATGCCGGTGTACACCGCCTTAGGCACGGTAGTACACCGCCACTGGCTGTCTGGTGCCACCACCGCTCTTCTCTAAAAATGGACGCAAGCGAAGGGGGTTACTGCCATGGTCACCGCCATGATGACGGCGGTGCACCGCCCTATTTTTTGGAGAGGGTAGTTTTAGGGACTTGGCTAGGATGGTCACCGCCACCCCCATGGCGGTGCCACTACCATGCCCTATTCGGTGACCAAAGGCTAGTTTCTAGCCATTTGAATTCGATCATTGGGGAGATCACCGCCATGTCTGGTGCCAGGCACAACCTTATCTGGTGACCTCGTAGAATCAGCTCCAAGGGGTACAACGACTCTGTTTGCATGTGTGGCTATAAAATAGAGGGTGTGACTAGCCTTGGCCACTCTCTTAGCACCTCTTACACTTGTGCACACCCTTTGGAAGCTGAGCAACACACTCCACTCACTTGTTCACTTAATTTCATCATCTTGAGTGAGATTGGAGAGCCTCTAGTGCATTGCATTGAGTTGCGTCATCTTGTGGCATTAGTTGGGTGATTTGGGCTTGTTGTGAGGTTGTTAGTCTTGGTGTTTGCCGACACCTAGATGGCTCGGTGATTGGAGGATCATTGAGCAGAGTTGGTGATTGTCTCTGGTCTCGATCAGTTGCTTGTGAGGGGTCTTGTGCCTTTCCCGATGGAGCGCCATAGGCAACTCTAGTAAATTGCTTGTGTTATTGAGCTACCTCACTTGTGAGTAGGTTCTTGCAGTGCCATTTGTTGGTGAGGTTCGTGCAACACCTCTTAGTCACCGAACCACCAAGTGTTGATTGACACAATAGGGACTAGCATGCCGGCAAGCACATGAACCTTGGGAGAAAAATCTTGTGTCTCTTATGAGTTTGGATTTCTCCCAGTGATTGGATTGTCTACATATTGTGATTGGTTAATTCCTCGACGCGGTGGTATAATCACCCTACTCACTCCTTTACTTTCTTGCAAACTAGTTGTAGCAAGCTCTTTAGTGTAGCTAGTTTTGAGAGCTTGCTTTGTAGCTTAGTTTCATCTAGTGGAGCTCTTTAGTGTACCCTTGTTGAGAGCTCTTAGTGAGTAGTGACTTACCTCTTGTGTTTTCCTAGAGATTATACCAATTAGAATTGTTAGGATAGGTGGCTTGCAACCCTTATAGAAAAAAGGGTGTACCTAGTACGCAGAGCTCCTACTCTGTGCAGGGTCTGGGGAAGTGTGTCAGTGGCAAGCCTTACCCTCGCCTGTGCAATGCAATATTGTCTATCATACTAATCAATTGCTCTAGTGATCTTATAGATTTTTAATAGGCTATTCACCCCCCCCCCTCTAGCCATATTAGGACCGTTCAAGTGGTATCAGAGCCATGGTCACTGTTTGATTCAAGGCTTAACAACCTCGGTGTTAAATTATGGTTCAAATTGTGTTCAACCAAGTGGGGGTGAACCACCATTCTTTGATGGCACATGCTATGATTATTGGAAGAAAAAGATGAAGATGTATCTTGGTTCAATCAATGATCAAGTGTGGGATATGACCAAGAGTAATTATGTGATTCTTGATCCCACCAATCTTACCAACCAAGACAAGGCCAACAAGCAATGCAACACAATAGCTCTGAACACCATCTACAATGCCATTGATTCTAAGGTGTTTGAGCAAATCAAGGATTATGAGAAAGCTAGTGAGGTGTGGAAGAGATTGCAGGAAACATATGAGGGCACACCGGTAGTGAAGAGTGCCAAGTTGTACATCCTCAAGGACAAGTGGACAAGCTTCAAGATAAAGGATGATGAGAGCATTCCAGAAATGTTCCATCGATTGCAAGTGATTATCAATGATTCAAAGGCTTTGGGTGAGAAGATCAATGATGATGATATCTCTTATCAGTTCTTGATGTGCTTACCTCCAAGATTTGAGATGTTGAGATTGCTCATCAGAAGAGGAGGATTGAAGGAGCTTACCCCTAACCAAGTGTTGGAATATTTAACGCACACAGATAAATCTACAAGCGAACAGATACCACTGTAACTTTTACCCGGAAGTATTCCAAGTATTGTATCCATAGGGAAATGTGTGAGACTAACTATGATCTAACTTAACTAGGGGTAGCAACAAGGTTAAGATAAATAGGAGCGTAGAGAGGAAAACTAAGGTTCTCTATTTCTGACTTGGGTAAGCTATGTCTTCTACTATTCAATTAGGGACATTACTTAAGGAAAGACACCAGTAGAGGATGCTTCCCGTAGTAACCGCATCCTACGTGCCCTACAAATGGGAGGTGGACTATAGAGGATTCAATGAGGCTATAAGAGTCACCCTTGTGAGCTACCACCAATCCGAAATGCAAGATGCATCCACAAGTAACTAGAGTATAAGCACCACGCTTACACTACAATTACTACTTTACTCTTCCTGGATAAAGAATAAATCACTCAAACAAGTTGTGAACCTGATGAATAACATAAACAAGAAGCTTACTTGAATTAGAAGTTCATTACCAAATAAATCTTAGAGGCAAGTTCAGATAGAACTTGGATCCATCAAGGTACAAGCCATAGAGAGAGCACCGATAGGCCGGCATCTCTGCCAAACTCTTCCCTCACTCTCCATATCACTATTATTTACAAGATTAGATCCTATGGAGGACTAATCTTCTCTTGATAGTTGTCTCTGATTCTAAAGATATAAATTAGGGTTTCAGGGATCTACTAAGGGAGGGAGGTAGGGGCTAATACATATAGGCCAGAGCATCAATCCTAAGCCCTCGGATCAAACAGACTTGAATAAATGGTGAAGATTGGATCTCATTGGCGGTGGGAAACCAACTTTCAAAGTGGAGGCTAACTGGTGGGACCCATAGGCTAGCTGTCCTATAGGTGGGGCCGACCGTCCCCACATGGTAGCCCCTTGGGGTCTGCTTCAGTGGAGAGCCTCCTAGAGTCTTCTAGAATCTTCCCATGCTATTTATGCAGCGGAATTCTGTAATTTCCTTTGACGATTTGGTCCCCCTTGACGGTTTTCCGGATAAACCCTATTGAAAATACAGATTCACCAAAACTCATGGAATTTATTAGTTTAAACCCTTATACCTATGTTTGGTGATGGAATTATGTATAAATACAGGTTATGTTGATAGTTTATAATTGGTGTTAGTGACTGTCAACAAGCTCCCCCAAGCTTAACCTTTGCCAGTTCCTAAGCCAAGCTAAACTCGGCAATGGATCAGGAGTTGCTATAATGTTTTCATGCCTCAAAAGTACACATATGTTCAATAAAAAATTATCCTCTAGATTAGAATAAACTGATCTGACTTTCAAACTTACCCATATTACCTTCAACCATGGGGCTTCTTAACCTTCACTTGGGTCTTGAGCAATTGAAAAATAGAACAATCAAGTCAAGCACTATGTCTCAAGATCTTTGTTTCACTATTATTCTAAAGTTTTTATAAGTTTTCAAAATAAAACTCAGAGATTCCATTGTATGACACTCTCAAGTCTCTCAATTTATGTGGTATTTGTGGATCCTCACCAAGGCAATAAAGATGTTATGCCTTTTCTATTCCTACTACTAAGGCTTATGTGGAGTTCATAAGTAGAGAGAAAGCTAGAGCATACTTGCAATGCATATATTGTAAAGTCAAACAACGGATCCAAAGAGAGTTGAGTCATACAATCAAATCAAGATGTGCATGTGTGTGGATATATGATGTATATAAATGGTGGCTAACCTAATTCTACTTTGCTCCTTGAAAACATATCTCTTTTTTGAAACATGGAAACATTTGCTAGAGTGTAGGGGCTATCTTATTCATCTTTTTTTGAGGTAGGCAACTAGGTACCCATTATTTTAGATATCTCGGACGCTTGTCCATTTTTTTCTCAATCTCTTTTTTTCTTTTCTTTTCTTTCTTTTTTTACTTTTGAATAACATTTGCATGGCCCCATGTCTCTTTTCTGTAATAAAACTTTGAGAGAGATATCAATAAGAACCCGGATCATTTATTTGGTGGATGGAAAACCTAACAAGCATGTTTTTGGGTTCACTCCCAGTGTAGGAGTAGAACATTTTTGGATGGATCTAAATGGAAGGCATGTTTTTGCGCCTACCCCTAGTATAGCAGTAGTGCATATGTGGGTGGTGTGTACATGATCTTGATTTTAAGAGCATGACAAATCTCTCATAAGGGTCAACAAAGCTTGAGAAAACTCAATGCAAAAGCAAGCAACATATATGTGGAAGTTTTCCTAGCCTAAAAAACATGTATGGCTCTGATGGGAATTCAAGCTTTATCATACAAGAACTCATCATATGGCATTTTTGTGTTTTTCAAAAGATAAATCTCTAGAACTTTAGTGTCACTTGGAACAAGATAAATAACAGCTTAGACCATCCCATATCATATCCGTCAATTACCTAGACTTAGATCAAGCATATGCTTCCCACGAGTTTCAAGTTCAGAGTAAATCCTTATATCAAAACAATCTTATCCAAGACTCAAGAGAATTCAAGGCTGAAAACTAGATACTTGAAAGTAATTACAACAGAGCAACTACTCATCATTTCCATTTTAAGAGATTATTCTGAGTTCTCTTTATTTTATTCAACTCTTAAAAATAAATTAAAGCGAACTAGACACACTTTTTTATTTTGTTTTCAATTTTACTAGATCACACATTATTACTATAGATGACTAATGTAAAGATAATTTTTATTTTATTTTTCATTTCATCATTTTTTAACTATTAAAAAGAAACTAAAATTAAAACAAAAAGGGAAAAGAATACTTACCTGGATACACGGGAGTGCTTCTCCCCCAAGCTAGCTCTTTCGGTGAGGGTTCAGTATTGTAAGTCCTTTGAACGGGACTTCTCCTTCTGAAGTTCATTGATTAAGTACCTTGGTTTGCTCTAAAGATGAGAATTCTTGAGGTGGTGCCTCTAATGGTGATGTCACCTTCCGCCAAACCTATCTTGGTTTTGAGTTTTTATTTTGGTTTGACAGGGTTAGGACCTTCACTCGTAGAAATTGGGGAGTCGACTATCTTTCCCTTACACTTTGCTTGAAGTGTGTCCTGCTCATAAGGCAAGGTAGAGATCAAGTGCATGGGCTCTGTTGGTGGGAAAACACAAATAGAACCAAAAACTTTATTTATTCTTCCCTAACCTTAGGCACATGGGACAAGACAAAGTTGATGTTATGCACTTTGTTTTAATTGTAATGGGTGGTAAGATCAGAAGATTGAGCATGAATATAGTATTTAAGTACATTTCACCAAAAGGGTTAAATTGCTTAACCTACTAAAGGATTGTCTTTTTCTACATAATGTATCAATCTTTACATGATTATGACTATCATCTTCCAAGATAAGGTGTGCACTTTTTAACTCATTTGGTTAAGACTATGAGATCAAGAAAGTGGTGCTAGGAACAAGCTTAACATGTTGAGTTAATCAGGTTGAATCAAGTAATGGAGTTGTAACCCAAACATGTTTGTTTATTATTTGTGTGCCTACCAGAATCAAGAAAAGCTTTTTAAATAATGACCATTTACCTTAGGATGTTACCTTTGTCATTAGAGCGTGAAGGCACCATATGACGAAGGGTAGATGACTCACGATGTTTTTCCCTTTTGCTTGAAGTTTTCCTTACTCGGCTAGTCTCGTATCTTGAGCTATTCATGAGCTTCTTATTTCCTAGATCGCACCTTTTCTTTCTCATACTTTTGTCATGTCATCTTTTTGTTTCTTTGATCTTGCCACTTCATTGGTCCTTCCGCCTCACCCTTTATTTTATGCACTCATCTTCTTCCTCTTTGTTCCATAACTATAGTGGTGGCTGGGTTTGTAGATTCATGCCAAACCATGAATAGGCATAGCTTCATATTCATTCATCTAGTTCTTCCATCCATCATGAATGAGCTTGTCTTCTTTGCACAATGTTATTGGAGTTCATCATGTGCTGGCTTCATCTCCGATTTGAATTCATCTCGTGACTTACCAATATTGATGTGAGAGTTTCCTGTAGGGGTTAGTCCACAAAATATCCAGTGCCTACTAAAGCATACTATTGGCTCAAAAATCAACCTAGACACCACGTCTAATTTGATTTAGGAAGGCATTTTAACCTAAGCACCACGCTTAATTTAAAAGCCTTTAGAAGTAAAATCAGCACACCTTTTGGTTCAAGAATCAAACTATACACCGTGTCTAATTTAATTTAGGAAAATAGTTTAAACTAAGCACCATGCCTAATTTAGAAGATGTAAGATCATACTCCAAACCTTAAGCATACTATAGTAAACAAAGGTAGCATGAAAGCATTATAGAGATTTATTCAAATAGAGATGAAAGAGAATGATTGTTATTTAGCAAATTGAGCATGGCTTAAAGGTAGAGACAACCGAAGATGAATTAGCAACATGGCATAAGATTTTTAGAGAAGTTCATCCCCCCACACTTGAATTTTGCAAGGCAAAATCAAGTTTGGATGGATGTGATTCAATTGTTGCATGATGATTGGTTGGACATACCTTGAGTCATCATTGTTCATCCTTTTTGCTTCAAACCTAGAATGGTTAGTGACGATAATACCCGAAGGAATATTTTCACAATTATGTTTCTATGCTCATTTCACAAGGGTATCACAGTGGAAGGTGAAAACTCATATTATCTTCCGAAAGTGCTTGTTTTAGGACAGAAAGCTCATCCTTGGGAAACCTTTGAATTGTGTTTCTAATTGGTGAAGTGGTTTCCCCTCAACACCAACCTTTGGGTGCCTATCTCAAGATTCATGCCAACGAGATTTGCAATATTTATGATAAACATATGCATCTACAACCACCCTTTCAAGCCTTTATGAACATAAAGTATGAGGGGGTTGAAGATCTCGTGTGTGGTGATGTTGGAAAGACCGATTGATTCAGGAGATTTCTCATGTGAGCATAGATTTGATGAGGTGTTCATGAAGTAACTTCCATGCTCGTCGATGTCATCTTTCCTTTTCAAGCTCCAAGGGTGTTTCTTCATGAATGTCTATAGGTGGAAACATCGTCTCCATCATTACATGCCTATGACATTCATTGGATGTTTTATTATCCAAGATTTCCCATGATTGGTGGCTCTCGGGTTGATCTCGTCGAAGGCCTCCTCTAAACTTGGATGAGTCTTATTTATTAAAGAGATTGATTTAAGCTTTCCATTTGGATCTAAGCCAAGTTTGGATTTTACCCATAAGGCTTCGTCCTTGTCCATCCATTCTTTAGCAATGGCATATAAGTTCTTAATACATTCCAGCCATTGTTATTGCTCTTCTTGGTCATCCTTGTGGTCTTTGTGACTCCTATGCTTTGGTTGTCTTAGTAGATTTCTAGGATCATCATGAGTCTTAGGAGAAAGAGCATAAGAGGAGTCATCAGGGTCAAGGATGGGTTTGAATGAGACATCTAATGTGGTCATATAAGGGGAGAAGATAGGAATTGCTTCTAAATGACTTGGCTCTCCTTCTATGGGTTCACTAGACATGCCATCCTTGAATTCTTCCCAATGTCCTACATGGGAATAAGGACGCTTTCTAAGAGATCCCTTCTTGAGAGGAATTGAATTATATTCGCTCGAAGGTCTCTTGTGGAACCTAGAAGTTTAAGCTTTTCCCAAAATCATCAAAAAGATCATCCTCACAAGAAATTTCAAAAGGTTGAATTTCTTCTTCCTTTGGAGGATTTGGATTTTGGGGTATAGATGGTTCGGGATTGATAGCTAAACATTGGGATTGAAGTGGTTGTGATTTGGCTATCAAAACTTCCTCTTCTTGTTCGGGAGATGATTCCTTCTCTTCCTCGAGGAGTTTATTATGATTGCTAGTGCAGGGAGTTTTTCCACTAATCTTATCAAGCATTGACCTTGCTTCACTAGCAGATAGATGAAGGAAAGCTCCTCTAGAGGTTGTATCAAGGGATTTCATGGAATCCTTACTAAGACCCATGTAAAAATGTTGAAGGAACATTGGGTCTAGAATAGCAAGGTCCAGGCCAGTGATGATGAGGTCATTAAAATGATCCCACGGTGTGCCAAGAGATTCTTCTTCTAGTTGTCTAAAATTTAGAACCTCTATTCGAAGGCTAACCACTTTAGAGGTGGGAAACAAACATAAACAAAATTTAGAGCATAGCGTTTCCCAATCTCCTTGCATACTTCCTACGGTTTGACTATACCATTGTTTAGCTCTTCCCGTCAAAGAGAATAGAAACAACTTCCATCTTAAGGTTTTGTTAGACATGCCAGCGATACACAAGCATGCACTGGTCTGTTCAAACTCTTGTAGGTGTGAGTATGGGTTTTCATCGCCTTCTCCCAAGAAAGATTGTTCCTAAATCAATTTTATAAAACACGGGCGCAGCTCATAACCAGGTGTAAGGATAGGCTCTACAAACTTTGGTGGCCCTAGACATATGCTCGTAGGTGTAGTGTATTGATAAATAGGAGTGGAATCCATAATGAAAGAAAAACAATAAAACAAAAGAAAGAATAAAAGATAAAAGGTTAAGCTAGGCTCGTAGTTAATTCAGCAACCGTTTCCACGGCAACAGCGTCAGAAAGCTTGTTGGTATATTTAACACACACAAATAAATCCGCAAGCGCATGGATACCTCTATAACTTTCACCTAGAGGTATTCCAAGTACCGTATCCATAGGAAAACATGTGAGACTAACTATGATCTAACTTAACTAGGGGTAGCAACAAGGTTAAGATAAATAGGAGCGTAGAGAGGAAAACTAAGGTTCTCTAGTTCTGACTTGGGTAAGCTATGTCTTCTACCATTCCACTAGGGACATTAACTAAGGAAAGACACCAGCAGAGGATGCTTCCCATAGTAACCGCATCCTACTTACCCTACAAATGGAAGGTGGACTATAGAGGATTCAACGAGGCTACAATAGTCACCCTCATGAGCTACCACCTATCCGGATGCAGGATGCATCCACAAGTAACTAGAGTATAAGCACCACGCTTACACTACAATTACTACTTTACTCTTCCTAAATAAAGAATAAAGAACTCAAACAAGTTATGAACCTGATGAATAACATAAACAAGAAGGTTACTTGAATTAGAAGTTGATTACCAGATAAATCTCAGAGGCAAGTTCAGATAGAACTTGGATCCACCAAGGTACAAGCCATAGAGAGAGCACTGATAGGCCAACATCTCCTCCAAACATTTCCCTTACTCTCCATCTCACTATTATATACAAGACTAGATCCTATAGAGGACTAATCTTCTCTTGATAGCTGGCTCTGATCTTGAAGATATGAATTAGGGTTTTAGGGATCTGCTGAGGGAGCAGGTAGGGGCTGATATATATAGGCCAGAGTGTCAAACCTGAGCCCTCAAATCAAATCAACTTGAATAAATGGTGAACATTGGATCTCAATGGTGGTGTAAAACCGACTTTCAAAGTGGAGGCTGGCTGGTGGGACCCACAGGATGGCCTCACATGGTAGCCCCTTAGGGTCTGCTTTGGTGGAGAGCCTCCTAGAGTCTTCTATAGTCTTCCCACACTGTTTACATGGTGGAATTCCATAATTTCCTTTGATGAATTGGTCCCCCTTGACGGTTTTCTAGATAAACCCCGCTGAAAACACAGATTCACCAAAACTCATGGAATTTATTAGTTTAAACCCTTATACCTATGTTTGGTAATGGAATTAAGTATAAATGCAGGTTTTGTTGACAATTTATAATTGGTGTTAGTGACTGTCAACACCAAGTACTAGGTGATGTCATGACACAAGAGACATACCGTGTGGAAAAGGGAGGGGGTTGATAAGAATAATAATAAGAAGAGTGTAGCATTCAAGGCTAGCTCATCATCCAAGAACGAGGGCCAATCCAAGAAAGAATCAAGTGATGATGAAGATGCTAGTGGCATTGATGATGAGGCCATGGTTCTCTTTGTGCGCAAGATGGGCAAATTCATGAAGAAGGGCTATAGTGCAAGAAAGAGAAGAGATCACAACAAGGAGATGTGAGAAGATGCTACAAGTGCAAGAGGAAGGATCATGTTGTAGCGGATTGTCCCTACAATAGTGACAATGATGAGGATGACAAGAAAGAAAAGAAGGAGAAGAAGGAGAAGAAGATGACTTTCACAAAGAAGAAAAAGGGGGAGGCTATGTATTCACTTGGGATAGTGATGGCTCATCTGATGATGTGTTGGTATTTCTTAGTGTAAGTGAAAGAATTTGCAAGCGCATGGATATACCGTTGCAGCACTTCACCCGGAAGTGTTTAGGGTATCATAGTTTTCCCAAAGGAATGGATGTATAAAGACTCATAGCTAGTTCACCTAAGATAACAAGAAGAAGGATAGCTCGGGTAGCGAGGTTTTTCTAAGGATAGAGATCCTAAGTTAAGATAACTTTGCCACTATAGACTTACTTCGGGCACCAGATAACACTTGGTCTGCCAAGCATTCTTAGCCTATAGCTCTATGCTATACCCAGACGTGGGGGATTATAAGGGACGAACAGGGCTGTCACCACCTGCCACCTACCCCTCAACCATGGAGAATGAGGCAAACAAAGGTAACTTCTAGCTCAGACACCATGTCTACGCTACTGGTTACTACTCTAGCATCGCCCGGAACATTCGTCTATATCAGGAGTCCTCTACTAGAGCATCCGTCATAAGGATGGGCAACAAACCCACAAGCTTATAATGAACAAAGATAACTTTTCTTAAGATATCAATTCCAAAGTAAAACATGAACTTCTTACTTCTAGTAGTAAGATGATCATAGAGGTATAAGTGGAGGAGTTGCTAGCTTCGACACTCCTTCTGCTAAGTGTAGCAAGTGCACTAGGGGAGGTTGACGATAGCCCCAACACTTCTCCATTTCTTCCCTCTCTCACTCCCTATATTATTCTAGCTAAAGCCCAGGTAGGAATGAAGCTCTTCTTCTCCTCTTGCTTTCTTGTTGTGTGTTGTAGAGGGGTGTTGCCCCTCTATTTATATAAGGAGGAGAGGCAGTGTTGTTGCTATTCCTAACACAAAGTCCATGCACCACCACCTTCTGCATGGAGGCATGCCACCGCCAGAGCAAGGTGTGGCCGAGAAGCGCTAGTGGGGGGTCGCCTGCCCCAAGGGGTCGGCCGCCCCCTAACCAAGCCTCCTTGCCACCACCTTCATGCGGTGGGTTGTGGGCTAGACCTAGGCTGCTCCTTGGTCAGTGTTGCACCTAGTTCAGTTGAGTTGATGGGTGTCTTGGTTATTCCTTTGCACAAATCATTGTCAGAAAGTGCCTTTCGGTGAAATCTTTCATGCATTTGTGTTTGTGTCCTACAAAACAATATTCTCCAAATACATGTGGAACTAGGTTAATGGTAAATGCCTATGTGTATAAGATTGCCAATTTCTCCTCTTTTTTGTGTCTTAATTGGCGGTTGGATTTTATCATTAAGGACCGCCAACAAGCTCCTCCACACTTAGTCCTTTGCTCATGCTCGAGTAAAGTTCTAAGGACTAAGCAGGTTTATCTCCTTGATCTGAAATATGCATACAAGTTATTCCAAGCTTCACCTGAACCTGTGAACTTCCAAGTGTCTACCAAAATATCTTGGGTTATTGAAAAATGGAAAAGCTTGGATTCAAGTCTTCTTATTCTATCCCTGTTGAGAAACTTGGGTTTTTTGTATGGTTTTGAAAACATAAAGATAGCTTTTGTTCCTTGAATGATTCTCTCAAGTCACCCAAATTTGTAAGTGGTTCCTCACAGTTGGCGATGCTTAACTTGTAATCCTACCGCCAACATTTAAACAAAAAATAAGCAAATGTAAAACACCAAAACTTAGAATTTGGTGTTTTTACTCACACTTTTCACAAGTTTTGGTACAAGCATGTTTTGTAGATCACAAACATAAAATGCATAGAGAAATTCACCAAAAGGCGCTTTCTGATGTTGAATTGCGCAAAGGAATGACAAAGGCGCCTACCAACTCAACTCAAATGGAGCAAAGCACCACCAGGAAGCGATCCATGTCCAACCCAAAGCCTGCCATGCGAAGGCGGTGGCTAGAGGTGGTGGTCAAGGGATGACCGACCCTAGGGGGTGGGCGACCTCCTCTAGGTGCCTCCCTGCCTCTCCTCGCTCTAGCGGTGGCATGCCACCATGCTAAGGCGGTGAAGCTCCTGTTTCGCGCCAAGAATAGCTTGAAGCACTGCCATCCTCCCTGTATAAATAGAGGGGTTGGGCTATAACACCCTAGGTGTTAGTCATGAGTTAAGCAGCGAATTTGGATTTAAGTAGTATAGGTCAAGCAATGATCATGACCTCTAGTTCATAATCTTGTAAGTGATGATAAAGGTAATGAGGTCAAATCTATGAAACTGAGTTCCAACTTGAACTTGGACAACACACCTTTGCTTACATATGGACCCTATTTAAGATTAGGCATGAGTAATGTTAAACATGCTTAGTTCATGTACATTACATCAACATGCATCCATAGTGAACTTTGGAAAAGTTTCATGAAGTTTGAAATCAAGAAGTCGCATGGAATGATAAGTTATAACCTTTCTTGAATTGCTTCATCAGGTGAATGGGAACATGGGAAGTGGACCAAACCTTGCTACCTTGCCCAAATGACTCTAATTGAACTCTACAACAAAAGTCATGAAGGGTTCATGTTAATCAAGTGCCAAGAAATTGCCTCAATCGGTCTAAAACTCTAATTTAAGCTTTATCGTGATGCTGCTTTGACCAAGATAAAACAATGATCTTGGGACCAGACATGAAGTTTGACCTTAAATGAAAGTTGAAGTTTAAGTGGACTGCTACACACTTTATTTTTGGACCAAGACCTGATTCGACTTCTAAGTGTCTCATATAGTGGTCTCAAGTTTGAATGCAGTGCTGCTTTGGCCCCTCTAAAATATGTCCCTGATTGACAGCTGTGAATTGATATGTTTGTGACATTTTATCTTCCAAATTCATATGGCAGCTCAATTTAATTCCTTAATACAAGTTGAATTACACTTTGTGTTGAAAACAACAAAACAAGTCTCATCACTTTTGGAGCATGTTTGGACATTCAAAGGTAGATTCAAAAGCAGCAAATGCTAACTATTTCTAGGAGTTAACTGAGCCTCGGTTTCAGTTTCGTGTACCACACTTTGGAACCTTATATCCTACAAACCAAGCTGATCCAAACCTTGATCCTTTAATGAAAGTTGTGGTTTAGTTTGTGCTCTGCAACTTTGTTCTTGGACCAAGAGCCAAACCAATTTGGAAGCAAGTCAACTAGGTGCTCGAGTATTGAATTTGAGGTTGTTTTTGAGACTTAGAAAGTCCGGGATTAGTAGCAATTCGGTTGGCACATCGTGTTCTCCAAATTTTGTTAAGTAACTTGAGTGGACCCAAAAATAAAAGTTGGAGATAATGCATTGGAGAAGAGCTCAGAAAAATTTGGACTCAGTTTGACCTGTTAAATTGGGACCCAACCGGGCAAAGCTTAATTCCATTTAAACCGCTGACAGTATCCACTTTGGACCTTATTCGTGGCTCTAATGGCAATGCAACCTCAATAAAAGTTGGAGAGTATTTAGAGATGATCAAACTTCCTTTAAGGCCCGTTCAACAATTTGGCCCATAACTAGCCCAAAAACATGTCCCACGCCGGCCACTCCATCGCTCGCCAGGTGTTCGACGAAACGCCGACGTGTTGCCCATGCACCAGCCATGCCCCCACCATTGCTGCCGTGTGCCCCATGCCCCTGTGCCAATGGGGAGATGCCCAAGTGCTCTCTCCTCACTCACCCACACTCCCCAATCTTCCTAGGCACTCACTCCTACCTCTCGCTCACCCTCCCTTGCCTCTATCGAGAGCGCAGAGTGTGGACAGCCATAGCCACTGTCGATGAAATATGGTCGATAGTCTACCTAGAGGTATGCCCAAGGTAGTAGATTATTGGTAGATAGGTGCGCAAGCTACAAATGAGATGGTGACGCAAGACAAACACGAGGTTTAACTAGGTTTGGCCGTCGTGAAGGCGTAATACCTACATCCTACATCTGATTGTATTGCTGTATGTCAATGAGATCATTTTTGAGAGGGGTCCCCTACCCGCCTTATATAGTCTGGGGGTAGGGTTACAGATCTGGAAACTAATCCCAACCGGTTACAATTGCCATAGGTGGCCGGATAAGGATTCTTATTCTAACCGACCAGGATCTTGCTTGATCTCCAAGTCTGCCTTGATTCCTTGCATGGGACTCTAAGCAGATCGGTTGGGCCGTGCGTCGTCTTCTGGTGGGCTGGACCCCTAGGTCCAGGCCAGCCCAAACCTAGCTATTAGGGTATAGGGGTTAATACCCCCACAGCTAGTCCCCGAGCACCATGTATTATGTTGCGACATGCCGTTTGATCTTCTTCGGCTAATGCGGTCTGTCTTCATGTCATCTCCAGCTAGTTGAAAACATTGACCAAGCAAATGTGCCAGTATTCTGGTCAGCACAGAGAGCAGTAGACCACGATTATAGCCAAAGATTCTGGTTGTCCAAAGAATGCATGGTGCTCTAAAAAAGAAAAAGATTTCTTTCCTGATCAAGTGTGCCCACTTGTATTTCTGAAAAGAAATGTAAGTGACCCCTGTACAGGAATAGTTATGGCCAACGGTCAGAGCGTAGGGGTCGATAAAATAAGCACATTCACCACAAGGTGAAGTGTGCCCACTTAGTCCTCGAGCCTAGTAGTAGGTGATGTAGGCACGTGGTTCCAGGGTCTAAAAAGAATTCCCAGTTAAGTTGAGAATCCAATCATCGTACAAGCGATACGAGCAGCACCGGTAGGTGCATCGTACCGATGTAGTCCCCGAGCTTGCTGCAAGGTGAGGTATCAGCCTTGTAGCAAGGTCTAAGTGAGAAAAAATAAATGCCTCTCAATTGTATGTGAATACAAATCACATGTAGCCGAGGAGAGCAGTCTCCGAGCAATGGTCGGAGAGTGGTCAGGGCAGTCCCCGAGCGTAGCATGGGGAAAACGATGAATCCCCGAGAATAACCGTAGTCGGGACAGTCCCTGAGGACAAAGGTAGCTAGGATAGTCCCTGAGCACGAGGGCCGTCAAGATAGTCCTGAGCACGAGGGCGGTCAAGACAGTCCCCGAGCACAAAGGTGGTCGGGACAGTCCTCGAGCACAAGGACAGTCACGACAGTCCCCGAGCACGAGGGTGGTCGGGACAGTCCCCAAGCACAAAAAGTGTGGCAAAAAATCATATGCCACTAGAGGCCATGATGAAAGACCATGACGGCTAGAAGGCACAATGCCAAGAGATCACCAAGGATCGTGACACCCAGAAGGCGCAATGCCAAGAGATCACCAAGGACTGTGACACCTAGAAAAGCCAGTGCCAGGAGGTGGCAAAGGGCATGGGGATGGTTCCAGGAGTTTGTGAAGGAGGTGAGAGTGTACACAGGCGCACATGTGCTAAGCATGGTATGTGCTCACTACCCCCTGATTGATCTTAAGTGCCTGGAGGCTAGATACCTGAAGGAGGTAGATCCAGACAAGGCCGAGGAGCTACAGATGACCCAGCTGGACTTGTCGGCAAAAATAATTAGCGATATTAACCTATGTGGAGGTGCGACACCACCCATATAAGGAAAGCCGTTAACAAGTCAGCTGGGAGCGCTATCATCTTCAAGCCAACCGTTGAAGCCTGCGGTCTTGACCAGCCAGGCATCGGTGGGGCCATCTTCTTCAGCTCGATCAATGCCAGAGTCCCCGAGACCCGAGCATGATGTCAGGCCCAGCGAGCAGCAGGCGCCGTGTGCCCCGACCAGCCAATAGTGTAGGCTATAGCTATAGAAGAAGATGTAGTTGGGTTATTATAAACTTGGACCTTTTCAGGCAAGCTTGTAATAACGTAACTATATATCAACATAAGCTTGTTTGTTTTGTAGAAAACATGTTTAAGCTCAGATATCATGTTGGTGTAACTAAGTTAGAACGTGTTGGCGTTCTGTTTAGTTGTACCGGTTTAGTCGACACGTCATCCTAAAAGGTTTGTACAGCCCTGGTTTGACTTGCTTTTGGAGTGTGAGGTGCGTAGCTTGTGCACACGCAGAAACACACAAGTCAAACCAGAGAGCACCTGCTGATCACCTGTAGCGTAGAGAGCGGATCCCATGCACGCATTGGGGGGAACCGGAACAGGGCCTGCTCTGAAAACCTGAGAAGGAATGGTGGTCGGTTTTAACTAATAGAGTTAGAATAACAATAGACTTCGAAGTAACACATTAGAGTGGTCGAAGAAATCATAATAACTTTATTGAAATAAATCAAAAGTACAAGAGGGGTACATAGCTTAGTAGCTAAGCATAGAAATGCCTAAGCTTGTCGATGTGCCAGGAATTGGGTACGTCTATGCCGTCTAGGCGAGCTAACCTGTAAGACGTAGGGCGTATGACCTCCTTGATCATGAAGGGTCCTTCCCATGGGGTTGCAAGTTTGTGGACACCAGCCTGATTCGTCTTCCACTTCAGGACCAGGTCCCCGACCATGAAGAACCGCTCCTTGATGTTCTTGTTGTAGTACATGCGCAAAACAACGAGGTATTTGGCTGTACGTACGTAAGAATCGAGCCACTTCTCTTCTGCACTATTCACTTCTAGCTCCCTCACTTCATTAGCCTTGTCTTTGTCGAAGTTCTCTACCCGTGCTGATCTAAAGGCTATATCTGCTGGGAGTACTGCCTCAGCGCCATAAACTATAAAGTATGGTGATACGCCGGTATTGCGACTGGGCTAGGTTCTGAGACCCCAGACCATGGCTGGTAACTCTTTGAGCCATCTTCTAGGAGCTTTGTCATTCTCTCTGTACATCCTCTTCTTAAGTGCGTCCAGGATCATACCATTTGCCCACTCAACCTGTCCATTAGCTATAGGGTGTGCCACCGAGACGTATTTTACTACTATGCTCCTTTCATCGTAGAAGTCCCAAAAAGCGTTCCCGGTGAACTGAGTACCTAGATCAGTGATGATGCTGTTGGGTATGCCGAAGCGGTGGATGACCTAGTCGAGGAACATGACAGCCTTTTCTGAAGATGCCTTGACCAGGGGCATGTACTCCATCCACTTGGAGAATTTGTCAATCAGCACAAAGATGCATGTAAATTTTCTAGGGGTCGGTTTGAAAGGCCCGATCATATCTAGTCCGTAGCATGCGAACGGCCAAGAGGCTGGTATAGTCTGAATCTTGTGTGCTGGTACATGGATTCTCTTGGCGAAAAACTGACAACCTTCACAATGGCGAACTAGCTTCTCTGCATCGGCTACGACTGACGGCCAATAGAACCCTGCTCGGAAAGCCTTGCTGACCAGCGTTCTCAAGGCTACGTGGTTGCTGCAGGAGCCAAAGTGGATTTTGTCTAGGAGATGTTCACCATCCTCCTGGGTTATACACTTCATCAATATTTCCTCCTTCGCGTTCTTGTGCCATAATTTGCCATCGATGAGCAGATACTACATACTACGACGCATCAGGCATTCGTTCTCTATCTGATCGATGTAACCACTACCATCTATCAGGTACTTGATGAAAGGTACTCTCCAGTCAGGCTTCTTGGTGGTCAGAGGTGGTTTGGTGGTGTTTGACGCCAGAACCGTAGCCACCAATGGCTGGTCTAGAGGCTTGTCGACCGCGGGATCTTCTTCTTTGATGGAGGGCATGAGCAGGTCTTGAACAAATACACCATGTGGGACTTTGGCTTGGGATGATCCTAACTTTGATAGCGCATCTGTTGCTTGATTTTTGTCCCATACCACATGTGTATACTCGATGCCATAGAACTTGCCTTCCAGCTTTCTGATCGCTTTGTAGTATGCGTCCATCTTTTCGTGGGTCATATCCTAGTCCTTGTTGAGATGGTTGATGACCATAGCTGAGTCTCCATAGACATAGAGATGCTTGACACCGAGCTCGACTGCAATGCGCAGACCGTGTAGGCATGCTTCATACTCAGTGGTGTTATTAGACACCGGGAAATAAATCCTGAGGACGTATTGGAGCTACTCCTTGGTGGTGATATGAAAAGGACTCCTACTCCTGCACCATCGATGTTGAGAGAGCCATTGAAGTACATCTTCCAATACTCAGTGGGCCCCTGAGAGGCAGGTGTGCTTAAGTCTATCCACTCGACGATGAAATCGACAAGTGCCTGAGACTTGATTGTAGTACGGCTTGCAAATTCCAAGGAGAAAGGGCATAGCTCCATTGCCCATTTGACGATGTGCCCATTTGCATCCTTGTTGCAAATGATGTCTCCTAGAGGATACTCGATCATGACCACCACACGATATCCGTCGAAGTAGTGTTTCAACTTTCAGGATGTAATTAGTATAGCGTAGATTAGTTTCTGAATCTGTGGGTACCTAGTCTTGGATTCGCTGAGCACCTCACTAATGAAATAAATTGGTCGCTGTACCTTGTAGATGTGGTCGGGTTCGTTGCGCTCGACCACCACGGTAGTGGAGACCACTCAATTAGTTGCCGCAACGTAAAGCAAGAGGGTTTTGTCTTCTTTGGGAGCAGTGAGGACTAGAGGTGATGTAAGGAATTATTTCAGCTGTGTAAAGGCAGCGTCTGCTTCCTCTGACCACTCAAACTTCTCGGATGCTTTGAGCACCTAGAAAAACGGTAGTCCTTTTTTGCCTAATCTAGATATGAAACGACTAAGGGTAGCCATGCATCCAGTAAGCTTCTGAACATCCTTCACCTTTTTGGGCGGCTTCATGTCCAAGACAGCTTTTACTTTCTCTAGGCTAGGGCGTATGCTATCGTGACTGACGACGTTGCCAAGCAGTATACTAGATGGAACACCAAAAATGCACTTCTTTGGGTTTAATTTCCATTAGAATGTGTTAAGGGCTGCAAAGGTACGTTCTAAGTTGTCGACAAGGGTGTATGCTTCCTTGGTTTTAACAACTACATCATCAACATAAGCCTCGATGAGGTCGTCTTTTATCTCATCTTTGAGGCAAGCCTGTATGGTGCGTTGGTAGGTAGCCCCAGTGTTCTTAAGCCCAAACGATATGGTTGTGTAGTAGTAGGCGTCGAAGGGCGTGATGAAGGATGTCTTGATCTGGTTGTCCTTTTTGAGAGCGATTTGTGATAACCAGAGTGGCAATCGAGAAAGGAAAGCAGCTCACAACCAGTAGTTGAATCTACGACCTCGTCTATGTGAGGTAAGCCGAAGGGGTCTTTAGGGCAGTGTTTGTTGAGATCAGTGTAATCAACGCACATTCTCCATTCCTTATTCTTTTTGCATACAAGAACCGGGTTGGCTAACCACACCAGATGATACACTTCTTTGATAAATCCGACTGCTACAAGCCATGTAACTTCTCCCCTAATAGCCTCCTTTTTGTCGCAAGCGAACCGTCGTAGCTTCTGCTTGATGGGTTTGGCCTTGCCATCGACATTTAAGGAGTGCTCGATCAAGTTTCGAGGTACACCGGGCATGTCAGCGGGTTTCCATGTGAACACACTCATGTTGCTCCTCAAGAACCTGACGAGCACATCTTCGTATTTAGGATCCAGGTTGGCCCCGATAAGGGCTGTTTTGTTAGGATCACCATCGACCAGCTGGATCTCTTTGTGCTCTTTGGATTTGATGTTCTTGCGTGGGGCCTCGAGCTCTGGGATCTCCAGGTGGTCGGCTGGGGTCTGCTTGGCATCGAGCATGGTCTCGGCCATGCGAATAGAGAGGTCATGAGCCTCTGCTATTTTGAAGCTGTCATCCTCATAGGTGTAAGCTACGTATACGTTGCCCCTGAGAGTTAGAACCCCCTTCCCAGTAGGCATCTTGAGCACCAAATACCTATAGTGAGGTATGGCCATGAACTTGGTGAGCGCTGGTCAGCCAAGGATAGCATGGTAGGTGCCTTCGAAGTTGGTGACCACGAAGTTGACGTAGTCGGTGCGGAAGTGGTTTGGGGTACTAAATTGCACAGGTAGCATGATCTGCCCGAGAGCTGTGGAGCTCTGTCCGGGGAGAACACCCCAGAAATGTGCCTCGTATGGCTTGAGATCAGCCTGGGTTATCTTCAAGGCTAGCAAACTGTTCTTGAACAGTATATCAATGGAACTACCGCCATCAATCAGCACTCTATCGAACGGAACCTTGTTGATACAAGGATCGAGAACCAGAGGAAAATACCCTGGCTTAGGTATTGCAGCCCATTAGTCCTTTCTGCTGAAGGAGATCTCGCGGTGAGACCAAGGAGGGAGCCGTGGATCGGTGATGAGGTTGTCGACATTGGCCACGTTCAAGCAAGCGTGGGCGAGTAGCTTGTGCTCTCATTTGGTCTCGATGGACACTTTGCCCCCAATGATGGTTTGGACATGGTCGGATTGGCTTGACTGTACTTGTGACGGGGATCTACGTCTTCATCATCGTTGTCCTCATTACGCTGCTCCCCTGCGTCATTAGGCTTGTCGGATTTATCCTGGAGCCTATTAGGCGTGTGTAGATGGATTTGAGAACACGGACAATTCTCCATGGTATGGTTTGACTTGGGATGGAGCTAGCAGGGTCCTTTCAATGCTTTGGTGTAGTCTTCTTCTGTAATTGCGATGTCCGCCACCTTTTTTTAATAATGTTGACTTCGTCAGTCATCTTCTCGAGCATGCTTGCCCCTGTAATCATCACTGGCGATTACAGCCGCTGATTACGCTAGTCATGGTGGTCGCGAAAATCATTGAGCTAGGTTGCGGCAATCAAAATTGTCTGTTCTGACCACATGGTTGCCACTGGTAGTCGTCGCGGTGTGGGGGGTGGTCGGAGCATGGAACCCTTGCTTCTTCTTCGATGATTATCTTTTTAGCATCATCGGCGTCTGCATATTTTTTTAGCAGTAACTAGGAGCAATGTGACCGATTCAGGTCTTTTGCGGAGGAGCTTGTCCCTTAGGGCATCGTGGAAGCGGAGACCAGTGATGAAAGCTTCGATTGCCTCATTGTCAGAGATTGATGGGACCTTGATGTGCATCTCTGAGAAGCGTTGGACGTACTCACGCAGTGGCTCATCTTTGTGATCTTCGAATCCACTACAGATCATATTTGTTGCTGAGTTGTTCACAAGTAGCAATGAAGTTGTCGATGAATGCTTGCTTGAGCTCTTGCCAAGAATCAAAGTAGTTTGCCAGCAAGCTGACCAGCCATTGGTGGCCTACATGGCTGACAGCGACTGGGAAGTAATTAGACATGAATGTGCTCGTAGCCATGGCTGATCTGCACGTGGTTTCATAGAGCATGACCCATAACTCGGGTTTCTCCTTGCCGTTGTACTTCTAGAGTTTTTCGAGCTTGAAGTTTTTTGCCCACATGACTTGGCGAAGGTGAGGAGTAAACTGCTTCAAACCCAGAGGGCCGTGGGTAGTATCATATTCCATACGGCGATAGCTTTCGTGGGATGCATGATCGTTGGCTCTTTGGTTAATGCGATCACACAGATCGCGTTCTCTGAGGGAATGGTGGAGATCGCTATTGCCATCACTGGTGATCCCGATTGCCACCCTGGTTGACCCGTGCAATTGCAGTTATCATGGCGATTAGTCGCGGTTGTCTCATCGATTATCATCCCGATTGTTGCGGCTGGTTGTCGTCCCGGTAGTCGCGGTGGTTGTCGTCCAAACCACCATCATGACCACTATTTCCACCTTGACGGTTGTCTGGTGGGTCGTTGTTGCTGCGAGCCACAGTTGTTGGGTGGCTATGGGTGACTTGAGTACTAACGACTATGGCTTGATTTGACTAAGATGGATGGAGCCTGGGCTTGGTTTGCAATCTCTGCTGGTCTGGGCTATAGTAGCCGTTAGGTAGGCTTGTACATCATCATGAATTGCCTAGATTTCCAGGGGTATTGGGTAGTCATTGCATTGTCGCCATAGCAACAACTACGTTGGCGCTTGGAGTCCTGAAGACCTGCTTTTCCCCTATCCTATCAAAGGCATTGTTGAGATCACGTGGCTAGAGCCTTATGCGTCATGCCTCCTCTTCTGCCTTGGCTTCGGCTTGTCTATGATTAAACCGGTCAATATTGCGTGCTTCACGTGCTAGCCTTTCTTGTTCTATTTTGCCAACTGCCGGTGGTTCATCATTACTGACAGACATTGATCAAGTCTCCTTGCCTTGGTGGGAAGGATGGGAATCGTGGGAACCTCGGGGAGTGGTCTGGGATATCCAGATCGTATTCAACTTCTTCATTATCATGATGCTGAAGCTCAGTGTGGACAGAGCCATTAGATGCGATGCTGGACGGGGAGCTTGAGCCGCCCTCTTGAACTGTGTGGACCTGATCCTTCTTGATACTCCTCAATCCTAAACCATGTTGATGAAGTTGCATGGCTTTGGCCTGAGGTCGATGTATAAAACACAGATCCGAGCAGCGTTGTATATTGTATGCATAGTTGAAAGTAGTGTTTTCACAGGCCGTAGGGCTGAGCCTGGTAATTCTCCATCAAGGCTTCGCACTCGGAGAGCCAGAGACCCATTGCGGGGGCTGATCGGCATACGAATAGAGCACCCTTTAGGAGTAGACGTGACCTACGAAGATCCGTACCGAGTCATGCAGGATGACTGGCCTGAGCTGGTCAGGGTAGATCTGTTGTGGGTAGTGGTTACCTACTCAGTAGGTTAATTTTGAATTGAATCTACCAGAGCTAGGGTTTCAGCAAGCTTGGTGCCGACCTGATCGATAGAGTCGAGCAGGTCGATGTTGTCGATCTGCCTCCCTTTGTAGCAAGGAAGCGAAGCGACGGGTTGTCAGCAGTGGCTGAAGATGATGCTGGTGTGGCCAGAGCTAGATCCAACGTGGTCGGAGCCATAACTGATGCTGGTGAAGCAGTGGTCGATGTAGATTGGATTTGTGCCTCCTCCGTGGTCATGGCGATGAAGTTGTCAGAGCCAGTGGTCCAGGTGATCTGGCCGATGGTGAACGTGAGGCCATTCGGCGTAGCCATGGAGCCGGGGATGATAACCATCTTGTTTGTCTAGGGAGCAGTACGCACACCCCCTACCTGGCATGCCACTGTTAACGAAATATGGTCGACAGTCTACCTAGGGGTATGCCCAAGGTAGTAGATTATCGGCAGACAGGTGCACAAGCTACGAAAGAGATGGTGATGCAAGACAGACATGAGGTTTTATTCAGGTTCGGCCGCCATGAAGGCGTAATACCTACATCCTGCATCTAATTGTATTGCTGTATGTCAATGAGATCATTTTTGAGAGGTGTCCCTTGCCTGCCTTATATAGTCTAGGGGGCAAGGTCATAGATTTGGAAACTAATCCCAACCAGTTACAATTGCCATAGGTGGCCGAATAAGGATTCCTATTCTAACCAACCAGGATCTTGCTTGATCTCCAAGTCTGCCTTGATTCCTTGTGTAGGACTCCGAGTAGATCGGCTAGGCTGCGCGTCGTCTTCTGGTGGGCCGGACCCCTAGGTCCAGGCCAGCCCAAACCTAGCCATAAGGGTATAGGGGTTAATACCCCCATAGCCACCGAGCAGAGCTCTATGGCCACTACTCGTTCCTCCACTGCCGCTCATCACATAGCCCGCTGCCACCACCAAACCCTCCTTGACCCTTCCCGAACCCTACCGCACCATGACACCCCTTTTCCTAGTCCTGTCTACCGCTGGTACATGTGACCCAGCCTTTGCGAGGCACCTCCGGCCGAGCCACGGGCTCCCATGGAGCGCACAAGCCCTACGAGGCTGTAGCACCTCTCCCTCGCTGCCAACGTCCACCACCACCATCGGCATTGCTGTCGCCCGCTGCTGCTAGAGCGGCTTTGGCCATGACCCTCGACTGCTGTGGCTAGGAAGGCCATGGGCTGCAGCTAATCGAGCTATGGCCAGGCGCAGCCGGGGCTGAGCTCGGCTGGCCCTTGCCCGCCGCCGTCAGCCAATAGCCGACCGGCCCCAAGCCTCCCCTGCTCTTTGCCGTCGATGGAAGGAAGGAGTTTCACGCGTGAATAGAAAGTTTTCTAGGGCATAGTGCATCACTCATG
Organism: Miscanthus floridulus; assembly: GCF_019320115.1. Lineage (NCBI taxonomy): Eukaryota > Viridiplantae > Streptophyta > Magnoliopsida > Poales > Poaceae > Miscanthus > Miscanthus floridulus. Next base: position 31,494,337 of record NC_089591.1, on the reverse strand, counting down.
TGAATAGTACCTAGAAGGACCTATTTTCTAGAATCTATTTTAGTGGAAAGTTAGGGTCCTTAATGCAAATGTGTTTTTCTTTTATCTTTTCCTTTATTATATTTAATCGGCCAAAACTTTAGAAATTCATAGTAAATCCTAGAAAATTCGTAAAATAGCAAATGAAGATGTTTTGGAATCAATGTGAGCAGATCTACATAGTAGAGTCATAATATGATATGTGTTAGTAGAAGGTTTTTGCTATTTTTATTTATCTATGTTAATTATGGTTTTCTAGGAATAAATTCATATCTAAAGTTGTGGTGTTCCAATTGCTGTAAAATTTTTATGGTAGCCTACTAATACTATGTGTGTGTTGTGGTAAAATTTCCTAGGTCATTGGATGTAGTATGATTGAGTTATTGATTTAACTGGTTTAATGCTTGATAAATGGTTTTAAATGGCTTATAAATAATTTATATATAGAAAAATATGAAATGTGGTTCCTTTGCCCTTGCATGGTGATAATGTGGCCTGAGAAACCCTAATATGGCTATATATTTATAGAAAATATTTATCTTTAGATTTATCTTGTTCTCACATGTTTATTAATAATTAAGATTTGTCTTTTTCATAGCAATTAAATTATAAAACCTGAGCATATGAAATTTGTACAGTAGACATGTTTTGATAACATCTACCACTCATAAATATCTCAGCCCCAAACTAGTTGTTCTCATATAGCACTAAAAATAATACTCCCTCCGTTCGTTAATATAAGCCATATAGATTTCTAAAGAAAATTCCAAAATATAGGTACATATCAGCTCCCACGCCGATTAGTTTGGAAACCTTCCCACCGTACATAGCACATGCCCCAACCAATCTCTTATATTTAGGAAGCAATTTGATTGGAAGAGAGAAGATGGCCTGATTTTCCTTTTTTTTCTCGGTCTCACATCCTTCTCCAAGCCGTGCATTAATATTGGTGCTAAAAACTATATGGCTTATATTAAGGAATGGAGGGAGTACATATGTTGCATTATTAATGTAGAGGATGAATGTTGTGAGCATATACATGTATTTATTGTCATGTGATGCTTCTAGTAGCTATTCCTACATGCTATGATTGTTTCAATATGATTCCAAGATGTTTGGGGTAGCATATATGTCAAGAATATGCTAGTTTGTAGCAACTAAATGATAGATGAATGCAGTATGCCTCTGCTGTTTAGGCTGCATGTATAGTTTTTGTTAAGCAATTAATTTTGTGGTGATAATTATGTTTTATGTGGATATGGTGAATACAAAAGTTGTAGGTCACTCCCTTACCTTCCTTGTCCTAAAGTTTCATGACTTTAGGGAAACATATCTGATAGCTATAGATTTTACAATTCCCCTGTCTGGTTTTGCATGAGATCTGTGCAGATCTCAAAGATTGCGTTGTTTGGATTAGATAAGCTTTGAATTATGTATTGGTGATAATATAAGAGTTGTAGTGCTTTTGTTAATCTTTCGAAAATGTCCAATAACATCCTTTTTGGTGGTCTAGAACTCAAGTTATAGCTGTCCAAAGTGGAATGGCATATTCTGTCCCAAGTCTAGACTAGAGATGCCTTCTTAGTATTGTTTGACCTTGTTATCTATAGAATCATCTTAAAATGATAATGATGAAGTTATATATAACTTATTAAGATTTTCATAAAGTTAAGAATCATATTTTCTAAAATGTTTAGAACTCCAGTTATGCATCTCTGAAGTTACTGTTAGTTTTTCTGTCCTTGTGTGTGTAGACCTGAAATATTGACATATTTGATCATGTTAACCTATGAATTAGCTTTTGGTATGAATAACAAAGTTGTACACAATTTCCTAAGATTTTCAGAAAGTCTAGGATCACACTTTTTGCATGCCTAAAACTCTAGGTATGGTTGAAACAAGTGACTGTTGTGCTGCTGCCCATAATCTAAGCATGTACCTAAAGTTGTTTGCATTGCTTTGTATGCTTGTTAGTGTTAGCTCATGACACTATTAGAGTTAAATTGATCTACCTGAGGTATCTTATAAATATGTTATATAATGTTGGTCAAGCACGTAACTAATAAATGGTCATGTATGCATGTTGCCACAAAATGATCTTGATGCATGTTTTGCTAGAGCTTTAGTTATGTTGGTGTCGTTCACCACAGCCCTAGTTCTTATGTGATGCTAGGCTTAACTAGTTCTTGATTATTAAATGCTTGTGATAGTTTGACTTGAGTTAACTGGTGTGCCATGCTTGTTATGCTTGCTATCCCTATGCTAGACTTAAGTGTGTGTTAGTTAAATGACTTGCTCTCTATGTGCATATGTCTTGAGGTATAACCTTATACTTGTCTTCAATGCTTTTATATGATGCATCTCATGTTACCATTCTTCGTATTCATGCATTTGCATCTTGCATCTCATTTAGGTACTCTAGATGAACCATGCGGGGAACCAAAGGACATGATGTTGGAGCCAAACCCAAAGATGGTGTTTGGTGGACCTATCCCAAAGATGGAAGGACCTCTAGAGTGCATGCCTAGAGCGAAGATGCCACCAAGATAGTGCAAGCTAACTAAACTGACTTGTATCGGATCCTAGGCAAGCCCCGGTCCATTCTAAGTCTCCTATGCTTTTGCAAATATCACTTGCGTCCTTTATGTTTGATGCATTAGGTTATAGGAGTTGATTGGAAAACACTTGATGCATATAACTTCCTTGTCTAGAAATATACCTTAAACCCTATGTGGGTCTAGGATCGAATATATGCTTAGCAATGCTTAGACCGGTAGAACTCAGATGATTTCCTATCACCTGCGAGATATAGGTGGATACCAGAGCACGGTTGGCTATATTTGCTATCATGGAATAGAACCATGGGGTAATGTAACTAGAGGCCGGGCAGAGTCTATGTGTAGGTTGACTCATGTGATTCCATTAGTACCGATTAAGGACCACGTCATTGGAGGCCCTCTTGTCATTTTGAACGCATGCCTCTCACTTAGCTGGCTAGATAACTTGTTTCGACCACGAAGCCGAGTAGCTCAACTCAGGCCAGGCCTCATTCTGTCAAAGTGCGCACTCTAGATGGTAGTAAGAATGTGTGGGGAGCTAGACGTGAGTCCAAGGGTAGGGTAATCTTGATCGTCCAAGCAGCTGATTGTCCCTAGTTGTGCGGCGCTAATTGAACCCGCAAAATGTGTACCTGAGTTATACCAAAGGTGACCTAAGACTACCTTGGTGCAGGTATATCTGGGTTTGTGTTAGGAATAAATTCTTAGATATTTGAAATTGATTTGAATCACCATCTCTCTCGGATAGTGAGAAACTTGACAGAGCTTCTTCATCGTAGTAATTGGATTTTGGAATATGATGGTTCTGATGAATATGAAAATCTTACACCGGCTATGGTTACTATTGTTATGCTACTAAATGATATATCACATGTTTGGCACATGTTAGTTGCTAATCTAGAGATCAATAGCTATAATTAACTTGATGACCGAATTATAAAATATATAGCTTAATTAGTGGCTTTTTATGCAAAATTATGTCAAGCTAGCTCCACTTATATAGCCTTGCATGATCCTTGGTGTCACTTTATTTTTGGTTTATGATGGGTAAGTCTAGCTGAGTACATTCGAGTACTCAGGATTTATCCCACTATGTTGCAGGTGAAGTTCTCGGCCTGTTGAAGATGGTGGCTAACTGCCAGTGGGCTCGGCGACTCTATATAGTGTTCTTATCTATATGCTTTTGTCAGAGGATGTCACGTATGCTAGCAATGTATTTGGAACTTATATTATTGTAATCATTTGAAAGCATTGTTGTTTTCACTAATTTGTTTTGAAACCCAAACTAGTATTATTATTTGTGAACTCATTGTAAACATTATTTCTGCTACAACTCCAATTATATGATGTGTATTTGCTTAATCGTGCGATCTTGGTTGCGATGTTCATTTACCAAGGTCCTTCGTGACACTCGGTGGACTACCGGGTTTATATAAGTGAAAGTATGTGTGCGTCAACGTGTTAAACGGGGGCAACCATACTTGCGCTTGTATAAATTGGGCAGTTCTATCACAAGGGCTCCCCTCTAAAAACAATAACAAGAGCATGGAAGAGAGGGAGAGTTTCATTTTTGCTTAGCTTTAGCTAGAATAAGGGTGGAGTGAGTGCGGAAAGAGTTGGAGAAGTGCCGGGGCTGTCGACAACCTCCCTTAGTGTACTCGCTACACTTAGCGAAAGCGTGTCGGAGCTAGGTACTCCTCCGCTTGTACCTCTACGAGCAACTTACTACTTGAAGTAAGAAGTTCCTATTTAACTTTGGCATTGATATACTAAGAAAGCTACCTTTGTTCATTATAAACTTATGGGTTCATCATCCATCCATGTGGCGGGTACTCTAGTAGAAGGGCTCTGATAGAGATGGATAACCCTTGCATGCACGCTAGAGTAATAGTCGATAGCATAGACGTGGTGTCTAGGCTAGAAGCTATCTTTGTTTACCTTGTTCCCCATGGTTGAGGGGTAGGTGGCAGGTGGTGACAGCCCTATCCATCCATCGTATTCCCCCATGTCTGGGTTCGACGTAGGCTACAAGCCAGCCTCGCCTGGCAGACCAGGTGTGATCCAGTGCCCAAAACAAGTCTATAGTGTTTTGGGCACTGGATCACACCTGGTCTACCAGGCGAGGCCGGCTTAGTGTTTTGATCTAAGCCTGTTTTGATCATATCAAATAGAGGAGTATGATTCCACCAAAAATTCCACATACTTGCACTGTTTTGATCTAAGAGTATGATGCTTCTCTCCTGGTAAGGTCTAGGATTCGACTTTACAACATATGCAAGGTAAGTGTCCCCACAATATTCATCCCTACCTAAAGCTCCATATAAGCCTTATAGAAGTAGGATGATCAAAAGGAAGGCAAGAACTTTCAAATATGCCTTGGTGAGGAACCACTTACAAATTTAAGTGACCTGAGTGAATCATTCAAGGAACAAAATCTATCTTTATGTTTTCAAAATTATGCAAAAACCCAAGTTTTTATGCATGAATAATGTAAGGAGATTTGAATCCAAGCTATTCCATTTTTCAATTACCCAAGATATTTTGGTAGACACTTGGAAGTTCACAAGTTACAGTGAAGCTTGGAATAACCCTATATACAGATTGCAAATCAAGGAGATGAACCCGCATAGTCCTTCAAACTTTACTTGAGGACGAGCAAAGGACTAAGTGTGGGGGAGCTTGTTGGCGATGCTTAACTTGTGATCTTACCACCAACATTTAAACAAAAATAAGCAAATGTAAAACACCAAAACATAGAATTAGGGGTTTTTACTGACACTTTCCACAAGTTTTGGTACAAGCATGTTTTGCAGGTCACAAACATAAAATGCATAGAGAAATTCACCGAAAGGCACTTTCTAACGCTGAATTGCGCAAAGGAATGACAAAGGCGCCTACCAACTCAACTCAACCAGGAGCAAAGCACCACTGGGAAGCGATCTAGGTCTAGCCCAAAGCCTGCCACGTGAAGGCGGTGGCCATAGATGGTGATCAAGGGGCTGGCTGACCCTAGGGGGCGGGCGATCCCCTCCTGGGCGCCTCCCTACCTCTCCTCGCTTTGGCGGTGGCATGCCACCATACTAAGGCAGGTGAAGCTCCTATTTCATGCCAAGAATAGCTTGAAGCACCACCATCCTCCCTATATAAATAGAGGGGTAGGGCTCCCCTCTAAAAACAATAAAGAGAGCAAGGAAGAGAGGGAGAGTTTCGTTTGTGCTTAGCTTTTTTAGCTAGAAAAGGGTGGAGTGAGTGAGGAAAGAGTTGGAGAAGTGTCGGGGCTATCGGCAACCTCTTTTAGTGTACTCGCTAAACTTAGAGGAAGCGTGTCATAGCTAGGTACTCCTCCGCTTGTACCTCTACGAGCAACTTACTACTTGAAGTAAGAAGTTCGTGTTTAACTTTGGCATTGATATACTAAGAAAGCTACCTTTCTTCATTATAAACTTGTGGGTTCATCGTCTGTCCTTATGGCGGGTACTTTAGTAGAAGGGCCCTGATAGAGACGGATAACCCTTGCATGCACGCTAGAGTAATAGTCGATAGCATAGACATGGTGTCTAGGCAAGAAGCTATCTTTGTTTACCTTGTTCCCCACGGTTGAGGGGTAGGTGGTAGGTGGTGACAACCCTGTCCGTCCCTCATATTCCCCCATGTCTGGGTTCGACGTAGGCTAGAGGCCGGCCTCGCCTAGCAGACCATGTGTGATCTGGTTCCCAAAACAAATCTATAGTGTCAGAGTTATCTTTGCTTAGGATATCTATCCTTAGAAAAACCTCACTACCCAAGCTACCTTTCTCTTGTTTTCTTTAGGTGAACTAACTAAGAGACTCGCACATCCGTTCCTTTAGGAGAATATGATACCCTGAATATCTCTAGGTGAAGTGCTACAATGGTGTATCTGTGCACTTGTGGATTCCTCTGCTTATGCTAAAACACCAACACTCACCAAGGCATATGTTGAGAGTTTGCCTTCTTTTTGATCATCTTACTTCTAAAAAACTTATCTAGAGTTTTGGGTAGGGATGAAAATATTGAGGCACACTTACCTTGCATATGTTGTAAAGTCAAATTCCGAACCTCACCTAGAGAGAACATCATACTCTTAGATCAAAACTGTGCAAGTGTGTGGAATTTGGTGGAACTATACTCCTTTGTTTGTTATGATCTCTAGCTTTTATTTTTGAGACATTGCTAGCTCATTTTTCTTATGAGCCTTCATGTGCTCATCATTTTTTCAAATATCTCGGGACCTTCATGTGTCCCTATTTTTTCAATATTTTGGGACCTTCATGTGTCCCATTTTTTTCAATTCTTTTCACATAGCATTTTTGTCTCTTTCTCGAAATATGCTAGGGAGATCATATTTTAGAGCATGGAGTACTTATTTGCTGGTGATGGAAACAAGTTTTAGCATATTCCCAAGTGTAGGAATAACTGTTTTATGTGGCGTGTTGTTGGTATAAATTAATGCACACAGAATAATCTGCAAGCACAAGGATATTATACCGATGTAGCACTTCACTGGGAGTACCCTGTTTTATATCGAACTCAAGGAAACGTGTGTGAGAATAACTAAATCTAACTTAACCTAACTTCACAATCAAGGCTAGATAATTGGAGTACAAAGGAGATCACAAAGGTCTTCTAGTTGTAACTTCGGTAAGCTTTGTCTCCAATTGCTCAATTATGGGGATACTACTAAAGAAAACACAAACATAGTATGTTTCCTATACTAACAAGGTCCTGCTAGGCCTACTAATAGGAGGTGGACTGCAAAGGATTCAATGAGGCTATAAGAGTCACCCTCATGAGCTACCACCGATCTAGAAAGTAGGGTACATCCACGAGTAACCAAGTCTACGAAACCATGCTTACACTACGAATACTACTCTAACCTAGGAGCTACAAGGACTAAAGTACTCAAATAGAGTCATAAACTTTAAGAACAATATGACCAAGATGCTTACTTGAATTAGAAGTCGATTACCTAGAGAAATCTCAGAAGCAAGCTCAAAGAGAACTTGATTCCGCTAGGGTACATGCTGTAGAGAGAGCGCCGACAGGCCAGGACTCTTCTAAAATCTTCCCTCTCACTCTATCTCTCTATCTCTAATACAAGACTAGATCCTATCGAGGACTAATCTTCTCTTGATTGCTAGCCCTGCTCCTGGTGGAAAAACAAATTAGGGTTTCTGGCCCTCAGGCTCTCAGGATCAAATGCATCATGCCCCAGAGGAGGGGGTACGGTAGGTATATATAGGTCCTTTGAAGCATTCTAGGACCTCTCAGATCAAGCAGACTTGAATGGATGGCGTAGATGTGATCCTTGAGGTGGTGGAGACTGACATAACAACGCACAAGCTAACTAGCAGGGTCCACAGACCTGGCCAGCCTACATGTGGGTAGGGGCTCAGGGCTCTGCTTCGATGCAGAGCCTCCTAGAGTATTCTAGAGTCTTCCCATATTGTTTATCCTATGAAATTATGTGATTTCCTTTGACAAATAGGTCCTTCTTGGTAGTTTTCTAATTAAATCCTTCTGGAAAACATAGATTCAACAAAACTCATGGAAACTGTTAGTTAAAACCCCTAAGTCAATGTTGGTGATCCATTTAGTGATTTATCAAAGTTATATTGATGGTTTGTAATGAATGTTAACTACTGTCAACAATCTCCCCCACACTTAGGCTTTTACTTGTCCTCGATAAAAGAATGGATTACTCAAGACATATCCTTGGGACAAGACATCAACATAAAACCATTCCCTATCATGCATGCACTATAGGATTTAAAGTGTCTACCATGAAACTTTGGGCGGTTGAAGAATGGAACAGCTTGAAATGGATCACCTTTTTCCTTTAGTCAAGTCAATTAGAGAAATGTTTTAAGATTTTTGAAAACAAAACATAGCTTACCTTATCCTTTTGTGGTACTCTCAAGTCACTCTATATATGTGGTATTTTTAAATCATCACCAAGGCATTAATGACTTTGCCTTCTTTTTGCCTACTTCTAAAAAGCTTATGTGGAGCTCAGGTAGGGCTGAATGTGAAAACAGTACTTGCATTTCATATATTGTAAAGTCAAAATAAGGATCCGAGGAGAAAAATGTCATACTCTTAGATCAATATGTGCATGTGTGTGGATATATATATGGTGTCTAACCTAATTCTACTGTGCTCCTTGAAACATGTCTCTCTTGTTTGATACTTGGAAAACTTTAGCAAGAAAACATGGGCTATCTTATTCATCTCATTTTTTCTCATTTTTTCTCTTTCTTTTTTTATGGCGGGCATCTCTGTACCTATTGTTTTAGATATCTCGAACACTTGTCCATTTTTTTCAATAGTTTCTCTTTTTATGAATAACTTTTGCATAGCCAATGCCTTTTCTTTTGAAAATTTTTAAGATAGACATTTACAAGAACTTGGAGCATTTATCCTAACAAGCATATTTTTGTGTCTATCCCTAGTGTAGGAGTAGAACATTTTTGGGTGGATGAAAGCATATTTTTCATACCCCCAGTGTAGAAGCAGTAGATATATATGGAGTGTATATGATCTTGATCTTGAGAGCATGATAAATTTCTCAACAAGGGTCACAAGGTTTGACCAAACTCAATACCATGACAAGTAGTAAATGTAGAAGGTTCTCCTAGTCTATATGTCATATTTGGCTTTGGTGGGATATTGCTGACCACAAAGGAGAGGTATAGCTATTCATTTTACTTTTTGAAATAAAATTCTCCAATAATGAGACATCAAGAATCAAGTTCTCATTATTCTACTATATCTCATTCCTCAACAACTTAAGTAACATGGGGTCTCTAATAAAAAGTTCCCAATAGTAACAAGACTTCCAGGAAAAGTGTTATGTGAGTCTATTCTTTAGTCATGACTGAAATAATCTTTCCTCGGGTTTTAAGTTGTTTTTTATCAAAGAATTTTCAATTCGGTTTGAAACAGAAAGTATAACATGTGAAAATAGAACATATGGGCTACAAACCTGACCGTGGTTGAACCACGAGGCAAGGAGGCACTATAGTGGGCCGATTGGCCCATAGAGGAGATCGAGCGGCCTGCTCTAGAGCCATATCAGGTCCATCTTTGGTCGACGTGGTCCTTGGTCCACTACTTCCTGAATTTTATGATTTTCATGATCGAATCTCGCTCTGTTGTCGTGGTGTGCTTCCCCCACACATGTTTCCTATTTACCTTTATGCACCACATGTGGAGATAAACACATATCCAAAAACAAATAGAGAGCATGTAATAATAACAAGACTCTATTAATATCATAAGGCACTTTACTACACACACTTTTGACTAGCTAACACAAACTTTAACCAATCTAACAACTGAACTAAACGATCAACCTAAACACTTGACCTAACCAGTCGTGCCTTCTCATAACCTATCTCACTCTTACTTCCTAGGCTTGATAACATAGCGATTTAAAATGTTTACATCATGTTGTCGGCTCTTGCGATGAACGTGTTCTTCGTCAATCCTCTGCTCTAAAGTATGGACAAAATCGGTAAGATCTTCAATCTTCTTTTGTAGAAGTACCATGGTCATTCAGTGGGCACTTCTCCTCATTCTCTATAGCTAGGTGACACCCTCCTCTTCTTCTCCTTGGGAGGAACAACCTTGATCTGCTCTGGCATAGCCCAAACTCCATCAATGGTTGTACGTGGGGTGACTGACTTATACTTCGCGCATGTAACATCCCTGAACTTATTGGTATTTACTCCAGTCAGCACCTCATGAACCTTTGGAGGAAAGAAGGTTGATCTCCTTCATCACCTTGATCAACTTTGGGACATCTAGCTAAGGCCTACTAACGGTCTTCTAGTTCTAACTTTGGTAAGCTTTGTCTTCTATTATTTCAATTCTAGGGATATTACCAAAGAAAACATAGACAAAGTATGTTTCCTATAGTAAAAAGGTCCTGCTAGACCTACTAACAGGAGGTGGACTGCAAAGGATTCAATGAGGCTATAAGAGTCCACCCTCGCGAGCTACTATCGATCTAGAAAGTAGGGTACATCAATGAGTAACCGAGTCTAAGCACCATGCTTACACTACGAATACTACTCTAACTAGGAGCTACAAGGATTAAAGTACTCAAAGAGAGTCGCAAACTTTAAGAACAATATGACCAAGATGCTTACTTGAATTAGAAGTGGATTACCTAGAGAAATCTCAGAAGCAAGCTCAAAGAGAACTTGATTCCGCCATGGTACAAGCCTATCAAGGACTAATCTTCTCTTGATTGTTAGCTCTAATCCTGGTGGAAATATGAATTAGGGTTTTGGGCCCTTAGGCTCTCAGGATCAAATGCATCATGCCCTAGAGGAGGAGGGTATAGGTAGGTATATATAGGGCCCTTGAAGCATCCTGGACCCTTCAGATCAAACCAACTTGAATGGATGGCAGTAGATGTGATCCTTGAGGCCAGTGGAGAACCGACATAACAACGTAGAGGCTGATGGTAGGGTCCATAAACCAGCCGACCTACATGTGGGACTAGCCGGCCCCACATGGAAGGGGGTCAGGCCTCTACTTCAGTGGAGAGCCTTCTAGAGTCTTATAGAGTTTTCCCACATTATTTCCTTTGCCAAATAGGTCCTCTTAGGTGGTTTTCTGATTAAATCTAGCTGGAAACACAGATTCACCAAAACTCATGGAAATTGTTAGTTAAAACCCCTAAGTCTATGTTGGTGATCCATTTTAGTCATTTATAAAAGTTATATTGATGGTTTAGTGATGAATGTTAACTACCTGTCAACACGTGTATGTGAGTTTTGATCTTGGGAGCATGAAACATCTCTCAATAGGGGTCACAAAACTGGACTAAACTCAACACAAAGTAAGAGGCATATGTGGAAGGTTTTTGTCATGTATGATCATATATGGCCTTGGTAGGTATTTGTATGTCATTCAAGGAACATGCTATTTTGACTTTTATTTTGTAAAATAATTCTCAAGTACTTTGCAAGAATGAGCAAGTGTCACATCATCCTACTATATCTCATTCGTCAATTAGTTAGAAAAAATGGGGTTGCTATGATAAGTGTTCACAAGTTATAGGAATATCAGCAAGGAATAAAGAGTATTCAAACTTTTTTAATCATAGGAAGACATGGAGATGGAGCCTCACTCCTTTTTAGTTTTGTATTTTTAAATTATTTAGCTCTAACCTTTATTTTAAATATAAGGAGTGAGGATGCACAAACCAAAATTTGATCATGTTGACCACTTGTGCATCTTTTGGGAGGAGTATTTGAGCATGTCTTCTCCCCCACACTTGTTTTTGCACCTATCTTATTTGTAAATAAAAGAAAACACAAAGACACGAGTAGACAACAATTGTAAAAATCTTTATTGAATTTGAGATGTACTTATTTTGAGTTAGGGAATTTGTTAAAAGCAATTAATTTTATTACATCTATTTTTTCTTTTGGATTATATGAAGGCTCCAAGAAAACTTTGAATCATGGACCGTTTACCTTAAAAGTATTACCTTCGTCGTCTTGAATTGTAATCGCGCCATGTGATGACGTGTTGACGATGGTGTACGGTCCTTTCCACTTGCTTGAGTTCCTTCACTGAAGAGTTTGACCTTGGAGTTGAATAGAAGAACTTTGTCTCCTTCCTTGAACCCTTTTTGCTTGATTTGGTGATCGTGCCATCTTTTAGTTCTTTCTTTGTAAAGCTTGGCACTATGGTAAGCCTTCTCCCTCCATTCTTCTAGCTCGACAATTTGCTTTTGTCGGTTTCTGTCGGCTAGTTTTACATTAAATCTTCTAGCTCTTTGTTGCCCAGTGAGCTCTATGCTCTAACGACTGGTAAGTGGCAACTTTTCCATAAATGAGCTGGTATGGTGACATGCCAATGTGGGTTTTGTAAGATATCCGGTATGACCAAAGTGCATTAGGTAGCTTGTCCTTCCAGCAATTCCCCATCTCATTAAGAGTTTTCTATAGGATGTTTTTGATCTGCTTATTTGATGTTTCTGCCTGACCGCTTGTTTGAGGATGATAGGGTGTGGCTATGTTGTGCTTTGATCCAAGCTCCTTTAGGAAGTTTCAGAAGGTCTTGTCAATGAAATGAGACCCTCCATCACTTATGACCATCTTGGGTGTTCCAAAGCGAGAGAAGATCGCTTCATGGAACATCCTTCGTGCATGCTTAGCATCAATAGCTCTGCATGGTAAGGCCTCCACCCATTTGGATACATAGTCAATGGCTATTAGGATGTACTTGCTGTCATGGGATTTTGCGAATGGTCCCATGAAGTCAATGCCCCATACGTCGAATATCTCTATTTACAGGTTGTAGTGTAGGCGCATTGCATTGTGAGCGGTGATGCTCCCATGCAGCTGACATTTCTAAGACCTCCGAATGAATCCTTTGATGTCTTCAGTACATCATAGGCCAAAAGAACCCACACTGCCAGATCTTGGCTTGTGTGCGGAATGCTTCAGTAATGGCCTCTATACGGTGTTGCATGGTATTTTCCTATGATTTGCATCCCTTCTACCATTGCTACGCACCTCTTCAATAGCCCATCAGAATACACCCTATATAGGTATGGGTCATCCCAAAGGTGACATCTGCTTTCGGCTTGCATCTTCTTTTTATTCTCCCCTGGTGGTCTTGAGATTTGTGAGAAGTCTTTGATAAAACATCTGTAGAACCCCGCATGACCTAGGAAGCCATAGATTCCTTTCACGTTCATAGGGGGTGGTAGTTATTCAATAACCATCGATCTTGGCTTTATCTACCTCGATCCCCCTCTCGGACACAAGGTGCCCAAGGACGATGCCTTCTCGAATCATTGTTGGTATTTATTAACGCACACAGATAAATCTACAAACGCATGAATACCACTGTAGCTTTCACCCGAAAGTATTCCAAGTATCGTATCCACAGGAAAATATGTGAGACTAACTACGGTCTAACTTAACTAAGGGTAGCAACAAGGTTAGGATAAATAGAAGCGTAGAGAGGATAACTAAGGTTATCTAGTTCTAACTTTGGTAAGCTATGTCTTCTACTATTCAACTAGAGACATTACTAAGAGAAAGACACCAGTAGAGGATGTTTTCCTTCGTAACCGGGTCCTACTTGGCCTACAAACAGGAGGTGAACTACAAAGGATTCAATGAGGCTATAAGAGTCACCCTCATGAGCTACCACCAATCCAGAATATAGGTTGCATCCATGATTAACCTAAGTCTAAGCACCATGCTTACACTTAAGATTATTACTTTACTCCCCCTAGGAAGAGAATAAAGCACTCAAAAGAGTCACAATCCTAATGAACAATATAAACAAGATGCTTACTTGAATTAGAAGTTGATTACTAGAGAAGTCTCAAAGGCAAGCTTAGATAGAACTTGGATCCACCAAGGTACAAGCCATAGAGAGAGCACCGATTGGCCAGCATCTCCTCTAAACTCTTCCCTCACTCTCTATCTCACTATTTCTATTTATAAGACTAGATCCTCTAGAGGACTAATCTTCTCTTGATTGCTGGCTCGATCCTGAAGATATGAATTAGGGTTTTAGGGATGCCTCTAGGGAGGGGGGTAGGGGGCACCTCATATAGGGGAGATGGAGTAGGGAGCAAGGCATTGCCATGTCATCAATCCATGTCAACTCCCTCGATCACCATTGGATGAACCAACTTAAAAGGACAGCATCGATGCAATCTAGGAGGTGGTGGAGAATTGACATTTGAAGGGGTGGCTGACTAGGGGGCCCATAGGTCGGCCAGCCTAGTGGTGGGGCCAGCCAACCCCACCTAGGCAGCCCTTGGACTCCGCTTCGGTGGTTTGCCTCCTAGAGTCTTCTAGAACCTTCTGGATTTGTTTTCGTCGTAGATAATTGTGATTAAATATGATGTTTAGGTCCACCTTGATGGTTTTCTAGATAAACCCTCCTACATTCATAGATTCACAAGCTCATGGAATTTATTAGTTTAAACCCCTATACCTATGTTTGGTGATGGAATTAAGTATATATGTAGGATATGTTGACTGGTTTATAATTGATGTTAATGATCGTCAACAAGCCCCCCCAAGCTTACCCTTTGCTCATCCCTAAGCAAATCTCAACTCAGTAATAGATCAGGAGTTGCTACAATGCTTTCACGCCTCAAAGTACACATGCATTCAATCAAGAATTCTCCTCTAGATTAGAATAAACTGATCTGACTTTCAAACTTACCCATATTACCTTCAACCATGGGGCTTCTTAGCCTTTACTTGGGTCTTGAGCAATTGAAAGACAGAATGATCAAGTTAAGCACTATGTCTCAAGTTCTTTGTTCCACCATTGTTCCAGAGTTTTTGTAAGTTTTCAAAATAAAACTCAGAGATTCCATTTTATGACACTCTAAAGTCTCTCAATATATGTGGTATTTGTGGATCCTCACCAAGGCAATAAAGATGTTATGCCTTTTTCTCTTCCTACCACTAAGGCTTATGTGGTGTTCATAGGTAGGGAGAAAGCTAGAACATACTTGCAATGTATATATTGTATAGTCAAACCTCGGATCCAAAAAGAGTTGAGTCATACAATCAAATCAAGATGTACATGTGTGTGGATGTATATGGTGGATATATATGGTAGCTAACCTAATTCTACTTTGCTCCTTGAAAACTTATCTCTCTTTTGAAACTTGGAAATATTTGCTAGTGAGCTAGGGGCTATCTTATTCATCTCCTTTTTCTCTTTTTTTTCAGGTGAGCATCTAAGTACCTATTGTTTTTAATATCTCAGACACTTTTGTCATCCATTTTTTTCAATTCTTTTTTTATGAATAACTTTTGCATAGCCCCATGCCTCTTTCTTGTAACAAATCCTTTGAGAAATAGCAATAAGAACTTGGAGCATTTATTTGGTGGATGAAAAACCTATCAAGCATGTTTTTGTGTTCACTCACAATGTAGGAGTAAAACATTTTTGGGTGATCTAGATGGAAGGCATGTTTTTGTGCCTACCCCCAGTGTAGGAGTAGTGCATATGTGGGTGGTGTGTACGTGATCTTGATTTTAAGAGCATGACAAACCTCTCATAAGGGTCAACAACGCTTGATAAACTCAATGCAATTACAAGCAGCATATATGTGGAAGTTTTCCTAGCCTAAATAACATATATGGCTCTGGTAGGAATTCAAGCTTTATCTTATAGGAACTCATCATGTAGCATTTTTTGTGTTTTTTCAAAAAGTAAATCTCTAGAACTTTAGTGTCACTAGGAACAAGATAAACAGCAGCTCAGACATTCTCATATCATATCCGTTAATTACCTAGACTTAGATCAAGCATATGCTACCCACGAGTTTCAAGTTTAGAGTAAATCCTTATATTAAAACAGTCATATCCAAAACTCGGGAGAATTCAAGGCTAAAAACTAGGTACTTGAAAGGAATTACAATAGAGCAACTATTCATCATTTCCATTTAAGAGATTATTCTGAGTCCACTTTATTTTATTCAACTCTTAAAAACAAATTAAAGCAAACTAGACATACCTTTTTATTTTATTTTCGATTGTACTAGATCACACATTATTACTATAAATAAGTAATGCAGAGATAAATTTTTCTTTTGTTTTTCATTCATCATTTCTTAACAATTTAAAGGAAACTAAAACTAAAACAAAAGGGGAAAGAATACTTATCTAGATACACGGGAGTGCTTCTCCCCTAAGCTAGCTCTTTCAGTGAGGGTTCGGTGTTGTAAGTCCTTCGAACCAGACTTCTCCTTGTGAAGTTCATTTGTCAAGTACCTCGGTTCGCTCTAAAGATGGGGATTCTTGAGATGGCACTTCTAATGGTGATGCCACCTTCTTTCGCCAAACCTGTCTTGGTTTTGAGTTTGTATTTTGGTTCAATAGGTTTAGAACCTTTACTTGTAGAAATTGGGGAATCAACTATCTTCCTATATTTTGTTTGAAGTCTATCCTGCTCATAAGACAAGGTAGAGATCAAGTGCATGGGCTCTGTTGGTGGGAAAACACCAATAGAACCAAAACTTTATTTATTTATCTCTATCCTTAGGCACATTGAACAAGATGAAGTTGATGTTATGTGCTTCGTTCATTTATAACATGGGTGATAAGATTAGAAGATTAAACATGAATGTAGCATTTAAGTACATTTGGCCAAAAGTGTTGGATTGCTTAACCTATGGAAGGATTATCAATCATTACATAATATATCAAACTTTAAATGATTATGACTATCATCTTCCAGAGATAAGGTATGCAACTTTTTAGCTTATTTGGTTAAGGCTATGAGATCAAGAAAATGGTGCTAGTAACAAGCTTAAAGAACATGTTGAGTTAGTCAGGTTGGATCAAGTGAATTGTAACTCAAACATGTTTGTTTCTTAGTTATGTGCCTACCCGAAAAAAGGAAAACTATTTAAATAATGACCATTTAACTTAGGATGTTGCCTTTGTCATTGAAGCATGATGACACCACATGATGAATGGTAGATGACTCATGATGGTCCTTCTCTTTTTGCTTGAAGTTTTCCTTGTTCGGCTAGCCTCATAGTTATGAGCTTCTTGTTGCCTAGATTACACCCTTCCTTTCTCATCCTTTTGTCATGCCATCATTCTACTCTTCGATCTCACCACTTTGTTGGACCTTCTGCCTCACCCTTTGTTTTATGCCTCAATGATTTGTTTTCACAAATGATCTCATGTTGGTGAGAGCTTATTAGGTCCATTGATCAAGACCTCTCCTTGCATTTAGCTTTTCTTTGCATCATCTGATGAGATGAGGATGTGACAAGTTGTATGTTCTTCTCTCGTCAACCTCTCTTTGATTTTCGTTGATTATTGGTTGATGAGATGTTGTTCATTGGAGCTACAGACTTGAGTTCCTCCATCCATGATGAATGAGCTATGTCTTCTTTTTACAAAGTTATTGGAGTTCATCATGTGCCTTGCTTCATCTTTGATTTGAATTTATCTCGTGACTTACCCAAATTGAATTGAGAGTTTCCTGCAGGGGTTAGTCTAACAAAATATCCAGTATCTACTACAGCATACTATCGGCTCAAAAATCAACCTAGACACCACGTCTAATTTGATTTAGGAAGCCATTTTTGTGACAGAACTGCCCAATTTATAAAAGATCAAGTACGGCTGTCCCCGTTTAGCACGTTGACGCGCACGTACTTTCACTTATATAAACCCGGTAGTCCACCGAGTGTCATGAAGGACCTCGGTAAATCAACATCACAACCAAGATCGCTTGATTAAGCAAATACACATCACATACACAGGGTTGCAGCAGAAATAATATTATAAATGGGTTCACAAATAATAGTACAAGTTTGGGTTTCAAAATCGCTTAGTGAAAACAACATAGCTTTCAAATGATTACATTAATATAAGTTCCAAATACATTGCTAGCATAAGTGACATCCTTAGACAAAAGCATATAGATGAGAACTAAATATAGAGTCACCGAGCCCACCGACGGTTAGCCACCATCTTCACTAGGCCGAGAACTTCACCTACAACATGGTGGGATAAACCCTGAGTACTCGAATGTACTCAGCTAGACTTACCCGTCATAAACCAGAAATAAAGTGACACCAAGAAGTATGAAAGACTTTATCAGTGGATCTTGCTAGATAACCTTTTTGCATAAAAACTTGAGTAATCATTATCATTATTCACCTGTACTAGCAGTGACTTTTAGCCATTACCTACCATCTATATTAGCACCTGTACTAATCAATCACTTGATTAAGTTGCAAATAATAATAACCATATTAGGTATTTCATGGCTCATTATCATTATCATCATCATCATCATTTAACCATATCTTTAAATTTAGTGAATCTACGTTGCCGCTGCTCAGTCAAGTTCTCACTATCCGGGAGAGACGACGATTCTAATCGATTCCTATCCAGCTGGAGGGGTATTCCTAACACAAACCTTGCTTCCCCCATCGGGGTTGCAATCAAGTCACCTTTGGTACAACTCAGGAAAAAAAAGAAAAGTCATGGGTCCGGACAGCGCCACATCCTCAAGGGTGACACTCTGCCAGGAAGTGCAGGACTTTTAAACACCTGACCCCTTGGACTCACGCCAATGTCCCCAAGCACATCCTTACTACCTCCAGAATGCGCGCGACCCCCCGGTTGCCGGCCTGAGTCGAACTACTAGGCTTCGCGGTCGGAACGACTTATCCGGCCAGCTAAGTGTTAGGCTACGTTCAACGTGACATAAAGACGTACAGCGAATTGGTCCTTAAACAACATAGACGGGGATAGATTCACACCCAAGACCTCCATGCCTTGTTGCTGCACTACCATCATCCCGTTCGGACTCTTTTCATTATTAACACATGGTTCTTTTCCACGATAGCAAATATAGCCAACCGTGACCAGAGCTCATCCTACATCTCGTAGGTGACAGGAAATCACCCGACTTCTACCGGTCTAAGCATAGCTAAGCATCATTCGATCCTACACTTAATTAGGATTCATAGGATTTTATCTGGACAAGGTAAGAATATAATGCAACAATTGGTTCCAACCAATTCCTATACTTAATGCATCATCAACAATAAAAGATACTCAAGATATTTGTAAAAACATGGAAGACTTAGAATGCTCCAGGGCTTGCCTGGGATCCAACACTAGGTTAGTGTTTGTTAGACAACACTCGCTTGGTGAGCATCTCCTGTTCAGGCATGTACTCCAGGGGTCCTTCCATCTTTGGGTTTGGCTCCAACATCACATCCTTCACGTGGTTCATCTAGCATACCTAGATGAGATGCAAGTGCATGAATATGAAGAATGGTAATATGAGATGCATCATATAATAGCATTCAAGGCAAACATAAGATCATGCAAGACATATACACCTAGAGTTATTTAACTAAACATCACACAACCTATTATAAAGGGATAGCAAGCATATTAGGTATGGCACACAAGTGAACTTAAGTTCAGATATTGTACCCATGCATCGATTAAGAACTAACCAACATGTTAAGCCAAAACAAGAGCAAGCTAAAGCAATCACCTAGCACAAGTATAGAAATCTAGGCAGCAGCATAGCAGTCACTTATTTTATCCATAACTGGAGATCCAGACATCCAAAGAAGGTGATACTAGACTTTAAGGAAAGCTAATGAAATTTCCTACAATATTGTTACTATCAGCAAAAGCTTATTCCAAAGCTAACTAGTTCAAACATGCCAATGTTTCAGATCTACACAGAACTAGGACAGAAAAGTAGTAGTAGTTTGAAAATGGCATAACTGGAGTTACAGACATCAAACAAGCATGAACCTTAACTTTATAGAAAGGTTATTAAATTATCTAAAACATGTTTATTATCACCACAAGGTGATTCTACAATTAACAAGGTCAATCAAGCATAATTGAGCACCTCTGTCCAGACTTGGACAGATTCTGCCATGCAACTTCGCAAGCTTATAACTGGAGCTCTACAACACCAAAAGGGATGATATTTAACAATTTGGAAAGCTCATGAAAGGCACTACACTTGTTCTATTATCTCTAAGACATGATTCAAAGCGTAGCTAAGTCAAACAAGACAATCATTCACATCTCTACAGAGAGCATGCAAAATCTGACAATGAACTTACAAAATCTATAGCTCCTAAATTATCAGGCCTATGTCCATGAAATTTGAACACAAGCAAGATTATGAAATTAGCTACAACTTTAGTATTCACTACAACCATAGAACACATCATTTACACCACAAAAATGATTGCACAAGCAAAACTGCAAATGCAGCCCAACAACAGTGGTACAGAAAACTGATAAGGAACTTCAGAGAAGCATAACTGGAGTTCTAGACATCCAACAAACATGAATCATAACTTTTTGAAAATATTAGGAAGTTACCTACAACTTTATTATTCTTGTCTTAAGATGATTCTACAGTTAGAAAGGTCAATTAATCCAATAATTGCATCTCTATCCAAAACATAGACAGAAACTGACATACCACTTTAAACAGCTATAACTAGAGTTCTACATGTCCAATAAATGTGGTTCTAGACTTTTTAGAAATCTTAGCAAATTATAAACAACTTTGTTATAAACAACTAAAGCTAACTATACTACTAAAAAGGCTCCACAGTGCCAAAAGGAAACCCTCTCTAGGTTTGGGCAGAAACAGCCACAGAGATTTAAGCAAGTATAACTCAAGATCTACTTAACCAAAAATCATGATATTTAGCTTTTTGAAAATCTTAATAAAAGTACTACAACTCATGTATTATCATAAAGTCATGATTCATAACTTAACTAAGCCAATTAATTCAAACATGCAGGCCTATTTAGAATAGGAGCAAAGCAACACAGGGCATTTGTTATTTTTATAGATCTTAAACTATCAATTCTAAACTCCTAAAATTTTTACCAGGCATCAATCATCACCTGATTAGCACTCCATAAAAATTTCATATTTATTTGAGCACAAAAACTGCAGTTATAAAAAAGACAAGACACAACTAGTATTAAGAACCTAACTGCATAAATCTCTTTTTATAGCAAAAATATTTAAACTAAAACATGCCATATTATAGATCTACTGCATAGATAATTTCACAAGGATTCTAAAAAGTCCTCATTTACTATTTTATAGTTTTTCTAATAATTACTATGAGTTTTCAAAGTTGATAATCCAAATCTACCAAAATCAAAATAAATGGAATGTAAATCTTGCATCAGGGACCCTGTAGTTTTCAGAAATTAAACATGAACAAAAAGATCCTTTTAGGTATTGTTCAACTGAGTCATGGATTCCTACTTAACCCCTAGAGAATGTCATATTCATGCACGTGGTCCTCCTTCTTCTTCCTCACGACGGTAGCACAGGGAGGTCGGCCGGCTCGCGGCTCCGGCGGCTGTGGTCGTCGACGGTGGTGGTGGAGTGGCGGGGAGGACTAGGGGGCCCGATGCACACACACAGGCTACCCTAGCTTGGCCTGAGGTGGCTTGTGGTGGCGTGGCCACTGGCAGCAAGCGACTAGTGACTGGCAGCGGCTTCGACTGACCAGGCTGCTCTGATGGTTTTCTGTCTCAGCAGGAGGTGCAGTCGATCGTAGAGGAGGAAGAGGCAGAGGTGGTGGTTCACGTGGTGGGTCACGAGGGGGCTCGGAGGCAGCAGGGACACTGGTCGTGGCAGAGCTCGACCAACCAGCCATGGCGGCCGCGGCCACGCGTGGCAGTCACATCGTGAGAGAGCGATGAAGGGCGAAGTGAGGAGCATAGAGGGAGTGAGCTAGAGTGGAGGGGGAGCCTCTGTGAAAGGTCCTTGTGTGGTTTTGGTAATTGAGTGACAACCTAGGTGGACTAATTGTGTTTATGTGAGATACACAGGTGATTAGTCCACAGGTACATATGTGTGAGCAACATATGCCATGAAGGTGAAAATGGCTTGGAGATGGAGATGTTGCAAAGCTCACACATGTGATGATGAAGGAGCTCATTGCAAATGAGACATGACATTGAGTCATGTGATCAAGGTGGAGAAGATCAAGACAAGACTTGGCTTGATGGACCAGTTGCAAGCGTGAAGGGCAAGTTGGAGGCTTTGGAGTGATGGACCGCATGGTGGTAAAGCTTGAGCAAGACTTGGCGCCGATGGACGAAGGCAACGGTGAAAAGCAAGTGAAGTCAAGATCGATGAACCAATATGATCACGTGATGATATGAAGTGGATCATATCATTGTTGATTCGTGTTGGTGCATGTGTTGCATCGACATTGGAGGAGATGGAATGGAATGCGCAAGGCAAAGGTATAACCTAGGGCATTTCATTTCACTGGTCATAGGTGTGTAGAGAAGTTTATGACCAGGTTTAGGATAGATGGCCATACTATTAAGAGGGGCAAACTTGTTTGCATATCGGTCATCTAGTGCCACTTGAGTGATCTAACTTTGCATCGTCGCTAGGATTGAGTGGCATGGAAAGTTGAGTGGCTAATCCTTTGAAAAATGATTGTGAAAATGCTAACACACATACACATGGTGGTGTACACTTGGTGGTGTTGGCACATTTATAAAAGAGATGAAGTTGGAGTTGATGTGGATCAACTCAGCGTTGGAACGGAGGTGAGAAGGGTTTGAAACTCCACCGGTGGAGTGTTTCGCCCATAGAGTGCGGACAGTCCGATGGTGCCACTGGTGCCCTATATAGAAAAGACAGGGTCTCACAAAGTGCACCGGACGCTGGTAATGAGGTGACCAGACGCTGGGGTCCTGCGTCTGGTCAGTAGTGGCAGTCAGCGGGCAGGCATCGGTCATCGACTGGACGCTGGCACTGGAAGTGACCGGATGCTAACAGGGTGCGTCCGGTCAAGGTGACGTGTGATGATGTAGGTAGAGCTATGTTGCTGGAGGTGACTGGATGCTAGTGCTGCGTCCGATCATGACCGACCGGACATGCGCGGTCATGTCTGGTACCTTATTGGAAATGACCGGATGGTGGGGTTGCTGCATCCGGTCAGTTGTTGCTGTAGCGTCTGATCGTCAGATGACCATTGAGATCAGAAGAACAACATTTGAAGAAGGGGACACGTGGCGTGCATCGCACGACCGAATGCTGAGGTCCAGCATCCGGTCGATCGGACCGAAGCGTCCGGTCGTCCTGACTTTTGCCCAGTGAAGGGGTAACGGCTCTATTTGTTCGAGGGGTTATAAATAGAAGCCATGGTTGGCCTTGAGCTAGCAGCTGAGCACACTAGAGCCTTGGTGGCTTGTGTGGTAGTGCTTGGGAGCCCTCCATCTCACACATACTTGATAGTGATCATCCGATTGTGTGAGTGAGCGATTCTAGTGCGATTGCATTGTGAGGTTGCATCGAGTGGCACAAGGTGATCGAGTTGCAAGCCGGTGGTGCTTGTTACTCTTGGAGGTTGCCACCTCCTAGATGGCTTGGTGGTGGTCTCCGTCGAAGCCCGCAAGAAGCTTGTGCGGTGCTCCGGAGAAGTGCTTTGTTAAGGGCATTGTGCTCGCCCCATGGGAGCCGTGAAGAGCAACTTTAGTAAAGCGTGTCATTGAGCTACCCTCACTTTCGGGGTAGGTTCTTGCGGTGCCTGACGTGTGGGCTTGGCGGGTGATGCCAATTAGCCGCCGAACCACCAAGTGAGCGGTCGACACAACTGGGACTAGCGTGTTGGCAAACACGTGAACCTCGAGAGAAAAATCACCGTGTCAACCTTGTTCTTCCTATTGGTTTGCATCCTCGTACACAAGCTTGTATTTACGTTCATATACATTATGCTTTTGTAGTTGCTCTTGTAATTAGTTAGCTTGTGTAGCTCACTAGTTACCTTCTTGCTTATGTAGCATAGAAGTAGCTCCCTTGTGTAGCTAATTTGGTTTGTGTAACCTTGTTAGTCACATTGCTTAGTTTGTGTAGCTAAGTATTTGCGCTCTCTAATTTAGCATTAGTTGCTTTGTTATTGAGCATTGCTAGTGAGCTTAGGTGGCTTTGTGCTTTTGCTTACTAGCATGTGTAGGAGCTCCCTTGTTGCTTGAAGTACTAGTGGCATAGGTTTGTGTGACCTTGCTTCTAGAATTGGTTAGGTGAGCTCTAGCTAGCCCGGCACCTTTATTGCTTAAATAGTATCTTTGGAAGGTGCTAGAGAACATAGATAGAGGGGTGTAGTCTTGGCTAGACCGATAGTTTTAATTCCGCACTTGTTTCGGTTAGCCGACGTGATTAATTTTAGAAAGGACTATTCACCCCCCTCTAGTCCACCATCTCAACCTTACAAGTGGTATCAGAGCCCGGTCTCTCATTTGTGGTCTTCACTGACCCGAGAGGATGGCGAACTTTGGGCTAGAAGTTGTTTGTGACACACACATTTTTGATGGCACACACTATGCACGGTGGAAACGTCATATGCTTGATTATTTCCGTGAATTGGGTCCCAAGGCATGATGGATCATTATTGTTGGTTTTTCTCGTGATGCCTTGGATAAGGATAACCTCACCCAAGCGCAAGAGGATTGCTTACAACTTGATCATTGTGCTCTTTATTATCTAACGTGTGCTATACATGATGATATTTTTAGATGTGTGTGGGACTTGGAGAGTGCTCATGATATGTGGCTAGCACTCCAAGCCTTTTACGGTGACTCCTCCACATGGGATGATGATAAATTCAACAAGGAGGATGAACCAAAGAAGGAGGCGCATGAGTGTGTTGAGCATAACCACAATTTGGTGATTGTGGAAGATTGCTCCACCTCATGGTCAAGTGATGATGATGATGATCGATCAACTACAAGTTCACTTGACAAGGTTGATGATGATGCCACAAGTGTTGCAAGTGATGATGCTACCCCATGCACACTTGATGGTAATGATGGTTTATGCTCAAGCCATGATGAAGATGCTACTACATGCTCTCCAACCACACCACATTGTCTCATGTCACAAGGTGACACCAAGGTATCAAATGATAATGTGGTTGATCATGTTGATTCATATGATGAGCTTGTTAGTAGACTTGCTAGCATGACCATGTCTTTAGAAAATGAGAAAGCTAAAACATTAAAATTAGAAAATGAAAAACTCATTTCTAAAGAACTCTTGTGAAGAACATAAAGACTTACTTGATGCTTATAAATGTTCACATGATGAGCTTAAATTGAATCATGAGACACTACTTGCATCTCATGATGAATTATTAGAACAACATGCTTCTCTCATTAAAATGTTTACCAAGAAACTTAAAAATAATGAGAGTTCATCACATGGGTCAATTGATCAATCACATATTATTGCTAACCCTTGTGATGTAGGCAAGAAGCATGTATCCACCTCTTGTGATGATTTATTAGATATGCCATGCTCTTCACATATAGATGCTTGTTCTACTTCTATGTCTTGCGAGACTAACCTTTTGAAGGAGAACAATGAGCTTAATGAACAAGTGAAGAAATTGAGCAACAAGTTAGAGAGGTGCTACAACTCTCAAGTCACCTTAGAGCATATGTTGAAGACTCAAAGAAACTTTGGTGACAAGAGTGGCATCGGCTTCAAGAGTAGCAAAGTCAATCATCAAGAAAGCCGCAATGACATAAGTGGCATTGGCTTCAACAAGAGCAAGATCAAGGGCAAAAGATGGGGCAAGAGAAGATATGAAAGAGAGATGAAGAAGCAAGAACAAGAGAAGCTCTCTCATTTCATGTGCTTCAAGTGCCATGAAGTAGGACATCTTGCAAATGGTTGCTCCAATGAAGAAAAGCTCAAGTTGAAGAAAGAAGAAGAGAGGCTAAGGCATGTGAAGTGCTTCAAGTGCCACACTTGGGGTCATCTTACCTCAATGTGTCCAACCAAGCAATTGGTGAAGCAACAAGTGAAGTCTCAACCAAAGCCACAAGTTGAGCAAGAGAAGACGCCACAAGAGCAAATCAAGATCAAACATGAAGATGGTGGTGATTTGATGATAAAGAAGAAGAAAACTAAGAAGGGGTGGAAAGGCAAGGCATCCAATGCAAACTCAAGATGCTAAGATGATAAGCAAGAATGAAGATGAGAAGAAAGATTATGCTCACATCAAGTGCTTCAAGTGTGGAAGTATGGGACACTTTGCCTCTAAGTGTCCTACCAAGCTTGAGAAGAAGGCTCAAGCAATCCATGAGAGGCAAGGCAATGAGAAGCACCACATGAGCAAGGAAGAGAAGGCTCAATCAAAGAGAAAGTGATACACATGCCGAGAAAGGGGATACATGGCACATTCATGTCCCCTAGGATAACACCCCTAAGCCTATTTCAATTAATGATGATTCTATGCTTAGGAAGGGTGGTAATGGTACCTCTATAGTTGCTATTGCAAAACATCCCGCTGTTCATACTAAGGCTATGCCTAAGTATGTTGCACCTAACTTGAGAGGACCCAAAGTTGTTTGGGTACCATCAAAAAGTGGATGATTGCTTGTAGGTACCATCGGCATTGGAGGCTTGGTTCAAATGATATTCATCTTGTTGATCATGTAGTTGAGCCAAGTATTGCTAAGTGATGATCATTATCCCAATGCCACTGAAAAATTGAGTGAAGTCCAAGTACTATCTATATACAAGTGCTATAATTCAAGTCATTGGTGATTCATTGGATATATTTGATGACTTGCTAATAATTGAGTTGAAGCTTGCTAGTTGGATGATCATATGCTAACTAAGGTATATCTCTTGTTGATCATTTCATTTGGTGCATATGAGTTGATTGAATTAGATATATATGCAATGTTGCTTGCTATGAGCTGATTGAAATGGATAATTGATTAGTAAGTCAAGTTTGGATTGATTTGTGTTGGATAATTCATGAGATGACTTTTAGTAAGTGGTTTGAATGGATATATGTCTTATGAAAGTATTCAAACAAGTTAGTTTCAAGATTGATTCATATTTGATGAAGTATAGCTCAAGTGATTGAAATCTGTCCTATATTGAAAATCTGAGCTAGCTGTGATCTTAGCCATGTTTAAGTGAATCAAAACCTATTGGATTGGCATGAAAAATTGGTGTAAATGCTCTAGGCTTATGGTATGAGATGCTGTAGAAATTTCATATAAATTGGATAAGAAATGCTTTGGTTTTGAGTGGTTCTTGTCAGCTATAGTGCAGCAGTTTTTGGCATATAGCAGTGGTGGAAGAATTAAAATCTGGCAGTTCATATGAGATCAAATGAAGCTCAAATTTTTACAGCTGCTAGATAACTTAGTAATGCACACCTCCACCAAATTTCGTGGTATTTGGATTTGTACTTTGGAGAATATTCTTATTTCTTTGAAGGGTACAGAATCTGCCAGAAAAGTGACAAATGTTGGATTGATCTAGAGTCACTTTGATTGAAAGGTCCTCAAGTTGGAAACATGTTTATAAGTGATTGAGGTACCTAAGTTTGGTTTTGAGATGATCTAGAAGCATTACAAGCTAAGAGTACAAGGCCATTTGATTGAGGAGTGTACTTTACACACTTTTGGTACTCAAGATGAAGATCAAGATCAAACTCAAGTTGAAGATGAAGGTTAAGTTCTAGATATGATTGAAAATCATTTGGTAGAAAGAAAAGGACTTAAACAAGTAGAAAGAAAAGGACTTAAAGAAGGAATCAAGGTTACTCATCAAGTTAAGTCCATCACCTGGATCAATCAATCAAGATATTTCAAGTGAGTATCAAGAATGGTTCTTGGAGAGAGGTCACTTCTCCCTAGTGTAGGGGCTTGCCACCTATGAGTAGGTAAACCAAGTGTGGTACTTGGAAGGCTAACATGGAAGTAGGTGATCCGAGGACATTTGAGATGCTAGTTGAAGCAATCAAAAGGATTGATCAAGAAAAGCAAGCAACACCCAAAAAGAGAGCTAATCATGATATTTCAAGTGGTATTCTCAATGTGATGCTCTCATGCAAGCAATGATCAAAAGATGAAGCAAGCCAACCACAACAAGAAAGTGCACTTGATCATAAGTGGTATTCATTTCATATGGGTGAAGAGTGAAATTCAAAAATGGTATCTATTGGTCTTCACCAAGCTTATAATTGGACTTCACATTGCTATTGGAGTAATGAATTGGAATCTATGTGACTATCCTCTACTCCAACATAGCAAAGGTATCATTGTAATGTGCATGATCATTTCATCCCTTACTAGTATGCGATTAGTGCATATAGTACATGCTTCATAGGATCATGCATAACAAATGAAAAGTTTAAATTCATAACCTACCACTATTGCTTGAATGACTACTTGATCTAGTGGTTAGTATATGAATTTGTTCATGAGCTACTGAACCCATGTACTTAACTCAATTTGGATTGCTAACAAGTGACAAGTACAACATTGGCAAGATAACCATTGCAAGAGGTGTGAAGAAGCTTGTCATTGGTTCAAACCAGACTTGGAAGCTTAGGCAAATCAATTTAGTTCAAGTCAATCATAGAAGCTCATGATAGTGATAAGAGTACAAGCACAAGACAACAATGCAAATGGATATCTAGTTTGTTTGTTTCAAATGGTATCTAGACTCAAGTATTTCATCAAGAATCTACAAGTAATGTCTAGATCAACTCACAAGTGATATCCTATAAGTGGTACTCATGAAGATATCAAATGTTCAAGAAATGGTTCTTATTGATAAATCCAACAAGTGGTTCCATACTAAAAGATTCTTTCAAGTGGTATCACATCTACACATGGTATCAATCATGCAAGACGATGGTTCCACAAGTGATCCTCAACTTTAAGTGATCATCAAATGAAGAATGCATCCCTCACCTACAAGAGCTCAAGTGTATCAAATGGATGACCCATGCTATCACATAGGGGGAGGTGTACCACAAATTGATATCAAGATCAAAGATCCTATGTGTGGTATCTCAAGAAGCCCTACACAAGATACAAGTGGTATAAGTTACAAGTGGTATCTACAAGTGGTGTCATTCCAACAATCATGAAGATGTCCATAAAAAATGCAAGATTCAAGTCTAAACCATTCTACCCCAAACATATACCTTTGCATCAATGAGAAGCACACCTTTTATGGAAATTGATGACAAAGGGGGGAGAGATTGTACAAAGATATGAAAGCTTGAGATCGAGATTATACAAGGGGGAGAGATAAGATAGAAAAGCTCAAAGAAGTAGAGGTTGGACATGGATATGGACAAAGAGGGAGCAACATTGAAGAAAAGAGATGGATCAAAATTTCTTGGACAAAAGAAGCACACAAGTAGGGGGAGCAAGCTCATGAACTTTGGTTGATTGCATTTGAATATGTGCATATTCATGTGCTTGCTTGCATTGCATAAGCTTTTAAATTCAATATGCATGCTTGTGTGGTGTATGCTAGTTGTAGAACTTGAATAATGATTTGATAACTAGCATGCATAGGATGATAGCTAGACACTTGGTATGCTTTTCAAGTAATGCTAGTACCTTGCTTTTAATGTTGATCTCACAAGGTATCTAGTGTTTTTATTTCCAAGTGATATCTAGCTAACCATGGTGCTAAGGATGAACTTAAAGGTGCAACTCCGATTGGTACACGCTTCAAAGGTTTATTCTATACACCTTAGCATCATTTAGTAGTAATTACTCTCCCACAATTTTAATCTATGCATATGTGCGAGCTTCAAATCAAACACTCTAGCACATATGTAGGGGGAGCTAATACTACCATCTCGGGTTTGTGGTACTTGTCCAAAATCATTTTCACATGGTAAAATTGCTTGGGCAAGCAACATGAATCCAAAAGAGCTTAATTTCCATATCTTTGTAGAGTTGTCATCAATTACCAAAAAGGGGGAGATTGAAAGGTCCTTGTGTGGTTTTGGTAATTGAGTGACAACCTAGGTGGACTAATTGTGTTTATGTGAGATACATAGGTGATTAGTCCATAGGTACATATGTGTGAGCAACATATGCCATGAAGGTGAAAATGGCTTGGAGATGGAGATGTTGCAAAGCTCACACATGTGATGATGAAGGAGCTCATTGCAAATGAGACATGACATTGAGTCATGTGATCAAGGTGGAGAAGATAAGACAAGACTTGGCTTGATGGACCGGTTGCAAGCGTGAAGGGCAAGTTGGAGGCTTTGGAGCGATGGACCGCGTGGCAGTGAAGCTTGAGCAAGACTTGGCGACCAATGGATGAAGGCAACGGTGAAAAGCAAGTGAAGTCAAGATCGATGAACCAATATGATCACGTGATGATATGAAGTGGATCATATCATTGTTGATCATGTTGGTGCATGTGTTGCATCGACATTGGAGGAGATGGAATGGAATGTGCAAGGCAAAGGTATAACCTACGGGCATTTCATTTCACCGGTCATAGGTGTGTAGAGAAGTTATGACTAGGTTTAGGATACATGGCCATACTATTAAGAGGGGGGGCACAAACTTGTTTGCATATCGGTCATCTAGTGCCACTTGAGTGATCTAACTTTGCATCGTCGCTAGGATTGAGTGGCATGGCAAGGTGAGTGGCTAATCCTTTGAAAAATGATTGTGAAAATGCTAACACACATACACATGGTGGTGTACACTTGGTGGTGTTGGCACATTTATAAAAGAGATGAAGTTGGAGTTGATGTGGATCAACTCGGCGTTGGAACGGAGGTGAGAAGGGTTTGAAACTCCATCGGTGGAGTGTCGCCCGTAGAGTGCGGACAGTCCGACGGTGCCACCGGTGCCCTATATAGAAAAGATAGGGTCTCACAAGTGCACCGGACACTGGTCATGAGGTGACCGAACGCTGGGGTCCTGCGTCCGGTCAGTAGTGGCAGTCAGCGGGCAGGCATTGGTCATCGACCAGACGCTGGCGCTAGAAGTGACCGGACGCTGACAGGGTGCGTCCGGTCAAGGTGATGTGTGATGACGCAGGCAGAGCAGTGTTGCTGGAGGTGACCAGATGCTGGTGCTGCGTCCGATCACGACTGACCGGACGCGCCCGGTCATATCTAGTACCTTACTAGAAACGACTGGACGCTGGGTTGCTGCTTCCGGTCAGTTGTTGCTGCAGTGTCTGATCGTTAGATGACCGTTGAGATTGGATGAACAGCATTTGAAGAAGGGGACACATGGCGTGCATCGCACGACCGGACGCTGAGGTCCAACATCCGGTCGATCGGACTGAAGCGTCCGATTGTCCCAACTTTTGCCCAGTGAAGGGGTAACGGCTCTATTTGTTCGAGGGGTTATAAATAGAAGCCATGGTCGGCCTTGGGCCGGCAGCTGAGCACACTAGAGCCTTGGTGGCTTGTGTGGTAGTGCTTGGGAGCCTCCATCTCACACATACTTGATAGTGATCATTCGATTGTGTGAGTGAGCGATTCTAGTGCGATTGCATTGTGAGGTTGCATCGAGTGGCACTAGGTGATTGAGTTGCAAGCCGGTGGTGCTTGTTACTCTTGGAGGTTGCCACCTCCTAGATGGCTTGGTGGTGGTCTCCGTCGAAGCCCGCAAGAAGCTTGTGTAGCGCTCTGGAGAAGTGCTTTGTCAGGGGCATTGTGCTCCCCGCGGGAGCCGCGAAGAGCAACTTTAGTAAAGCGTGTCATTGAGCTACCCTCACTTTTGGGGTAGGTTCTTGCGGTGCTCGACGTGTGGGCTTGGCGGGTGATGCCAATTAGCCGCCGAACCACCAAGTGAGCGGTCGACATAACGGGGACTAGCGTGTTGGCAAACACGTGAACTCGGGCATGAAACATCTCTCAATAGGGGTCACAAAACTGGACTAAACTCAACACAAAGTAAGAGGCATATGTGGAAGGTTTTTGTCATGTATGATCATATATGGCCTTGGTAGGTATTTGTATGTCATTCAAGGAACATGCTATTTTGACTTTTATTTTGTAAAATAATTCTCAAGTACTTTGCAAGAATGAGCAAGTGTCACATCATCCTACTATATCTCATTCGTCAATTAGTTAGAAAAAATGGGGTTCGCTATGATAAGTGTTCACAAGTTATAGGAATATCAGCAAGGAATAAAGAGTATTCAAACTTTTTTAATCATAGGAAGACATGGAGATGGAGCCTCACTCCTTTTTAGTTTTGTATTTTTAAATTATTTAGCTCTAACCTTTATTTTAAATATAAGGAGTGAGGATGCACAAACCAAAATTTGATCATGTTGACCACTTGTGCATCTTTTGGGAGGAGTATTTGAGCAGTGTCTTCTCCCCCACACTTGTTTTTGCACCTATCTTATTTGTAAATAAAAGAAAACACAAAGACACGAGTAGACAACAATTGTAAAAATCTTTATTGAATTTGAGATGTACTTATTTTGAGTTAGGGAATTTGTTAAAAGCAATTAATTTTATTACATCTATTTTTTCTTTTGGATTATATGAAGGCTCCAAGAAAACTTTGAATCATGGACCTGTTTACCTTAAAAGTATTACCTTCGTCGTCTTGAATTGTAATCGCGCCATGTGATGACGTGTTGACGATGGTGTACGGTCCTTTCCACTTCCTTCACTGAAGAGTTTGACCTTGGAGTTGAATAGAAGAACTTTGTCTCCTTCCTTGAACCCTTTTTGCTTGATTTGGTGATCGTGCCATCTTTTAGTTCTTTCTTTGTAAAGCTTGGCACTATGGTAAGCCTTCTCCCTCCATTCTTCTAGCTCGACAATTTGCTTTTGTCGGTTTCTGTCGGCTAGTTTTACATAAATCTTCTAGCTCTTTGTTGCCCAGTGAGCTCTATGCTCTAACGACTGGTAAGTGGCAACTTTTCCATAAATGAGCTGGTATGGTGACATGCCAATGTGGGTTTTGTAAGATATCCGGTATGACCAAAGTGCATTAGGTAGCTTGTCCTTCCAGCAATTCCCCATCTCATTAAGAGTTTTCTATAGGATGTTTTTGATCTGCTTATTTGATGTTTCTGCCTGACCGCTTGTTTGAGGATGATAGGGTGTGGCTATGTTGTGCTTTGATCCAAGCTCCTTTAGGAAGTTTCAGAAGGTCTTGTCAATGAAATGAGACCCTCCATCACTTATGACCATCTTGGGTGTTCCAAAGCGAGAGAAGATCACTTCATGGAACATCCTTCGTGCATGCTTAGCATCAACAGCTCTGCATGGTAAGGCCTCCACCCATTTGGATACATAGTCAATGGCTATTAGGATGTACTTGCTGTCATGGGATTTTGGGAATGGTCCCATGAAGTCAATGCCCCATACGTCGAATATCTCTATTTACAGGTTGTAGTGTAGGGGCATTGCATTGTGAGCGGTGATGCTCCCATGCAGCTGACATTTCTAAGACCTCCGAATGAATCCTTTGGTGTCTTCATACATCATAGGCTAGAAGAACCCACACTGCCAGATCTTGGCTTGTGTGCGGAATGCTTCGTAATGGCCTCTGTACGGTGTTGCATGGTATTTTCCTATGATTTGCATCCCTTCTACCATTGCTACGCACCTCTTCAATAGCCCATCAGAATACACCCTATATAGGTATGGGTCATCCCAAAGGTGACATCTGCTTTCGGCTTGCATCTTCTTTTTATTCTCCCCTGGTGGTCTTGAGATTTGTGAGAAGTCTTTGATAAAACATCTGTAGAACCCCGCATGACCTAGGAAGCCACAGATTCCTTTCACGTTCATAGGGGGTGGTAGTTATTCAATAACCACGATCTTGGCTTTATCTACCTCGATCCCCCTCTCGGACACAAGGTGCCCAAGGACGATGCCTTCTCGAATCATTGTTGGTATTTATTAACGCACACAGATAAATCTACAAACGCATGAATACCACTGTAGCTTTCACCCAAAAGTATTCCAAGTATCGTATCCACAGGAAAATATGTGAGACTAACTACGGTCTAACTTAACTAAGGGTAGCAACAAGGTTAGGATAAATAGAAGCGTAGAGAGGATAACTAAGGTTATCTAGTTCTAACTTTGGTAAGCTATGTCTTCTACTATTCAACTAGAGACATTACTAAGAGAAAGACACCAGTAGAGGATGTTTTCCTTCGTAACCGGGTCCTACTTGGCCTACAAACAGGAGGTGAACTACAAAGGATTCAATGAGGCTATAAGAGTCACCCTCATGAGCTACCACCAATCCAGAATATAGGTTGCATCCATGATTAACCTAAGTCTAAGCACCACGCTTACACTTAAGATTATTACTTTACTCCCCCTAGGAAGAGAATAAAGCACTCAAAAGAGTCACAATCCTAATGAACAATATAAACAAGATGCTTACTTGAATTAGAAGTTGATTACTAGAGAAGTCTCAAAGGCAAGCTTAGATAGAACTTGGATCCGCCAAGGTACAAGCCATAGAGAGAGCACCGATTGGCCAGCATCTCCTCTAAACTCTTCCCTCACTCTCTATCTCACTATTTCTATTTATAAGACTAGATCCTCTAGAGGACTAATCTTCTCTTGATTGCTGGCTCGATCCTGAAGATATGAATTAGGGTTTTAGGGATGCCTCTAGGGAGGGGGGTAGGGGGCACCTCATATAGGGGAGATGGAGTAGGGAGCAAGGCATTGCCATGTCATCAATCCATGTCAACTCCCTTGATCACCGTTGGATGAACCAACTTAAAAGGACAGCATCGATGCAATCTAGGAGGCGGTGGAGAATTGACATTTGAAGGGGTGGCTGACTAGGGGGCCCATAGGTCGGCCGGCCTAGTGGTGGGGCCAGCCAACCCCACCTAGCAGCCCTTGGACTCCGCTTCGGTGGTTTGCCTCCTAGAGTCTTCTAGAACCTTCTGGATTTGTTTTCGTCGCAGATAATTGTGATTAAATATGATGTTTAGGTCCACCTTGATGGTTTTCTAGATAAACCCTCCTGCATTCATAGATTCACAAACTCATGGAATTTATTAGTTTAAACCCCTATACCTATGTTTGGTGATGGAATTAAGTATATATGTAGGATATGTTGACGGTTTATAATTGATGTTAATGATCGTCAACAAGCCCCCCCAAGCTTACCCTTTGCTCATCCCTAAGCAAATCTCAACTCAGTAATAGATCAGGAGTTGCTACAATGCTTTCACGCCTCAAAGTACACATGCATTCAATCAAGAATTCTCCTCTAGATTAGAATAAACTGATCTGACTTTCAAACTTACCCATATTACCTTCAACCATGGGGCTTCTTAGCCTTTACTTGGGTCTTGAGCAATTGAAAGACAGAATGATCAAGTTAAGCACTATGTCTCAAGTTCTTTGTTCCACCATTGTTCCAGAGTTTTTGTAAGTTTTCAAAATAAAACTCAGAGATTCCATTTTATGACACTCTAAAGTCTCTCAATATATGTGGTATTTGTGGATCCTCACCAAGGCAATAAAGATGTTATGCCTTTTTCTCTTCCTACCACTAAGGCTTATGTGGTGTTCATAGGTAGGGAGAAAGCTAGAACATACTTGCAATGTATATATTGTATAGTCAAACCTCGGATCCAAAAAGAGTTGAGTCATACAATCAAATCAAGATGTACATGTGTGTGGATGTATATGGTGGATATATATGGTAGCTAACCTAATTCTACTTTGCTCCTTGAAAACTTATCTCTCTTTTGAAACTTGGAAATATTTGCTAGTGAGCAGGGGCTATCTTATTCATCTCCTTTTTCTCTTTTTTTTAGGTGAGCATCTAAGTACCTATTGTTTTTAATATCTCAGACACTTTTGTGTCCATTTTTTTCAATTCTTTTTTTATGAATAACTTTTGCATAGCCCCATGCCTCTTTCTTGTAACAAATCCTTTGAGAAATAGCAATAAGAACTTGGAGCATTTATTTGGTGGATGAAAAACCTATCAAGCATGTTTTTGTGTTCACTCACAATGTAGGAGTAAAACATTTTTGGGTGATCTAGATGGAAGGCATGTTTTTGTGCCTACCCCCAGTGTAGGAGTAGTGCATATGTGGGTGGTGTGTACGTGATCTTGATTTTAAGAGCATGACAAACCTCTCATAAGGGTCAACAACGCTTGATAAACTCAATGCAATTACAAGCAGCATATATGTGGAAGTTTTCCTAGCCTAAATAACATATATGGCTCTGGTAGGAATTCAAGCTTTATCTTATAGGAACTCATCATGTAGCATTTTTTGTGTTTTTTCAAAAAGTAAATCTCTAGAACTTTAGTGTCACTAGGAACAAGATAAACAGCAGCTCAGACATTCTCATATCATATCCGTTAATTACCTAGACTTAGATCAAGCATATGCTACCCACGAGTTTCAAGTTTAGAGTAAATCCTTATATTAAAACAGTCATATCCAAAACTCGGGAGAATTCAAGGCTAAAAACTAGGTACTTGAAAGGAATTACAATAGAGCAACTATTCATCATTTCCATTTAAGAGATTATTCTGAGTCCACTTTATTTTATTCAACTCTTAAAAACAAATTAAAGCAAACTAGACATACCTTTTTATTTTATTTTCGATTGTACTAGATCACACATTATTACTATAAATAAGTAATGCAGAGATAAATTTTTCTTTTGTTTTCATTCATCATTTCTTAACAATTTAAAGGAAACTAAAACTAAAACAAAAGGGGAAAGAATACTTATCTAGATACACGGGAGTGCTTCTCCCCTAAGCTAGATCTTTCAGTGAGGGTTCGGTGTTGTAAGTCCTTCGAACCAGACTTCTCCTTGTGAAGTTCATTTGTCAAGTACCTCGGTTCGCTCTAAAGATGGGGATTCTTGAGATGGCGCTTCTAATGGTGATGCCACCTTCTTTCGCCAAACCTGTCTTGGTTTTGAGTTTGTATTTTGGTTCAATAGGTTCAGAACCTTTACTTGTAGAAATTGGGGAATCAACTATCTTCCTATATTTTGTTTGAAGTCTATCCTGCTCATAAGACAAGGTAGAGATCAAGTGCATGGGCTCTGTTGGTGGGAAAACACCAATAGAACCAAAACTTTATTTATTTATCTCTATCCTTAGGCACATTGAACAAGATGAAGTTGATGTTATGTGCTTCGTTCATTTATAACATGGGTGATAAGATCAGAAGATTAAACATGAATGTAGCATTTAAGTACATTTGGCCAAAAGGGTTGGATTGCTTAACCTATGGAAGGATTGTCAATCATTACATAATATATCAAACTTTAAATGATTATGACTATCATCTTCCAGAGATAAGGTATGCAACTTTTTAGCTTATTTGGTTAAGGCTATGAGATCAAGAAAATGGTGCTAGTAA
The DNA here is from genome assembly GCF_019320115.1 of Miscanthus floridulus. Classification (NCBI taxonomy): domain Eukaryota; kingdom Viridiplantae; phylum Streptophyta; class Magnoliopsida; order Poales; family Poaceae; genus Miscanthus; species Miscanthus floridulus. The sequence goes on along the minus strand of NC_089591.1, from coordinate 31,457,024 downwards.
CAAGCTTAAAGAACATGTTGAGTTAGTCAGGTTGGATCAAGTGAATTGTAACTCAAACATGTTTGTTTCTTAGTTATGTGCCTACCCGAAAAAAAGGAAAACTATTTAAATAATGACCATTTAACTTAGGATGTTGCCTTTGTCATTGAAGCATGATGACACCACATGATGAATAGTAGATGACTCATGATGGTCCTTCTCTTTTTGCTTGAAGTTTTCCTTGTTCGGCTAGCCTCACAGTTATGAGCTTCTTATTGCCTAGATTACACCCTTCCTTTCTCATCCTTTTGTCATGCCATCATTCTAATCTTCGATCTCACCACTTTGTTGGACCTTCTGCCTCACCCTTTGTTTTATGCCTCAATGATTTGTTTTCACAAATGATCTCATGTTGGTGAGAGCTTATTAGGTCCGTTGATCAAGACCTCTCCTTGCATTTAGCTTTTCTTTGCATCATCTGATGAGATGAGGATGTGACAAGTTGTATGTTCTTCTCTCGTCAACCTCTCTTTGATTTTCGTTGATTATTGGTTGATGAGATGTTGTTCATTGGAGCTACAGACTTGAGTTCCTCCATCCATGATGAATGAGCTATGTCTTCTTTTTACAAAGTTATTGGAGTTCATCATGTGCCTTGCTTCATCTTCGATTTGAATTTATCTCGTGACTTACCCAAATTGAATTGAGAGTTTCCTGTAGGGGTTAGTCTAATAAAATATCCAGTATCTACTACAGCATACTATCAGCTCAAAAATCAACCTAGACACCACGTCTAATTTGATTTAGGAAGCCATTTTTGTGACAGAACCGCCCAATTTATACAAGATCAAGTACGGCTGTCCCCGTTTAGCACGTTGACGCGCACGTACTTTCACTTATATAAACCCGGTAGTCCGCCGAGTGTCATGAAGGACCTCGGTAAATCAACATCACAACCAAGATCGCTTGATTAAGCAAATACACATCACATACACAGGGTTGCAGCAGAAATAATATTACAAATGGGTTCACAAATAATAGTACAAGTTTGGGTTTCAAAATCGCTTAGTGAAAACAACATAGCTTTCAAATGATTGCATTAATATAAGTTCCAAATACATTGCTAGCATAAGTGACATCCTTAGACAAAAGCATATAGATGAGAACTAAATATAGAGTCACCGAGCCCACCGACGGTTAGCCACCATCTTCACTAGGCCAAGAACTTCACCTACAACATGGTGGGATAAACCCTGAGTACTCGAATGTACTCAGCTAGACTTACCCATCATAAACCAGAAATAAAGTGACACCAAGAAATATGAAAGACTTTATTAGTGGATCTTGCTAGATAACCTTTTTGCATAAAAACTTGAGTAATCATTATCATTATTCACCTGTACTAGCAGTGACTTTTAGCCATTACCTACCATATATATTAGCACCTGTACTAATCAATCACTTGATTAAGTTGCAAACAATAATAACCATATTAGGTATTTCATGGCTCATTATCATTATCATCATCATCATCATTTAACCATATCTTTAAATTTAGTGAATCTACATTGCCGCTGCTCAGTCAAGTTCTCACTATCCGGGAGAGACGACGATTCTAATCGATTTCTATCCAGCTGGAGGGGTATTCCTAACACAAACCCTGCTTCCCCCATTGGGGTTGCAATCAAGTCACCTTTGGTACAACTCAGGAAAAAAAAGAAAAGTCACGGGTCCAGACAGCGCCGCATCCTCAAGGGTGACACTCTGCCAGGAAGTGCAGGACTTTTAAACACCTGACCCCTTGGACTCACGCCAATGTCCCCAAGCACATCCTTACTACCTCCAGAATGCGCGCGACCCCCCGGTTCCCAGCCTGAGTTGAACTACTAGGCTTCACGGTCGGAACGACTTATCTAGGCCAGCTAAGTGTTAGGCTACGTTCAACGTGACATAAAGACGTACAGCGAATTGGTCCTTAAACAACATAGATAGGGATAGATTCACACCCAAGACCTCCATGCCTCTTTGCTGCACTACCATCATCCCGTTCGGACTCTTTTCATTATTAACACATGGTTCTTTTCCACGATAGCAAATATAGCCAACCGTGACCAGAGCTCATCCTACATCTCGTAGGTGACAGGAAATCACCCGACTTCTACCGGTCTAAGCATAGCTAAGCATCATTTGATCCTACACTTAATTAGGATTCATAGGATTTTATCTGGACAAGGTAAGAATATAATGCAACAATTGGTTCTAACCAATTCCTATACTTAATGCATCATCAACAATAAAAGATACTCAAGATATTTGTAAAAATATGGGAGACTTAGAATGCTCCAGGGCTTGCCTAGGATCCAACACTAGGTTAGTGTTTGTTAGACGACACTCGCTTGGTGAGCATCTCCTGTTCAGGCATGTACTCCAGGGGTCCTTCCATCTTTGGGTTTGGCTCCAACATCACATCCTTCACGTGGTTCATCTAGCATACCTAGATGAGATGCAAGTGCATGAATATGAAGAATGGTAATATGAGATGCATCACATAATAGCATTCAAGGCAAACATAAGATCATGCAAGACATAGACACCTAGAGTTATTTAACTAAACATCACACAACCTATTATAAAGGGATAGCAAGCATATTAGGTATGGCACACAAGTGAACTTAAGTTCAGATATTGTACCCATGCATCGATTAAGAACTAACCAACATGTTAAGCCAAAACAAGAGCAAGCTAAAGCAATCACCTAGCACAAGTATAGAAATCTAGGCAGCAGCATAGCAGTCACTTATTTTATCCATAACTCGAGATCCAGACATCCAAAGAAGGTGATACTAGACTTTATGGAAAGCTAATGAAATTTCCTACAATATTGTTATTATCAGCAAAAGCTTATTCCAAAGCTAACTAGTTCAAACATGCCAATGTTTCAGATCTACACAGAACTAGGACAGAAAAGTAGTAGTAGTTTGAAAACGGCATAACTGGAGTTACAGACATCAAACAAGCATGAACCTTAACTTTATAGAAAGGTTATTAAATTATCTAAAACATGTTTATTATCATCACAAGGTGATTCTACCATTAACAAGGTCAATCAAGCATAATTGAGCACCTCTGTCCAGACTTGGACAGATTCTGCCATGCAACTTCGCAAGCTTATAACTGTAGCTCTACAACACCAAAAGGGATGATCTTTAACAATTTGGAAAGCTCATGAAAGGCACTACACTTGTTCTATTATCTCTAAGACATGATTCAAAGCGTAGCTAAGTCAAACAAGACAATCATTCACATCTCTACAGAGAGCATGCAAAATCTGACAATGAACTTACAAAATCTATAGCTCCTAAATTATCAGGCCTATGTCCATGAAATTTGAACACAAGCAAGATTATGAAATTAGCTACAACTTTGGTATTCACTACAACCATAGAAAACATCATTTACACCACAAAAATGATTGCACAAGCAAAACTGCAAATGCAGCCCAACAACAGTGGTACAGAAAACTGATAGGAACTTCAGAGAAGCATAACTGGAGTTCTAGACATCCAAAAAACATGAATCATAACTTTTTGAAAATATTAGGAAGTTACCTACAACTTTATTATTCTTGTCTTAAGATGATTCTACAGTTAGAAAGGTCAATTAATCCAATAATTGCATCTCTATCCAAAACATAGACAGAAACTGACATACCACTTTAAACAGCTATAACTAGAGTTCTACATGTCCAATAAATGTGGTTCTAGACTTTTTAGAAATCTTAGCAAATTATAAACAACTTTGTTATAAACAACTAAAGCTAACTATACTACTAAAAAGGCTCCACAGTGCCAACAAGGAAACCCTCTCTAGGTTTGGGCAGAAACAGCCACAGAGATTTAAGCAAGTATAACTCAAGATCTACTTAACCAAAAATCATGATATTTAGCTTTTTGAAAATCTTAATAAAAGTACTACAACTCATGTATTATCATAAAGTCATGATTCATAACTTAACTAAGCCAATTAATTCAAACATGCAGGCCTATTTAGAATAGGAGCAAAGCAACACAGGGCATTTGTTATTTTTATAGATCTTAAACTATAAATTCTAAACTCCTAAAATTTTTACCAGGCATCAATCATCACCTGATTAGCACTCCATAAAAATTTCATATTTATTTGAGCACAAAAACTGCAGTTATAAAAAAGACAAGACACAACTAGTATTAAGAACCTAACTGCATAAATCTCTTTTTATAGCAAAAATATTTAAACTAAAACATGCCATATTATAGATCTACTGCATAGATAATTTCACAAGGATTCTAAAAAGTCCTTATTTACTATTTTATGGTTTTTCTAATAATTACTATGAGTTTTCAAAGTTGATAATCCAAATCTGCCAAAATCAAAATAAATGGAATGTAAATCTTGCATCAGGGACCCTGTAGTTTTTAGAAATTAAACACAAACAAAAAGATCCTTTTAGGTACTGTTCAACTGAGTCACGGATTCCTCACTTAACCCCTAGAGAATGTCATATTCATGCGCGTGGTCCTCCTTCTTCCTCACGACGGCAGCATAGGGAGGTCGGCCGGCTCACGGCTCCGGTGGCTGTGGTCGTCGACGGTGGCGGCGGAGTGGCGGGGAGGACTAGGGGGCCCGCGCGCACACACAAGGCTACCCAGCTTGGCCTGAGGTGGCTTGTGGTGGCGTGGCCACGGCAGCAAGCGACAGTGACGGCAGCGGCTTCGATGACCAGGCTGCTCTGGTGGTTTCTGTCTCAGCGGAGGTGCATCGATCGTAGAGGAGGAAGAGGCAGAGGTGGTGGTTCACGTGGTGGGTCACGAGGGGGCTCGGAGGCAGCAGGGACACGGTCGTGGCGAGCTCGACCAACCAGCCATGGCGGCCGCGGCCGCGCGTGGCGTCACATCGTGAGAGAGCGATGAAGGGCGAGTGAGGAGCATAGAGGGAGTGAGCTAGAGTGGAGGGGGAGCCTCTGTGAAAGGTCCTTGTGTGGTTTTGGTAATTGAGTGACAACCTAGGTGGACTAATTGTGTTTATGTGAGATACCCAGGTGATTAGTCCACAGGTACATATGTGTGAGCAACATATGCCATGAAGGTGAAAATGGCTTGGAGATGGAGATGTTGCAAAGCTCACACATGTGATGATGAAGGAGCTCATTGCAAATGAGACATGACATTGAGTCATGTGATCAAGGTGGAGAAGATCAAGACAAGACTTGGCTTGATGGACCAGTTGCAAGCGTGAAGGGCAAGTTGGAGGCTTTGGAGTGATGGACCGCATGGTGGTAAAGCTTGAGCAAGACTTGGCGCCGATGGACGAAGGCAACGGTGAAAAGCAAGTGAAGTCAAGATCAATGAACCAATATGATCACGTGATGATATGAAGTGGATCATATCATTGTTGATTGTGTTGGTGCATGTGTTGCATCGACATTGGAGGAGATGGAATGGAATGCGCAAGGCAAAGGTATAACCTAGGGCATTTCATTTCACTGGTCATAGGTGTGTAGAGAAGTTTATGACCAGGTTTAGGATACATGGCCATACTATTAAGAGGGGCAAACTTGTTTGCATATCGGTCATCTAGTGCCACTTGAGTGATCTAACTTTGCATCGTCGCTAGGATTGAGTGGCATGGAAAGTTGAGTGGCTAATCCTTTGAAAAATGATTGTGAAAATGCTAACACACATACACATGGTGGTGTACACTTGGTGGTGTTGGCACATTTATAAAAGAGATGAAGTTGGAGTTGATGTGGATCAACTCAGCGTTGGAACGGAGGTGAGAAGGGTTTGAAACTCCACCGGTGGAGTGTTCGCCCATAGAGTGCGGACAGTCCGATGGTGCCACTGGTGCCCTATATAGAAAAGACAGGGTCTCACAAAGTGCACCGGACGCTGGTAATGAGGTGACCAGACGCTGGGGTCCTGCGTCTGGTCAGTAGTGGCAGTCAGCGGGCAGGCATCGGTCATCGACTGGACGCTGGCACTGGAAGTGACCGGATGCTAACAGGGTGCGTCCGGTCAAGGTGACGTGTGATGATGTAGGTAGAGCTATGTTGCTGGAGGTGACTGGATGCTAGTGCTGCGTCCGATCATGACCGACCGGACATGCGCGGTCATGTCTGGTACCTTATTGGAAATGACCGGATGGTGGGGTTGCTGCATCCGGTCAGTTGTTGCTGTAGCGTCTGATCGTCAGATGACCATTGAGATCAGAAGAACAACATTTGAAGAAGGGGACACGTGGCGTGCATCGCACGACCGAATGCTGAGGTCCAGCATCCGGTCGATCGGACCGAAGCGTCCGGTCGTCCTGACTTTTGCCCAGTGAAGGGGTAACGGCTCTATTTGTTCGAGGGGTTATAAATAGAAGCCATGGTTGGCCTTGAGCTAGCAGCTGAGCACACTAGAGCCTTGGTGGCTTGTGTGGTAGTGCTTGGGAGCCCTCCATCTCACACATACTTGATAGTGATCATCCGATTGTGTGAGTGAGCGATTCTAGTGCGATTGCATTGTGAGGTTGCATCGAGTGGCACAAGGTGATCGAGTTGCAAGCCGGTGGTGCTTGTTACTCTTGGAGGTTGCCACCTCCTAGATGGCTTGGTGGTGGTCTCCGTCGAAGCCCGCAAGAAGCTTGTGCGGTGCTCCGGAGAAGTGCTTTGTTAAGGGCATTGTGCTCGCCCCATGGGAGCCGTGAAGAGCAACTTTAGTAAAGCGTGTCATTGAGCTACCCTCACTTTCGGGGTAGGTTCTTGCGGTGCCTGACGTGTGGGCTTGGCGGGTGATGCCAATTAGCCGCCGAACCACCAAGTGAGCGGTCGACACAACTGGGACTAGCGTGTTGGCAAACACGTGAACCTCGAGAGAAAAATCACCGTGTCAACCTTGTTCTTCCTATTGGTTTGCATCCTCGTACACAAGCTTGTATTTACGTTCATATACATTATGCTTTTGTAGTTGCTCTTGTAATTAGTTAGCTTGTGTAGCTCACTAGTTACCTTCTTGCTTATGTAGCATAGAAGTAGCTCCCTTGTGTAGCTAATTTGGTTTGTGTAACCTTGTTAGTCACATTGCTTAGTTTGTGTAGCTAAGTATTTGCGCTCTCTAATTTAGCATTAGTTGCTTTGTTATTGAGCATTGCTAGTGAGCTTAGGTGACTTTGTGCTTTTGCTTACTAGCATGTGTAGGAGCTCCCTTGTTGCTTGAAGTACTAGTGGCATAGGTTTGTGTGACCTTGCTTCTAGAATTGGTTAGGTGAGCTCTAGCTAGCCCGGCACCTTTATTGCTTAAATAGTATCTTTGGAAGGTGCTAGAGAACATAGATAGAGGGGTGTAGTCTTGGCTAGACCGATAGTTTTAATTCCGCACTTGTTTCGGTTAGCCGACGTGATTAATTTTAGAAAGGACTATTCACCCCCCTCTAGTCCACCATCTCAACCTTACAAGTGGTATCAGAGCCCGGTCTCTCATTTGTGGTCTTCACTGACCCGAGAGGATGGCGAACTTTGGGCTAGAAGTTGTTTGTGACACACACATTTTTGATGGCACACACTATGCACGGTGGAAACGTCATATGCTTGATTATTTCCGTGAATTGGGTCCCAAGGCATGATGGATCATTATTGTTGGTTTTTCTCGTGATGCCTTGGATAAGGATAACCTCACCCAAGCGCAAGAGGATTGCTTACAACTTGATCATTGTGCTCTTTATTATCTAACGTGTGCTATACATGATGATATTTTTAGATGTGTGTGGGACTTGGAGAGTGCTCATGATATGTGGCTAGCACTCCAAGCCTTTTACGGTGACTCCTCCACATGGGATGATGATAAATTCAACAAGGAGGATGAACCAAAGAAGGAGGCGCATGAGTGTGTTGAGCATAACCACAATTTGGTGATTGTGGAAGATTGCTCCACCTCATGGTCAAGTGATGATGATGATGATCGATCAACTACAAGTTCACTTGACAAGGTTGATGATGATGCCACAAGTGTTGCAAGTGATGATGCTACCCCATGCACACTTGATGGTAATGATGGTTTATGCTCAAGCCATGATGAAGATGCTACTACATGCTCTCCAACCACACCACATTGTCTCATGTCACAAGGTGACACCAAGGTATCAAATGATAATGTGGTTGATCATGTTGATTCATATGATGAGCTTGTTAGTAGACTTGCTAGCATGACCATGTCTTTAGAAAATGAGAAAGCTAAAACATTAAAATTAGAAAATAAAAACTCATTTCTAAAGAACTCTTGTGAAGAACATAAAGACTTACTTGATGCTTATAAATGTTCACATGATGAGCTTAAATTGAATCATGAGACACTACTTGCATCTCATGATGAATTATTAGAACAACATGCTTCTCTCATTAAAATGTTTACCAAGAAACTTAAAAATAATGAGAGTTCATCACATGGGTCAATTGATCAATCACATATTATTGCTAACCCTTGTGATGTAGGCAAGAAGCATGTATCCACCTCTTGTGATGATTTATTAGATATGCCATGCTCTTCACATATAGATGCTTGTTCTACTTCTATGTCTTGCGAGACTAACCTTTTGAAGGAGAACAATGAGCTTAATGAACAAGTGAAGAAATTGAGCAACAAGTTAGAGAGGTGCTACAACTCTCAAGTCACCTTAGAGCATATGTTGAAGACTCAAAGAAACTTTGGTGACAAGAGTGGCATCGGCTTCAAGAGTAGCAAAGTCAATCATCAAGAAAGCCGCAATGACATAAGTGGCATTGGCTTCAACAAGAGCAAGATCAAGGGCAAAAGATGGGGCAAGAGAAGATATGAAAGAGAGATGAAGAAGCAAGAACAAGAGAAGCTCTCTCATTTCATGTGCTTCAAGTGCCATGAAGTAGGACATCTTGCAAATGGTTGCTCCAATGAAGAAAAGCTCAAGTTGAAGAAAGAAGAAGAGAGGCTAAGGCATGTGAAGTGCTTCAAGTGCCACACTTGGGGTCATCTTACCTCAATGTGTCCAACCAAGCAATTGGTGAAGCAACAAGTGAAGTCTCAACCAAAGCCACAAGTTGAGCAAGAGAAGACGCCACAAGAGCAAATCAAGATCAAACATGAAGATGGTGGTGATTTGATGATAAAGAAGAAGAAAATAAGAAGGGGTGGAAAGGCAAGGCATCCAATGCAAACTCAAGATGCTAAGATGATAAGCAAGAATGAAGATGAGAAGAAAGATTATGCTCACATCAAGTGCTTCAAGTGTGGAAGTATGGGACACTTTGCCTCTAAGTGTCCTACCAAGCTTGAGAAGAAGGCTCAAGCAATCCATGAGAGGCAAGGCAATGAGAAGCACCACATGAGCAAGGAAGAGAAGGCTCAATCAAAGAGAAAGTGATACACATGCCAAGAAAGGGGATACATGGCACATTCATGTCCCCTAGATAACACCCCTAAGCCAATTTCAATTAATGATGATTCTATGCTTAGGAAGGGTGGTAATGGTACCTCTATAGTTGCTATTGCAAAACATCCCGCTGTTCATACTAAGGCTATGCCTAAGTATGTTGCACCTAACTTGAGAGGACCCAAAGTTGTTTGGGTACCATCAAAAAGTGGATGATTGCTTGTAGGTACCATCGGCATTGGAGGCTTGGTTCAAATGATATTCATCTTGTTGATCATGTAGTTGAGCCAAGTATTGCTAAGTGATGATCATTATCCCAATGCCACGAAAAATTGAGTGAAGTCCAAGTACTATCTATATACAAGTGCTATAATTCAAGTCATTGGTGATTCATTGGATATATTTGATGACTTGCTAATAATTGAGTTGAAGCTTGCTAGTTGGATGATCATATGCTAACTAAGGTATATCTCTTGTTGATCATTTCATTTGGGTGCATATGAGTTGATTGAATTAGATATATATGCAAAGTTGCTTGCTATAAGCTGATTAAATGGATAATTGATTAGTAATCAAGTTTGGATTGATTTGTGTTGGATAAATTCATGAGATGACTTTTAGTAAGTGGTTTGAATGGATATATGTCTTATGAAAGTATTCAAACAAGTTAGTTTCAAGATTGATTCATATTTGATGAAGTATAGCTCAAGTGATTGAAATCTGTCCTATATTGAAAATCTGAGCTAGCTGTGATCTTAGCCATGTTTAAGTGAACAAAACCTATTGGATTGGCATGAAAATTGGTGTAAATGCTCTAGGCTTATGGTATGAGATGCTGTAGAAATTTCATGTAAATTGGATAAGAAATGCTTTGGTTTTAGAGTGGTTCTTGTCAGCTATAGTGCAGCAGTTTTTGGCATATAGCAGTGGTGGAAGAATTAAAATCTGGCAGTTCATATGAGATCAAATGAAGCTCAAATTTTTACAGCTGCTAGATAACTTAGTAATGCACACCTCCAACAAATTTCGTGGTATTTGTATTTGTACTTTGGGAAATATTCTTATTTCTTTGAAGGGTACAGAATCTGCCAGAAAAGTGACAAATGTTGGATTGATCTAGAGTCACTTTGATTGAAAGGTCCTCAAGTTGGAAACATGTTTATAAGTGATTGAGGTACCTAAGTTTGGTTTTTAGATGATCTAGAAGCATTACAAGCTAAGAGTACAAGGCCATTTGATTGAGGAGTGTACTTTACACACTTTTGGTACTCAAGATGAAGATCAAGATCAAACTCAAGTCGAAGATGAAGGTTAAGTTCTAGATATGATTGAAAATCATTTGGTAGAAAGAAAAGAACTTAAACAAGTAGAAAGAAAAGGACTTAAAGAAGGAATCAAGGTTACTCATCAAGTTAAGTCCATCACCTGGATCAATCAAACAAGATATTTCAAGTGAGTATCAAGAATGGTTCTTGGAGAGAGGTCACTTCTCCCTAGTGTAGGGGCTTGCCGCCTATGAGTAGGTAAACCAAGTGTGGTACTTGGAAGGCTAACATGGAAGTGGTGATCCGAGAAATATTTGAGACGCTCAGTTGAAGCAATCAAAAGGATTGATCAAGAAAAGCAAGCAACACCCAAAAGAGAGCTAGTCATAATATTTCAAGTGGTATTCTCATGTTGATGCTCTCATGCAAGCATTGATCAAAAGATGAAGCAAGCCAACCACAACAAGAAAGTGCACTTGATCATAAGTGGTATTCATTTCATATGGGTGAAGAGTGAAATTCAAAATGGTGTCTATTAGTCTTCACCAAGCTTATAATTGGACTTCACATTGCTATTGGAGTAATGAATTGGAATCTATGTGACTATCCTCTACTCCAACATAGCAAAGGTATCATTGTAATATGCATGATCATTTCATCCCTTACTAGTATGCGATTAGTGCATATAGTACATGCTTCATAGGATCATGCATAACAAATGAAAAGTTTAAATTCATAACCTACCACTATTGCTTGAATGACTACTTGATCTAGTGGTTAGTATATGAATTTGTTCATGAGCTACTGAACCCATGTACTTAACTCAATTTGGATTGCTAACAAGTGACAAGTACAACATTGGCAAGATAACCCTTGCAAGAGGTGTGAAGAAGCTTGTCATTGGTTCAAACCAGACTTGGAAGCTTAGGCAAATCAATTTAGTTCAAGTCAATCATAGAAGCTCATGATAGTGATAAGAGTACAAGCACAAGACAACAATGCAAATGGATATCTAGTTTGTTTGTTTCAAATGGTATCTAGACACAAGTATTTCATCAAGAATCTACAAGTAATGTCTAGATCAACTCACAAGTGATATCCTATAAGTGGTACTCATGAAGATATCAAATGTTCAAGAAATGGTTCTTATTGATAAATCCAACAAGTGGTTCCATACTAAAAGATTCTTTCAAGTGGTATCACATCTACACATGGTATCAATCATGCAAGACGATGGTTCCACAAGTGATCCTCAACTGTAAGTGATCATCAAATGAAGAATGCATCCCTCACCTACAAGAGCTCAAGTGTATCAAATGGATGACCCATGCTATCACATAGGGGGAGGTGTACCATAAATTGATATTAAGATCAAAGATCCTATGTGTGGTATCTCAAGAAGCCCTACACAAGATACAAGTGGTATAAGTTCCAAGTGGTATCTACAAGTGGTGTCATTCCAACAATCATGAAGATGTCCATAAAAAATGCAAGATTCAAGTCTAAACCTTCTACCCCAAACATATACCTTTACATCAATGAGAAGCACACCTTTTATGGAAATTGATGACAAAGGGGGGGAGATTGTACAAAGATATGAAAGCTTTGAGATCGAGATTATACAAGGGGGAGAGATAAGATAGAAAAGCTCAAAGAAGTAGAGGTTGGACATGGATATGGACAAAGAGGGAGCAACATTGAAGAAAAGAGATGGATCAAAATTTCTTGGACAAAAGAAGCACACAAGTAGGGGGAGCAAGCTCATGAACTTTGGTTGATTGCATTTGATATGTGCATATTCATGTGCTTGCTTGCATTGGATAAGCTTTTAAATTCAATATGCATGCTTGTGTGGTGTATGCTAGTTGTAGAACTTGAATAATGATTTGATAACTAGCATGCATAGGATGATAGTTGGACACTTGGTATGCTTTTCAAGTAATGCTAGTACCTTGCTTTTAATGTTGATCTCACAAGGTATCTAGTGTTTTTATTTCCAAGTGATATCTAGCTAACCATGGTGCTAAGGATGAACTTAAAGGTGCAACTCCGATTGGTACACGCTTCAAAGGTTTATTCTATACACCTTAGTATCATTTAGTAGTAATTACTCTCCCACAATTTTAATCTATGCATATGTGCGAGCTTCAAATCAAACACTCTAGCACATATGTAGGGGGAGCTAATACTACCATCTCGGGTTTGTGGTACTTGTCCAAAATCATTTTCACATGGTAAAATTGCTTGGGCAAGCAACATGAATCCAAAAGAGCTTAATTTCCATATCTTTGTAGAGTTGTCATCAATTACCAAAAAGGGGGAGATTGAAAGGTCCTTGTGTGGTTTTGGTAATTGAGTGACAACCTAGGTGGACTAATTGTGTTTATGTGAGATACATAGGTGATTAGTCCATAGGTACATATGTGTGAGCAACATATGCCATGAAGGTGAAAATGGCTTGGAGATGGAGATGTTGCAAAGCTCACACATGTGATGATGAAGGAGCTCATTGCAAATGAGACATGACATTGAGTCATGTGATCAAGGTGGAGAAGATTAAGACAAGACTTGGCTTGATGGACCGGTTGCAAGCGTGAAGGGCAAGTTGGAGGCTTTGGAGCGATGGACCGCGTGGCAGTGAAGCTTGAGCAAGACTTGGCACCAATGGATGAAGGCAACGGTGAAAAGCAAGTGAAGTCAAGATCGATGAACCAATATGATCACGTGATGATATGAAGTGGATCATATCATTGTTGATCATGTTGGTGCATGTGTTGCATCGACATTGGAGGAGATGGAATGGAATGTGCAAGGCAAAGGTATAACCTACGGCATTTCATTTCACCGGTCATAGGTGTGTAGAGAAGTTTATGACCAGGTTTAGGATACATGGCCATACTATTAAGAGGGGGCAAACTTGTTTGCATATCGGTCATCTAGTGCCACTTGAGTGATCTAACTTTGCATCGTCGCTAGGATTGAGTGGCATGGCAAGTTGAGTGGCTAATCCTTTGAAAAATGATTGTGAAAATGCTAACACACATACACATGGTGGTGTACACTTGGTGGTGTTGGCACATTTATAAAAGAGATGAAGTTGGAGTTGATGTGGATCAACTCAGCGTTGGAACGGAGGTGAGAAGGGTTTGAAACTCCATCGGTGGAGTGTTCGCCCGTAGAGTGCGGACAGTCCGACGGTGCCACCGGTGCCCTATATAGAAAAGATAGGGTCTCACAAAGTGCACCGGACGCTGGTCATGAGGTGACCGAACGCTGGGGTCCTGCGTCCGGTCAGTAGTGGCAGTCAGCGGGTAGGCATTGGTCATCGACCAGACGCTGGCGCTAGAAGTGACCGGACGCTGACAGGGTGCGTCCGGTCAAGGTGATGTGTGATGACGCAGGCAGAGCAGTGTTGCTGGAGGTGACCAGATGCTGGTGCTGCGTCCGATCACGACTGACCGGATGCGCCCGGTCATGTCTAGTACCTTACTAGAAACGACTAGACGCTGGGGTTGCTGCTTTCGGTCAGTTGTTGCTGCAGCGTCTGATCATCAGATGACCATTGAGATTGGATGAATAGCATTTGAAGAAGGGGACACATGGCGTGCATCGCACGACCGGACGCTGAGGTCCAACATCCGGTCGATCGGACTGAAGCGTCCGATTGTCCCAACTTTTGCCCAGTGAAGGGGTAACGGCTCTATTTGTTCGAGGGGTTATAAATAGAAGCCATGGTCGGCCTTGGGCCGGCAGCTGAGCACACTAGAGCCTTGGTGGCTTGTGTGGTAGTGCTTGGGAGCCTCCATCTCACACATACTTGATAGTGATCATTCGATTGTGTGAGTGAGCGATTCTAGTGCGATTGCATTGTGAGGTTGCATCGAGTGGCACTAGGTGATTGAGTTGCAAGCCGGTGGTGCTTGTTACTCTTGGAGGTTGCCACCTCCTAGATGGCTTGGTGGTGGTCTCCGTCGAAGCCCGCAAGAAGCTTGTGTAGCGCTCTGGAGAAGTGCTTTGTCAGGGGCATTGTGCTCACCCCGCGGGAGCCGCGAAGAGCAACTTTAGTAAAGCGTGTCATTGAGCTACCCTCACTTTTGGGGTAGGTTCTTGCGGTGCTCGACGTGTGGGCTTGGCGGGTGATGCCAATTAGCCGCCGAACCACCAAGTGAGCGGTCGACATAACGGGGACTAGCGTGTTGGCAAACACGTGAACCTCGGGAGAAAAATCACCGTGTCAACCTTGTTCTTTCCATTCGTTTGCATCCTCGTTACACAAGCTTGTATTTACTTTCATATACATTATGCTTGTGTAGTTGCTCTTGTAATTAGTTAGCTTGTGTAGCTCACTAGTTACCTTCTTGCTTGTGTAGCATAGAAGTAGCTCCCTTGCATAGCTAATTTGGTTTGTGTAACCTTGTTAGTCACATTGCTTAGTTTGTGTAGCTAAGTATTTGCACTCTCTAATTTGGCATTGGTTGCTTTGTTATTGAGCATTGCTAGTGAGCTTAGGTGGCTTTGTGCTTTTGCTTACTAGCATGTGTAGGAGCTCCCTTGTTGCTTGAAGTACTAGTGGCATAGGTTTGTGTGACCTTGCTTCTAGAATTGGTTAGGTGAGCTCTAGCTATCTCGGCACCTTTGTTGCTTAAATAGTATCTTTGGAAGGTGCTAGAGAACATAGATAGAGGGGTGTAGTCTTGGCTAGACCGATAGTTTTAATTCCGCACTTGTTTCGGTTAGCCGACGCGATTAATTTTAGAAAGGACTATTCACCCCCCTCTAGTCCGCCATCTCGACCTTACACTCTACCACCACACCGACATGAGGAGGAGGTAGGAGCGCGAGCCACGCAGCAAGGCATGCATCGGCAATGGCGGGGCGCGCGGCGTCCAAGCACGGCGCCACGTTGGCATTCGGTCGAGCAGGTGGTGGGTGCCGGAGTGGACATGGTGGGGAGCCGATTTGGGCCATCTCGGTTGTGAATTGGACTTTGGGCCTAAAATGAAGTTTGAAGGCCGTGAAATGCTCTTCATTTTTCATTTAGAGACCATGGTCATTAGAGCTCTGGATCAGTGAGTAATTGGGCTCCAAAGTGATAGTGTCAGTGCGTTGACAGCGATTAATAAAAGTCCAAATTGATGGTCCAAACGAAGTCACACGGGTGCCATCTTTTTACATGATCTTCTCCATCATGTACACTCCAACTTTTATTTTGGGGTCAAGTCAAGTTGCTTAATGAAAACACGAGAACGCGAGATGCCAATGTTGACGACGAGTCGACGATGAATTCCAGACTTAGAAAAATTCTAAGTACCGAAAACAGCTGCCGATTCAAAGTTTGAGCCTCGATTTGACTTAGTTTTGAGTTGATCTGGCTCTTAGTCCAAAAACAAAGTTTGATCTACTCCACTCCAACTTCAACTTTCATTTCAGGTGCAACTCCATGTAAGCACTGTAAGCCATATTTTAAACCAAGTCAAAGTAGCATCACGGTAAAGCTTAAATTAGAGTTCTTGACCGATTGAGGCATTTTCTTGACCTTTGCTCAACACGAACCCTTCATGACTTTTGTTGTAGATTTCAATTAGAGTCATTTGGGAAAGGTAGCAAGGTTGATGATCTATAATTCCATTCACTTAATAAAGCAATCCAAGAAAGATTATAACTTATCATTTCATGTGACTTTTTGATTCCAAACTTCATGAAGCTTTTGCAATCATCCATGTGGGTGGAAATTGATGTGAGGCACATGAAAGAATCACCTTCAACATTACTTAGGTATATATATCTAAAACAGGCCAATATGTAAGCAAAGGTGTGTTGCTCAAGTTTAAGTTGGAGCTCGCTCTTGTAGATTTGATCTTGACACTTTCCTCACCACTTAACATGTCATGTTTGAGTTCAAACTCATTGCTTAACTGGTGACAAACACCTGGGGTGTTACAATTTTAACCTAAGCACCATGCTTAATTTAAAAGCCTTTGGAAGTAAAATCAACACACCTTTTGGTTCAAGAATCAAACTAGACACCTCATCTAATTTAATTTAGGAAAATAGTTTAAACTAAGCACCATACCTAATTTAATAGGTGTATGAAAATACTTCAAAACCTACACATATACTATAGCAAACAAAGGTAGCATGAAAGCATTTTAGATATTTACTCAAATGGAGATGAAAGTGCATGATTGTTATTTAACAAATTAAGCATGGCTTAAAGGTAGAGACAACCAAAATAAGTTAGCAATATGGCAAGAGATGTTTTTAGAGAAGTCTATCCCCAGCTTGAATTTTGCAACAGAATCTAGTTTGGATCCTAGAACTCCCATGTGTGAATGTGATTCAATGTTACTTGATGATTGGTTGGACATACCTTATGTCGTCATCCTTCATTCTTTTTGCTTCAAACCTAGAATGGTTTGTGGCAAAAATACCCAAAGAAATATTTTCACAATTATATTTCTATCATCAGCTTACAAAGGCATTACAGCAAAAGGTGAAAGCTCAGGTTATCTCCCGAAAGTGCTTGTTTTAGGGCAAAAGCTCGTCCTTGGGAAACCTTCAAATTATGTTTGTAATTGGTGTAGTGGTTTCTCCTCCAACACTAACCTTTGGGTGCCTATCTCAAGATTCATGCCAACGAGATTTACAATATTTATGATAAACATATGCATCTACAACCACCCTTTCAAAGTCTTTATGAACAGGGAGTATGAGGGGGATGAAGATGTCATGTATGGCAATGTTGGAGAGATTAATTGATTTAGGAGATTTCTCATACGAGCATGAATTTGATGAGGTGTTCATGAGATAACTTCCATGCTGATCTATGTCATCTTCCTTGTCAAGCTCCAAGGTTGTTTCTTTGTGAATGTCTATACGCGAAAACATTGTCTCCATCATTCCATGCCTATGATATTCATTGGTCTTTTTATTGTCCAAGATTTCCCATGGATTGGTAACTCTCGGGTTGATCTTGTCTAAGACCTCATCCATCCATTCAATGGCAATGGCACATAAGTTTTTAATATCCTCCAGCCATTGTCGTTGCTCTTCTGGGTCATCCTTGTGGTCTTCATGATTCCTATGCTTGGGTTGTCTTAGTGGATTTCTGGGTTCATCATGAGGCTTAGGAAAAAGAGCATAAAGGGAATCATTGGGGTCAAGGATGGGTTTAAAATGGATCTAGATGAGACATCTAACATGGGCATAGAAGGGAAGAAGATAGGAATAGCTTCTAAATGACTTGGTTCTCCTTCTATGGGTTCACTAGACATGCCATCCTTAAATTCTTCCTAATGTCCTACATGGGAATAAGGACACTTTGTAAGAGATCCCTTCTTGAGAGGAATTGAATTATATTCACTCGAAGGTCTCTTGTGGAACTAGAAGTTCAAGCTTTTCCCAAAATCAGGATAAAAAATATCATCCTCACAAGAAATTTCAAAAGGTTGAATTTCTTCTTCCCTTGGAGGATTTTGTGGCATTGATGGTTTGGGATTGATAGCTAAATCTTGGGATTGGAATGGTTGTGATTTGGCTATCAAAACTTTCTCTTCTTGTTTAGGAGATGATTCCTTCTCTTCCTTAGGGAGTTCATCTTGAATGCTAGTGCAGGGAGTCTTTCCACTAATTCTATTAAGCATAGATCTTGCTTCACTAGCAGACAAATTAAGGAAAGCTCCTCTAGAGGCTTGATCAAGGGATTGCGCACTAAGACCCATATAAAAATGTTGAAGGAGCATCGAGTCTAAAATAGCAAGGCCTGAGGCCAGTGGTAATAAGATCATTAATATGTTCCCATGATGTGGCCAAAGATTCTTCTTGTAGTTGTCTAAAAGATAGAACCTATTTTCAAAGGCTGATTACTTTAGGGATGGGAAAGAAACATAAACAAAATTTAGAGTATAATGTTTCCCAATCTCCTTGCATACTTCCTATAGTTTGACAATACCATTGTTTAGCTCTTCTCATTAAAGAGAATGGAAACAACTTACATCTTAAGGTTTTGTCGGACATGCCCGCAATACATAGGCATGCGCAGGTCTGTTCAAACTCTCATAGATGTGAGTATGGGTTTTCATCACCTTCTCTCGAGAAGGATTATTCCTGAATGAATTTTATAAAACACGGGCGCAGCTCATAGCGAGGTGTTAGGATAGGCTCTGAAGATTTTGGTGG
This sequence comes from Miscanthus floridulus, assembly GCF_019320115.1. NCBI lineage: Eukaryota > Viridiplantae > Streptophyta > Magnoliopsida > Poales > Poaceae > Miscanthus > Miscanthus floridulus. The sequence goes on along the minus strand of NC_089591.1, from coordinate 31,438,179 downwards.
CTTTAGACTTGCGCTTGTGGGTTTAGTATATTGATAGATAGGAGTGGAATCCATAGTGAAAAGGAAAAGAATAAAAGATAAAAGATACAAAGTTAAGCTAGGTTCGTAGTTAATTTAGCAACTGTTGCCCCGGCAACGGCGCTAGAAAGCTTGTTGGTATTTATTAACGCACACAGATAAATCCGCAAGCGCACAGATACTGTTGTAGCTTTCACCCGGAAGTATTCCAAGTATCGTATCCATAGGGAAATGTGTGAGACTAACTACGGTCTAACATAACTAAGGGTAGCAACAAGGTTAGGATAAACAGAAGCGTAGAGAGGATAACTAAGGTTCTCTATTTCTAACTTCGGTAAGCTATGTCTTCTACTATTCAACTGGGACATTGCTAGGGTAAAGACACCAACAGAGGATGCTTTCCTTCATAATTGGGTCCTACTTGGCCTACAAACAGGAGGTGAACTACAAAGGATTCACTGAGACTATAAGAGTCACCCTCGTGAGCTACCACCGATCCAAAATATAGGGTGCATCCACGATTAACCTAAGTCTAAGCACCACACTTAAACTTACGATTAAAACTTTTCTCCCCCCAGGAAGAGAATAAAGCACTCAAAAGAGTCGCGATCCTGATGAATAATATAAACAAGATGCTTACTTGAATCAAAAGTTGATTACCAGAGAAGTCTCAAAGGCAAGCTTAGATAGAACTTGGATCCACCAAGGTACAAGCTATAGAGAGAGCACCGATTGGCTGGCATCTCCTCTAAATTCTTCCCTCCCTCTCTATCTCACTATTTCTATTTATAAGACTTGATCCTGTGAAGGACTAATCTTCTCTTGATTGCTGGCTTGATCCTAAAGATATGAATTAGGGTTTTAGGGATGCCTCTAGGGATGGGGTAGGTGCGCCTTATATAGGGGAGATGGAGTAGGGGGCAAGGCATTGCCACATCATCGATCCACATTAACTCCCTCAGTCACCGTTAGATGAACTGACTTAAAAGGACGGCATAGATGCAATCTTGGAGGTGGTGGATAATCGACATTCAAAGGAGAGGCTGACTAGGGGGCCATAGGCCGGCCAGCCTAATGGTAGGGCTGGCTAGCCCCTTGGCCTCCACTTTGGTGGTTTGCCTCCTAGAGTCTTCCGGAACCTTCTGGAGTTGTTTTCGTTGTGGATAATTGCGATTAAATCTAACGTTTAGGTCCACCTTGACGGTTTTTTAGATAAACCCTCCTATATTCACAGATTCACCAAAACTCATAGAATTTATTAGTTTCAACTCCTATACCTATGTTTGGTGATGGAATTAAGTATATATGTAGGATATGTTGATGGTTTATAATTGATGTTAATGACCGTCAACAACCATGAAATGACACTTTTCCCAATTAAGTACTAGGTCCTTCTCTTGGCAACATTACAAGACTTTGTCTAAATTTTCTATACAATGATCAAAACTTTTTCCATAGATTGCAAAGTCATCCATAAAAACTTCCATGATCTCTTCAATCATGTTTGAGAAAATAGACATCATACATCGTTGGAACAATGTTGGTGCATTGCACAACCCAAAAGACATTTGTTTGTAAATATATGTTCTATAGGGGCAGGTGAAAGTAGTCTTGCTTTTGTCATAGACGTGGATGGGAATCTGATGATACCCCGAATACCCAACAAGGAAATAGAAGAAAGAATGCTTTGACAATCGCTCTAATATTTCATCAATGAAGGGCAATGGGAAGTGGTCTTTCTTTGTAGCCGAGTTAAGTTTTTGGTAATCTATGCACATTCTCCACCCCATGAAGGTTTGTTGTGGGATCAATTCATTTTTATTATTTTCAACGACCGTCATGCCCCCTTTCTTGGGCACCACTTGGACGGGACTGACCCAATCACTATGTGGTACAGGATAAATAATTCTAGCGTGAAGAAGTTTTAGGACTTCCTTCTTCACGACTTCCCGCATTGCATTATTGAGAATACGTTGGGGTTCTCATGATGGTGTGCTAACAGGATCAATTGGAATGCGATGGGTGCGAAGTGTTGGACTTATCCCCTTAAGGTCTTGAAGTGAATACCCAAAGACTGGTCTATGTTTTCTAAGATGGCGATGAGTTTGGATGTCTCCTCATTAGTAAGCTTGTTGCTTATGATTACAGGAGTTTCTTTGTCGCCATTCAAGAAAACATAACATAAACCAGCAGGTAAGGGTGTAAGTTCAACTGGAGGTCATGTCGATGCTTCCTCCTAAGTAAGGTTAATGGTTTCACCTAAATTGTCCTCTTCTTCTGTGAGGAGTTTGGCATCTGTTTCTAAAGATGACTCAAGGGATTCGAAGGGTAAAATCGACATGACTTCCTTGGGTAGGTCAGGGTAGGGAAGAGCATCTGCACCAAGTTTTTAGCTCGAGTGATAGGAATTGAAAAAGTGTCTCTCCCCAACTTTACGTCTAGATCCCCAGATGAAGGTGTTCTTATGAAGAGTTTTTCTAGGGGATGCCCTATCATGATGTTGAAATCTTGGATGTCAAAGACATGGAAATCAAGGGCCATTTTGACATTATCATGATGTAATGTTATGTTGTGTAGGATCCATGTCCCTTTAGGCTAGATCATGGGGCAACCCTAAGAGATTTGTTTCTCAAAGCAAGAAGTTCAGCACCTAAGTAGATGTGTGTGAAAAATGTGGGCATGAGGTTTGCTCTGACAGTAGCATTGTAAAGCACGTCCACTATGGTTCTATAGATTTGGCATTGGATGGTTATAGAAGGGGTGCTAATCTAAATTTCTTTAGAAGAAAGCTCTGCTTCTTCTACCCATTCGCTGCTTAGGATAGAAGTCAACTCCCTAATGGATTCCTAAGGAATTCTTTGTCTAGAGGGTCTAAAGGAGTGATAGGAACTAGTGGTCTCTTTTGGTATGAGTATTTCGAGGTATTTCCAAAATCTTCATGAGATTCGTCCTCAAAAAATGGAAATTCTAAAGGTTGGAAATCTTCCTCCGAAGTTTCAGGTTCTGGTGAGAGTCTCTGAATGGGAGTTATGGATTTAGCCTTGGCCAAAGAGACTTCCTCATGGCTTGATTCGGGCTCTACTTAGAGGGGTTCTAGGGGAGGAGTGTTCTCTAGAATGCGGTCTAAAAGTGCTTCTCCTTCTGTTGTGGTTTTATGGGTAAACGAACCTCTGGCAGTGATATCAAGCTATAGTGTAGATTCCTTACTAAGACCTAGCCAAAAATGTTGTAACAACACATGGTTTGGTATAGACAAGTCAGGGCTAGAACGTGTTAGGTTTGAAAATATGTCCTAGGCTGCACCTATAGTTTCCTTCTCTTTTTGTTGGAAATTGTGAATCTCCTGTCGCAGGGAAGCGATTCAAGATATAAGGAAGAACGCAAGACAGAATCTGTTCCTCAATTCTTCCCAATCTCCTTTTACCATCCCTATGTTATGGGCATACCATTGTTTTGCCCCCTCATCAAGAGAGAAGGGACATAACTTCCACCGAAGAGTTTCATATGACATGCCCAAAATGGTTAGGCATGCACAGAGCTGCTCAAATTCCCATAGGTGATGATATGGGTTTTCATAGTACAAACCTAAGAAGGTTTGTTCCCAAACCATGGCTATAAAGCTAGGGTGGAGCTTATAGCTAGAAGTTGTGATTGGCTTCGAGGATCACAGTGGCTCTAAGAACTTGCCCTTGGGAGCAAAAAGTTGTTGAATTGATGGTTGCTCCATTTGGAAAAAAAGAATTAAAAGAAAAGAAAGTTAAAATAAAAGGATACGTAGGTGACCTAGGTTCAGAGACAATTACGACAACCATTCCCTGGCAATGGAGCCAGAAATGCTTGTTAGTATTTCTTAGCATAAGCAAAAGAATCCGTAAGCGCACAGATATACCATTATAGCACTTCACCTAGAAGTAATTAGGGTATCGTATTTTTCCTAAAGGAACGGATGAATAAAGACTCTTAGCTAGTTTGCCCAAGATAACAAGAAGAAGGATAGCTCAGGTAGAGAGGTTTTTCTAAGGATAGAGAACCTAAGTTAAGATAACTTTGTCACTATAGACTTACTTCGGGCACCGGATAACACTTGGTCTACTAGCATTGCCGGCCTATAGCTCTATGCCGTACTCAGACATGGGGGATTACAAGGGACGGACAGGGCTGTCACCACCTACCGCCTACCCCTCAACCATGGAGTACGAGGCAAACGAAGGTAACTTCTAGCTCAGGCACCACGTCTATGCTATTGGTTACTACTCTAGCATGGCCAGGAACATCCGTCTTTATTAGGAGTCCTCTACTAGAGCATCCATCACAAGGACGGACGATGAACCCGCAAGCTTAAAATGAGTAAAGATAACTTTTCTTAAGATATCAATTCCAAAGTAAAACATGAACTTCTTACTTCAACTAGTAAGATGATCATAGAGGTACAAGTGGAGGAGTTGCTAGCTCCAACACTCCTTCCGCTAAGTGTAGCGAGTGCACTTGGGGAGGTTGCCGACAGCCCTGGCACTTTTCCAACTCTTCCCTCTCTCACTCCCTATATTATTCTAGCTAAAGCCTAGGTAGGAATGAAGCTTTCTTCTCCTCTTGCTTTCTTATTGTGTGTTGTAGAGGGGGTTGCCCCTCTATTTATACAAGGAGGAGAGGCGGTGTTGTGGCTATTCCTGGCATGAAGTCCATGCACCACCGCCTTCTACATGGAGGCATGCCACCACCAGAGCAAGGGGTGGCCGAGAAGCACTGGTGGGGGGAGTCGCCTGCCCCTAGGGGTCGGCCGCCCCCTAACCAAGCCTCCTTGCCACCACCTTCACGTGGTGGGTTGTGGGCTGGACCTAGGCTGCTCCTTGGTCAATGTTGCACCTGGTTGAGTTGAGTTGAGTTGATGGGAGTCTTGGTTGTTCCTTTGCACAAATTAGCATTAGAAAGCGCCTTTCAGTGAAATGTTTCATGCATTTGTGTTTGTGTCCTGCAAAACAATATTCTCCAAATATATGTGGAACTAGGTTAATGGTAAATGCCTGTGTATAAGATTTCCAATTTCTCCTCTTTTTGTGTCTTAATTGGCGGTCGGATTTTATCGTCAAGGACCACCAATATGATGATTCTAGTGATGATGACAAGAAGTCACTCAAGAAGGCACTAGCAAGCATCGCCATCAACAACAAGCCTTCCATATTCGATACTCCATTGACATGCCTCATGACAAAGTCCACCAAGGTAAAATATGATGTGAGTGATGATGATTGTGAAAGTGATGATTGTAGGAGTGATGAGGAGGAGGAGTACACTAAGGAGGAGCTCTTGGACATGTGTGAGCAAGTACACACTTGCTTTGAGATGAAGAAAAAGGAGTGCAAAGAATTGTAGGATCTCTGGTTTGCCTAGAGGGGGGGAATAGGCATGTTAAAACAAATTTGAGAAAATTGTCAAATTTCATCCATGGCACTGCCGCTCTAAGCCCACGGTACTGTCGGGCTAGAACAGTGGCACAACCGCACCTGCAGACAACTTTGAGGCATAGTTCAAAATCTATAAATGAAAACTTAGATCAGAGAATTTACTGAGCTTTCTACAGGTATGTAGTTCACAGAATGATAGCAGAAAGTAGTAGCATGAGTGTATTCAAGTAGATCAACCTCAAACCCTAGAAATTCACCTCAACAACAATATGAAATGTAATGGAAGTAAATCAAACACAAGGTGACACAAGTATTTATCCCATGGTTCAACTCGACACCAAGGCTTCCCTAAGTCCACGTTGTTGAGGATAGACACTAAGTCTTAGGGCTTTGTAACCCTTCCTCAATCTCAAGTCAAGAGAGTTAACTCTTGAGATGAGGAGTGAGTTTACTAGCATCAAGAGATGGTTACAAACCTCCTAGGGCTGCCACACAAGTTGGCAAGCTCCACGGGCGATGCTCTAGCCAGCTAGGAGCAAGCTCCAAGAGTAACAAACACAATCCACCGACTAAAACACGAACCAAGTCCTCTTAGGATTTGGGAATCAATGGATCTGCTCTCTAATTGAGTTTTGGAGCCTTTTCTCTCAAGATTTGATGGGAAATCACAAAGGAATGCTTGTAAGCTCAAGGTCACCAATGGAGAAGAGAGAAAGAGCTAAGAGCTATTAGGCGTTGGTCTGCTGGGCAGAGGAGGAAGAAGCACCATTGGAGAGGGATGGGAAAGGTATAAATACCCCCAACCCGCAATGGTTAGTTAAGTCACGGTAGTGTTGCGGCTCAACTACAGCAGTGCCACACTATGGCAGTGCCTCTATTTAGGTGCGGCAATGCCGCACCAGGCAAGATAGCAAGGGTGAAAATAGTGATAAGCTGGCTATCTTGTCTGAGCATATGAGCATGTATGTGTATGAGATTGAGCAGTTGGTTGCACACTTTAGCAAGTTTATTATGTCCCCCTATATAGGATGGCATTTCCTATACTCAAATTCAAAATATAAAATGAAATAAACCTCCTTTTGAGCTTGATGCCATCACCTTTTGTAATTGGGGGCTCCTCCATTATGTACAACATCCTTGATTCTAAAATCCCTATTTGTCATCTTGATAAATCACATTAGTCCTCTAATTGCATGGTCATTATCACCAAAACCCACAAATAGGCTTGATTGCACTTTCAATATCCCCCTTTTTGGTGATTGATGACAACCCAATTAGAGCTTACAACATATATTAGACATATCTGAGATTTTTTGAGCCATGGGTGTAGAGCCTCCCCCTAAATGTGTGAATGGAGAATTGAATTCTCAACTTAGCATAAGAGGCCAAAATTCACATCTTTAGTAAATGTGATGGGGCTCCCCTACAACCATGCTCTTATGGGGTGCTGCACACTGTGTCAAGTATATAATCATGATGCAAATAATAGTTCATGCACAAGAAGGTTTGCTGAGACAACTAAGTGCAGCACTGCCACTCCTTAGCCATGGCACTACTGAGCCAGAGGTGCGGCACTACCACACTTACTGCAACAGCATAGATCTAATCAAGCACCACACAGTACTTTGTATATAAAACATAGAACAATCTAGTACAGATATATGATAAGCTACATCACAGAAACAATACATGTCCACATCCGATACATATAGGGTACATAGGTAGCAATTATTACACAAATAGAGTTTTGAGCGGCTCTCAAACTCACACCTAACCAACTAACTCTCATCGAATTATGTCAGAAGCTTCAGCTGCAGCGACCACCATGGCATCAAAAAGAAGTTGAGCTCTCTAATTAAGTTGGCCCCTTTAATTTTCTCCCCCTTTGGCATAAAGCACCAAAAAGAGAAAAAAGTAGAGAAATCAACAAACTCACTCCTCCTCCTCCTCATCATCATCATCACCTTGTTTTATGTTCTCCCAATCGACATCATCACCTCCACGAGCAGCCCCACCATCATTACCATCATCGTCATCATTGGAAGACACCACCGCCCTCCCTTGGCGATGGGTGGTCGAAGTGTGGTGAGTGCATCTGGTATTCTTCATAGAGCGCAAAGTGGATCCCAAGGTTTACTGGTAGTCAAACTCCTCGATCTCATCCTCATCCTTGTCCTCTATATCTGAAAGACTAGGCAAGTCATGGTGTGGAGGTGGTGGCTGTGGAGGAAGAGGTGGGAGATTTGCGGCTGCACACATCTCTCGCTGCTCCATCTGTGTCTCATATGCCCTCTTAGCTGCATAGGTGCATTTTTCAAAGATGGCCTTGATTCATTGCACCATCTTGTTCTTCTTCTTCTTCTTTCCTCTGCGAGAAGATTCAGGCACATCAGAGGGAGAGGCAATGGTCTCACTGGCCTTGGCATGTCTTGTCTTCTCAATCTTGTATTGCTCATGCAACCCATCCTTGACAAATTGGTAGCCAATCACTCGCTCAATCACAAACATCAAGTAAGGAGCATAGGGTAGCCCCTTCCTTGCATCATCCATTGCCACTCTAATATCTTGCCACATAAAGCGAGGAACATTGAACTTGTCACCACTTGGGGCAAACCTAGCAATTACATTCCTCACGTATCCATTAAGGTTAGATATGGCTCCATCTTTGGGATTGATTGTGTGCCTGATCAGGTTGTTGAGAATGTAATAGTAGCTCTTCAGACCCTTCGCCTTGCCATCTATAGCTCTAATATCAAGATACATGAATGCATCTCTCAAACCTTAGCCCTCCGCTCATCATGAATATAGGAGAACCCACGGTGCTCCTCATCAAAGCCAAGGATACGGCTAAAGGTCACAAAATCAACACGATGGTGTTGGCCTTCTGTCATCCAATGTATCTCATCAGTGTCTCTATTGTAGAAGTAGGTGGCGTGGAACTGAGCTAGGACCTCTATGTTCCAATCATACCTAAATGCCATAATATCTGTCACACAAAATCTCTCGCAAGCCTGAATTGCCTGATTGAAATCAGGGTCATTCTTGTAACACCCTAGGTGTTTGGCTTCTACTAATTGCATGTCATCTCATAAACATGTGCATTATCCATGTCATCATGCCATTATCATTGAAACATACGTATGCAACATTTTAAATTGTATGTGTTTCATGCTTGATTGCTTAGAGTGGTAGTAGTGCAACATGGGAAGGCAACATGAAACTCTCATACCTTGAAGCATGGCAACATGGTAGTAATGTGGCAATTATAAAATGACAACAAGGTCTTGAAACATGTGAGACATGTCACTGCAACATATGAATGAATTGCTTGTTTTACTTTCTTTATCACATGTGATCATTAGAAGTGGTATAACAATTTTGTAAAATGGTTGATCATGGTCTACTACACCTTAACTACACTTAGGTTACTTGTTTGGACATTGCTCATATAGATCAAAATGACCAAAATGCCCTTGATTGCATGTTTGACTTGAATTGACTCTAGGAGTGTCATAGTTTGACTATTTAAAAAGTCCAACTTGGAAGCTTTGCATGGCTGTACACTCTTTACAAAAGTTGTAGCTAATTTATCAAGGAACAAAAGTTGTTTGATGACCAACTCATGAAAATGGCTAGAACATGCTCAAACATGGCCCACAAGTCAAAATTACATGCTGATTTCACTGAAAAATTTGTCTAAGTCTTAAACTGCATTTTCAGTTGGATCAGGCCAACTTGGGCTTCATATAACTACTGATCCATGGCGAATTAGGAAATGGTCCTTGAAAGGAAAATGTAGCTAGATGGTACCTCTACATTTTTCATGTACACCATTTCTGCAAAGCATCACTGGATTAGCCGTAGTAAGGCGTTGAATTCACGCTGTCAGGCGATCCAAGTCGACTGAATGCGCGCTACAGTGACCGAACGTTTTTAGAAAACGCCGGACGCGTGTGCGCCGTGCGTCGTCGGCCAGCTGATCGCGCTGCCACGTGCCGTGGCTGATCTGAAGCCGCTGCACGTTGTCCTCCACTTCAAGCCAGCGCCGCGCTCACCCCGGCTTCGGCCCTGCTCCATTCGCTCAACCCGCGCGCGCGTCTGAGCCATTGTGAAGCCACCGCTCCGCCATTGCTCCGCCTTCGCCTTGCTTGCTCACCTTTGCAAAAACATGTTGCTCCGTTCGCCCAGAGCCTCGCCGTGTTCCCCTCCATCACCTCCACCGTTCAATCGAGTCGATTGAGCCTCGGTAAGGGCGTATTCGCCGTTTTCCCCCACCGCAGCCATGGCGGGACCTCGCCGGAGTTGGTGCTCCACGCGGCCAGCTGTTCGCGTGACATTTCCACCCCTCCTCTGCCTGTAGCTAGGTCCGGTGAGCACCACCGAAGCCCGTAGCGCCAACCATTAGGGCTGCGACGCCGTATCGTCGCCGGAGCCGGCCGTGCCGTGGCCGAGCGCCGCCGTGGCCATCGCCACCCCTCCTTGTCGCGTCAATAGCTACGAATGAGGGTTCCCCTAGGCCCGCTAGGATAAGGCGAGCACGTAGACACCCTTGCCTTCGCCGGAGAAGCTACCGGCGACGAGCTTCGCCGCCGTCCCCTTCTCCTCCCCTGCCTGTCTCGCTGACGCGCGGGTCCTCCCTGTCAGCCGTCGTGGCTGAGGCAGGGAGCCCAGCGTGGGCCGCGTCGCGTTGGGCCGTGCCAGTGCGTGAGTCACGGGCCGCCATGATTCTTCAGGCCGGCCCAACTGTGGCTGAGTTTTGTTTCCTTATTTGTTTTGTTTATTTATTTCACAGATTTATGTACATCTTGAAAAATATGTAGCTCCTAGTATATAGATCCAAATGCTATGGTTCTAATTTTGTTAAGTTCCTGGTCATGTCTAGTATTTAATAAAAATATAATATGAGCACATGTTTTAGAAAACTTGGATGAATTAAATAGGAGTTTGAAATGTGTTTTTAGAAGCATGCAAACTTGTTTGAATTTTATCTTGAGTTTCTGTGGTCCAAAAATTATGAAATTTTGTGGGTCCTCTAATTTGATTTAGTATAGTCTCTGGTTAAAATTTTAGAGCTGGTGCATGTGTAGTTTTTAAGTTATAGAATTTCCTTTTATTAATGGGTGGATCTTATGTGAATTTTCATAATTTTTCTATAGATCCAGTAAAGGTAAAATTTGGTGGGTACTATTCTTATGCTAGAATGATGCTAGGAAAAATGTGAAATCTGTTGCTTGACACTTTTCGTTAGGATTTCTTAATTATGCCATTTTAAGCCAGTATGCCTTATCATTTTTGTGTAGACTGTTATACTTACTCAATGGCTTTGAAATTTTTATGGTAGCCTATGTGAAGCATGAGATAGCTACTGTAATTTTTATAGATTTTTCTGAACAGTTTTACTATATATTGCTTTAATCACCTAATTAACTAGATAAATTAGAAAAGAGTATTAAATAATTTATTTAGAAGTTGAAACTATACTTTCTGATGTTTCTTAGGTATGAAAAACAAGTTGGTAAATGTGGTTTGATCAAAGTATGCTTTTGCACAATCATTAAATAATTAAGTTAGTAACCCCGTCATTCTGGACAGATTCTAGGTTTGCTGAAAATTGATTTAGTTAACATAAGAATCATACTTTGATGTTTACAAATGTTTTGTAGAGAATTTCATAAGCTTTCCAGAATGTCCTCATGCAAGTCATTTGGAGTTGTAGAACTTTAGTTGTGATTTAATTAAGGGACTACTTGTATGCATATGAAACTTAAATGTTAAATTATGTATACCTTTATTATTTCTAAGTTGTGGTAATGTTCCTAGGTGTTAGGCCTTTAACTGAAGATGAGCATCTTTACCTTAGGTTATGCAAGTTAGGTAAGTTGATCTTGTCTTTAAGTTAAGTAGATACATGCTTAAAGTGATTTGAATAGAGCCAACTACTCGGTAAACGAGTGTCCAGTGATACTTTCGTAAACACTCACTGTGATTCATTCATCATGAGCATCATGTCATTCCTTATGCATCCATGATAATTATATTTTGCATCGGCATGCAATAGGTGTACCGGAAGGAGTAACCCTGCTAGAATTCGAGGAACTGAGCGAGCAGCAGCAGCCGACACAGGAGATTCAGGAGGAGCAGCCTTCAGGAGAAGTGCCAGACGAGGTCGCCGTTGAGTGCCCGGATCACCGTCCTTGCAACTTTGTGAAAGGCAAGCCCCGGAGCATATTAAGCCTCCTAATTTCCGAAATGCAGTATAGTATTATTGTTACATATATATATTGTTGCATTAAGTTTAGGTGTTGGATGCAAACACTTGCTGCATTGGTTACCCAATTCCTTGTCCAGATATTGTTACCCTGAATCCTATGTAGCTCAGGCTCGAGTAGTGCTTAGCCCTGCTTAAATGCGGTAGAAGTCGGGTGATTTCCTGTCACCTGCGAGATATAGGAATATACATGTGGCACGGTTGGCTATATTTGCTATCGTGGAAAAGAACCAGTCTTAATTTGAAATGAAGACCGGATGGAGGCTTGCCGGTTTGCAGTGACTCCGTCTGCGTCGCTTAAGGACTGATTCTTGGAGCCTTTCCTGTTCATGTTGAACGCATGCCTCTCTCTTAGTTGGACGGGTCTGGAGACCGACCTCGAAGCCGAGTAGCTCAACTCAGGCCGGGAGTCGATAAGTATAAAGTACGCCTCAGAAGGGAGCCGTAGGCGTGAGTCCAAGGGCAGGTGATTTAAAAGTCCTGATCATCCTGGCAGAAGTGTAATCCCTGAGAGCGCTGGTGCTGATCGAACCCGCGAATTTGGTTCCTGAGTTGTACCAAAGGTAACCCACGGCTACCCTTGCTAAGTATGCCAGGGTGAGAGTTAGGAATACCCCCTCAACTGAGTTGTAATTCGATTCGAATCGCCGTCTCTCCCGGTTAGTGAGAACTTGATGGGCTTATCTCCAATGTAGATACACTTAATAACATAATGGTTCGAAAATGATGATATGATGATGACAGCCTTATTATACCTGCTATGGTTAATACTGTTTGCTCCTAATAAGTGAGTGCTCTAGTACAGGTGCTAATCTAGTGGACAGGTAAATAATGATAAGCTTGATGCTAAGTTTAAATTGGTTACCATAATCTTAAGCTCTTTTCTGCAACTGTGTCAAGCTAGCCCACCTAAAAAGCCTTACATGATCCTTGGTGTCTTTATTTCTGTTTTTGTCGGGTAAGTCTAGCTGAGTACCTTCTCGTACTCAGGGTTTATCTCCCACCTGTTGTAGATGACCAGTTCTACTTTGGTTGCTGCAAGTACTGCCGTCTCCCAGCTAGGGATGAAGACTAGACCGTTGGGCGCGGTCTCTACTAGTTCTCGTACCTGATAATGCTTTTGTGGGACATGACTCAGACTTGGCAATGTATTTGAAAACTATGATGTTTTGTACTAAACTATGTTGCTTCCGCACACTCAAACTTGGTTTGTAATATTCTAATTTAACTCTGATGGATGTAATCCGAATGCTACTTGTGAAATGTTGTAACAGATGATGTGTTGTGTTGAATCATTACGATCTTGGTTTGTATGTCGAGAGTTGGTTGAAATCCTTCGTGATTTCCGGACTACCGGGATTATGGGAGCTTAAGTTCAGGAATTTGATCGCTTCGGTGATTGTTTTTGTACTTACGTTCTTATGATTTGGTCGGTTCTGTTACAGCTGGCATCAGAGCAAGATTTGACACTAAACACGTCATTTGTGTATTTAAAACAAAAGTATTTGTGAAAATCCTAAATTAAATACTAAGTATTGCCAGTGGTCATATCCCTTATGCCCAAATAAGGACTCTTAGGTGGCTTATTAAAGTACTAACTTGGGGGTTCCTGCTTGTTGCTGTTTCGTCGTCCATACGGCGTGCTATTGTATGGATGCCATCCGCTTGGGTGGTAATGTATGGATCAAAATACCTCTATGCTCTGGTAAGTGTGAGTGGTGAGAGCATGACCGTCCAACCGTCGGTCTAGGGGAGAGTAGTTGTGGTTGCTCGCATACTTACATGTTTAATCATGTATCTATGAGAGTACTTAATTATGGGTATCCCTGATGGGTAGCTGTGATACTAGAGTATATGCATCAGGGGATGTATGTATGAAAGTATTTAGTTTACTGCTTGTTTTCTATGCTTTTTGGGAAATTATTGGGCTAAAATGAAATTTTCTAGCAGGTACACTAACAACGTATCATTGTAGATCGACTAGCTACCGTATATGAGAGAACGTATGTATGCCACCGTATATTTCGCTAGCCTTTAAATTTTTCTAGGTTTGTGAGGATGTACGGATCGTGCATGCATCATGTTCAAGCATACATGGCATTTCTTGCATTACTCCCTCCTTTAAAATTGATGGTCCCGAATAATTAAATTTTGTATCCCTTAAATGATTCTCCCCTTACGTTGTAACTTTTTGCTACAGATGGCGCGCACGAAACGCACTGCTCGTAAATCCGCTGGAGGTAGGGCGCCTCGTCACCATTTAGCTCCTTGTGAGCCCCGTCCTGAGCCTACTGAGGCTGAAAGGCTGAGGGCAGAGCTGGCTCAGGTGACTGCTGAAAGGACTGCAGTTCAGCAGCGTTTGGAGCAAGTCACGCAGGAACGGGATCAAGAGAACCTGGAGGTTCAGAGGTTGACAGTTGCTCACCGCAACTGTGAGCGTATGTTGGTTCACATGCTGAACCAACGGAATGAAGCC